>NC_041387.1:107096405-107173316 GCF_002162155.2 Triticum dicoccoides | reverse complement strand
CCGAATCGAAAGGACTGAATGTACAGAGAGGACGAGGTCTTACCACCATGGCCGATGCGCTCTGGTGGAGGTCCAGAGTCGCTCCGGCGGTCGCCGCTGCCGTCTTGTATCGCTTCGCACTAGAGCTCAGGTTGCCGCTGTCGTCGCCACCACTGGTGTGAGTGGGGAAGAGGGGAGAGAGCGGTAAGGAAGGGAGGTGAGGGTAATATGACGACATGTCTGGAAACAACGCGACGTGTCGGGACCACACACACTCGTGCTACCGCCCACACCCACGTGCGTAGGGTTGCACCGCGCGGGCCTGGCTCTACAAAAACGGCAGATTTGAGCGTTCCTTTGGATGCAGGCCCAGAGATGCTTTAATGTTCGTGTTATGCAGGCCCAACAGTGAATGCGGGTAACCAAACGGGCCTTTGTCTTTCCGTGTGAGCCTGGCTGAGGTATATGCAACCTACCAAACACATCCCATATGTACGCCATTTTTTGTCTTGTAAAGAAAATGTGTGCGTCAACTTGTAGTTGTATGTCTTCTCCCCTCCATTGTAACAAGAGGTGAATTTGCGTGGGTTTTCTTTTCTCTAGTACTTGGTCGTACCATGAATATAGTTCACCATGTCCACAAATATAAGTATGTTTCGGGTATTTCAATATATTAAAATAAATGAACAAACACACTAAAATGTGTTTATATACAGAGAGCAGCGTTTTGGCTCCCGAGCCCAGCTGCTCCTGCTATCTATACCATTCAATAGAGCATCGTGATGTGAGCCAAATTCAGTTTTTGAGGAAATACCACAGCCTATACGCAAAAGAATACATAATGTACTAACATATACCATGTACAGGAAGCCAACTGTCAGGCACTCAGCGTCCTCCCTTGACGTCTCTCTCTGTAATAATGGCCAGCCGGCTGCTGCCTCCGAAGCTGACCTCTCCCTCT
Organism: Triticum dicoccoides; assembly: GCF_002162155.2. Taxonomy (NCBI): domain Eukaryota; kingdom Viridiplantae; phylum Streptophyta; class Magnoliopsida; order Poales; family Poaceae; genus Triticum; species Triticum dicoccoides. The sequence goes on along the minus strand of NC_041387.1, from coordinate 107,172,376 downwards.
GCTCCGGTGCTAGATCAAAGCGTCAATCCATCCTTCTCATGTGCAGGCCTGCAGGCTGCGGCAACAAACACGAGCTGGACGAAAGATTGAATTCATTATCCATTGTCCTGATGAATTTAATTACATTCACGATAATATAACATGCTGAGATGCACTAGCGCGTTGGACAGGAGCACTATGGATTCAATTTCTCTTCCTCCATCATGTTTCCTTCTCTCACATATCTGTAGTGTTACATGCCTACGTCTGAGCAACACGGCTTCACCGACGAGCCAGTGACGGAGGCACCTACTTAAGAGACTAGCAGCGGCTAGCTTTGTCGTGCCTTGTGCTGTTTCAAATCAGGGCTGATACAATTTGTTGGGAGGTGCAACTCTGGCTCCAAAAATTTCTAGCAGGCTCATCTTCTCCGTCTGCTCTGGCGTGAGCGTGCAGGACAGCCGCGTCCACGGCGGACGCGGCAAAGACGGCTGCGCACCGTACGAGGGAGCCTACATGGAACTTGGGTAGCCGTCTACAAGTCGCCAAACGGCGGGCTATCGAGGGCAACTTGCCGTGCGAGCGCATCGCTTGCAGCAATGGTAGTGTCTTCGCAGCCACCGCTGACGTCCAACCGGAGGAGCAGGCGCCTGAACACGAGGTGGTGCCTTCGCGCCCATGGCGGCGACGGTGACTACCAGCATGAGCGCACTTAGCAGGCTTCTTGCGTCAGGTCAAACTGTTAGAGCTGGTGCGCCTCCACTCGTCGTGAGCGTCCATGGCAGCAGCGCCGACGGCCGGCATGGGGAGCACGCGCAGGAAATCATGAGAACATCCGGGTAGGTAGCGAATAAATGAACATGGGCCATCCGGCCATGTGTGGGCTGTCCTTCCCAAAAAAATGACTAATACATCCATATACGGGAGTAAATACGTGCACCATCCCTAATCCCGAGGCTGACTCATGGCATAGATATCGAGAGCATCTCAGCTCGGGCACCAAATTGCATTTCCGTTATATACATTCATTTTTTTGAAAAACCCCACCCATATATTAATTAATTGACACAAATGTTCGTACAATCATTCGTTACAGCTCTTGCCACGCAGGGCGAAACACTATTAATAAGAATACCATCAGACCTATTTATAAAACTAAATTTTGCAATCTCACGCGCCACCATATTCGCCTTCCTGTTAATCTTGGTGATTTTTAAAGTACTCATCATCTTGGAGACACTCAACGCTTCCTTCTTCAAATCAAGAAGGTTTGACCTGTCCAGGTTATCATTTGCAAAAAACCGAGGCCACAAAAGAACAGTCAGTTTCTAAAATAATGGGCTTGTGAAGAGTGATACCAATGTAAAGGCCTGAGATGGCTGCTCGAAGTTCCGCTTCCTCAACACAAAGACATGAACCAATATAATCCCAAGAAGAAATAAGAACTTCTCCACAATGATTTCTAACAACCACCCCAACGCTCGCTGCACTAACGGCCTCCACAAAACTTGCATCAACATTAATCTTAAGGAATTCCGGAGTGGGAGGCAGCCATGGAACTCAAATCCTCTCCACATTACTAATGGGTTGTAAACCATCAATCACATCCTTACCTTTGTTACTTACCTTTACCTTTGTTTTTGCATGACAAGATGAGAATGAAGCCCAATAATTTTGAATAAAACTCACTGAGGCCGAGATAGATTTCTTTCCTTTACCAAAAATCAAGTCATTTCTCAAATGCCAAGCTCTCCAGAACATGAAAATTGTTTGCTTACGCATAGACGAACTTAACTGATCCAATAAAATAAGAAACCAGTCCGGCCCCGAACAGTTTAAAATGTCTTCATCCGGCAAATTCCACACCTCTCTCAAACCCATACGGAATGCACGTACCTTGGGACAGCATACCAAAGCATTTTCAATCAAAAGGTGAAGGGGGTATGGGATTTCGGGACCTCGGGCTTTTCAATCAAGCACTTTTGGCCAAACAAGCTTGGCGTTTATTGGGTTTTCCAGACTCTTTGTGTGCAAAGGTGATGAAAGCTAAATATTATCCTCATGGACATCTTATTGATACTGTCTTCCCTCAAGCGACTTCGCTTACATGGCAAGGTATTGTGCATGGACTCGAGTTGTTGAAAAAGGGTATCATCTGAAGAGTCGTCGATGGTGCTAGTATAAATATTCGGAGGGATAATTGGCTTCCGAGGGATTTTGGCCTAAAAATTTCTACTAAGAGGACCAGAACGAGGGTCAAATGGGTTACTGATTTATTCATGAGTGGCTCAAGGAGATGGGATGAGAATTTAATCAGGCATCTGTTTTACCCTCATGATGCGGAGGAAATTTTAAAGTTACGCATTCTGAATTTGAACGAGGATGACTTCATCGCCTGGCACCATGAGAAAATTGGGTTGTTTTCAATGAAGAGTGCGTATAGGTTGGCCCTGAATATTAAGGACTCGGACATGGCACCGGAGAACTCCAGTGTATATGTTAATAGGGAAAGGAGGCTCTGAAATATTATTTGGAAGGCTAATGTACCTCAGAAGATTAGAATCTTTGCTTGGAGGGCTGCATATAATAGCTTAGCCGTACAAGTTAACAGAGTAAATCACCATCAAGCTATCGTAGATACGTGCTCAATCTGTGGTGTTGAAGATGAATGTGTTTTTTATATACATTCATTTTACCCTCGTCTACTCAGTACAAGCAGGAGGCATGCGACAAAAGAGCGTGACCATCAAGACCTGCGCATCGCAGTAGTTGGAGGCGAAAACCCGCGTGAGTTCCTCGCCGGAATCCACCGTGCCCGCGCGCACGCTCGCCGTGTGAGTCGGTGCACGCCGCCTCGGTTGGTTCCAGGAAGCGCCTTCATCTGCATGTAAACTCGTTTTGCATGGATCATACTCGATGGAGGCGCCCGGGCCGTTGGAGACCCGTCCATTCGCTTTGCATCACAGTAGCCTCACCAAAAGAAAAATGGACGATCGACAGGCGATGCCTCCTGTCTCGCTTCAGTTCAAGATTGGCCTCTTCCACACAAGACACAAGGGAGTGTGAGACGATACCCATGTCATTGTCACGCCTGTGATAATAACAGTACAAAAGGCACGTGTGCAACACAACAAGATTCACACGCCAGATCTTGTTGTTTTCTTCCAAGCTTTTTCCAGCTTGAGATGAGGCTTATCTCCCGTGCTCAACTACAATACATAGAAGAAAAAAAAAGATACATACAACAAACAAACGTACGTCTCAGCTCTGAGCTTGGTGGTGGATTACAGGCAGTGCAATCGCTTTTGCACCGCCTGGTTTGATGTCAGTTGCGCGTAACACCAAGATTAGTGTTTCCTTGCACGTAAGATTTGGACCTTGTGTTGCACTTTTCAACAAACTTCGGAATTATTACATACTAACGTTAGATGATCTTTTTCATTCGCACCGCATTTGGACCAAGGTTGTTCGCAAAGGCGTCGCCATCAGTTTTGCTGCGACGGTCATTTTCCACCGTCCACTAATCCACTTTTAACGAAACAGGAAATGTCGTGTATGTCCAGTCTGCTGATTATGCGTGCATGCGCTCAGCAGGGGAAGTGTATATACGTGTTTTTTTTCGCGGTTGGTGTATATACGTGTTTGTGAACATCTATAGTGTTTCTAAAAAAAAAGTATTTTCATGCATTTTTTGGCGACGTGAGATGGGCAATGTGTGGCTCGTAGAATCGACCGTCACGCTTTTTTTTAGTATGAAACGAATAAAAATTACGCAGAATTATTATTGTGTTCCATGCAAATCATTAATCACCAAAGATACTCCAAATTTGGAACGGGTTAATTTCTTCATACATTTATATGCAGCGAATGAATGAATGATCTCCTGAGATAGGATGGAATTAATAATCTTCCAAACATAAATATTTCCGCCATATCTCTCCTAAACAGTGCCCGGTGCGCGTCGGCTGAGTAGCCTCGGCTAATCAGGGAGCAGTGGACATGTCACTGACACGACGTGGCGAGTTCCGATTGGTCTGACGCCATACGGGTACGTGTTTGCAGCCCACGTGTACCGTACACTGGCGGCGCACGAGCGTGACGTGGCGTCCCGGATCCGCTAACCCCTCCCGTTTCGAGTCACGCGGCATATTCCAGTTAATTGGATCGACACCCTCGGTAGGGACCTCATTGTAGTTTATTAGCCCAACTTTTAGCGGCCTTAACACCTCAAATTGGGATTCGGATAGTAACAGGGACCTTAGTGCGAAAAGTCCGAGTAATCCTCTCGTGATCTCTGTGGGCCGCGCCCACAGAGCCCTGGCCGTCGTGGGACCCGTGGACACGGTCCAGTCCACCGTGGACCGCGTCCACGTTGGAGACTCTAAACCCCCACCTCTCGGCCTCTCCGCTCCTATTAAAACCCGTGGAGCACCGCGGCGTGGTCGTGTCCGCCCCGAGAAATCTCATCACTGCTCCCCAGTTCCTTCCGCCATGGCGATCTGCAAGGTCTGGATCTCGCTGCTGCTCGCGCTCGCCGTCGTCCTGTCCGCCCCTGCGGCCAGGGCGGAGGAGGCTGCCGCCGCCGAGGAGGCCGCCGCGGCCCCCGAGGCCGTGCTCACCCTGCACGCCGACAACTTCGACGACGCCATCGCCAAGCACCCCTTCATCCTCGTCGAGTTCTACGCCCCATGGTGAGCCCTCGCCTCTGGTATCGGTGTTGTTCTGGCGGATCCGACGAGTTTAGATCGTGGTCGGTTTAGAGGGGTCTCAGATGCGTCAGTTACGGACCACGGGGGATCTGGCTTTGCTGATTGGTGCGTCTGGATCGCGGATTCCTCTGTAGTTCTGGTTGTATTTGAAGTTCCTCGAGGGTTTAAAGGTTGTTGGGCTGGGGTTCCTCTTGGGATTCCACCCACTGCGTCCAGCTTTATACTGTACTAACTATGTATTGCAGATTCTGTCTGTTCGACTTATTTCAGTACAATCTCACTTAGTCTGGTCTGAATTTTGTCAAGGTCGTTGCTAATTCTTTAAAATTGATTTGTTTCAGGTGTGGACACTGCAAGAGCTTGGCACCTGAGGTAATTCTTCTACATCCCTGGATCACTTACTTAGCACTAGTGATATATGCTGAATGGAGTGATCTCATTCGTTGATGTGTGCTGTTGCAGTATGAGAAGGCGGCCCAACTGTTGAGCAAGCACGACCCAGCGATTGTTCTCGCTAAAGTTGATGCCAACGATGAGAAGAACAAGCCGCTTGCGGGCAAGTACGAGGTCCAGGGCTTCCCTACCCTCAAGATCTTCAGGAACGGAGGAAAGAACATTCAGGAATACAAGGGCCCCAGGGAGGCTGAGGGAATTGTTGAGTACTTGAAGAAGCAGGTTGGCCCTGCTTCCAAGGAGATCAAGGCACCTGAAGATGCCACTTACCTCGAAGACGGCAAGATCCACATTGTAAGTTTCTTATTTTGTCTGTTCTAACTGTCATATAGCAATTGTCATATACCGATGGTTAATGTTCTATGCCTGCTGACTAAGTAATCATGGCAATTGTATAGGTTGGTGTCTTCACGGAATTCAGCGGCACTGAGTTTACAAACTTCCTTGAGGTTGCTGAGAAGCTGAGGTCTGATTATGACTTTGGCCACACCGTGCATGCCAACCATCTCCCACGTGGTGATGCCGCAGTGGAGAGGCCATTGGTTAGGCTATTCAAGCCATTTGATGAGCTCGTTGTTGACAGCAAGGTTATACTTTGCTCCCTCTGTGAACTAATCATTACATTAGTTGTTGCTGATTTAGTACAATCTAGTGACAACTAATATGGAACAGAGGGAATGTTTATCTGTGTTCTTCTTACTTCATACAGATTACTGGGTATTAACTTAGTGATGTGACATTTTGCAGGATTTTGATGTTTCTGCTTTGGAGAAATTCATTGAGGCTAGCAGCACCCCGAAAGTTGTTACTTTTGACAAGAACCCTGACAACCATCCTTACCTCTTGAAATTCTTCCAGAGCAATGCTCCCAAGGTAATGACTGACACAACTTGCTTCTAGAATGCTTTGTCATTTTTCTTAATTGTGTGAGTTCTGTATAGTTGACTGATTTCTACTATATGCTTAGTCAGTTAGGTCTATGCCTCATGTTTGTAACTAATGAGGCCATAATTTTTATCACTGTATGTTGTTTTGATAAGAGAGATGATTGCTACTGTATATTTCAGTTGATTATCAGCCTGACTCTTGGTGTGTACAGAAAACTTCTGCAATCAAATGATGGTTGAATTTGTCAATTTATTCTTCAACATGTTGACATTGTATAATCTAGTCACTTGTCGGCCCAAGTCTTTGAATTGGGCAGCTAGTTCCTTCAATGTTCATTCATCCTGTACATCTAAGAAATCATCTTGCAATGAATTTGTTCAGCACATTTGGAGGATTACTAGTGTATTTAGTTTTGTTAGCCTTTTGGATCTTTGTGTTTTCATTCATGGTTGTTGTACCTGAAAGGTCTACTTTAGAGCCATAGATGTAATGATTGTTTGAGATGCAGAATGCCATCTTTGGTGTTTTCAGTGCTTTTTTGCGTAAAAATATTTCAGATAGTGGTGAAGCTGCTTAGAGCATTAGCCTTTTCATTGTTTTTTAGTTATTGGTTACTCATTATTTGTCACTTCTGTTCTCTGACATCCAATGGTATGCAGGCCATGCTCTTTTTGAACTTCTCCACTGGACCGTTTGAGTCCTTCAAGAAAGCCTACTATGGTGCTGTAGAGGAGTTCAGCGGCAAGGATGTCAAGTTCCTAATTGGTGACATTGAAGCGAGCCAAGGCGCTTTCCAGGTTGATTGCCTGTTTCCCTTTCTATTTCTTTACAGAGGTAGTAGTTATCCATACTGTTGTTTTTTCCATGGTGCTAACATATTTTTTCTTTGAAACATAGTACTTCGGGCTGAAAGAGGATCAGGCACCACTTATCCTCATTCAAGACAGTGACTCGAAGAAGTTTTTGAAGGAACAGGTTGAGGCTGGCCAAATTGTTGCTTGGTTGAAGGATTACTTCGTAAGTAGCCATTCCTTGTTTCACTTGATTGTTGGACTACAACCTTATTTGTTTGATCCCAGGTAATCTGTTTAGCAATTTCATTAGTGTTCATTTGTATTGTAGGATGGCAAATTGACACCATTCAGGAAGTCCGAGCCTATTCCTGAGGCCAACAATGAGCCTGTTAAGGTAGTTGTGGCTGACAACGTTCACGACGTGGTCTTCAAATCTGGCAAAAATGGTAATCATCTTTGTTAATCTTTTTTTCCCTCGCTGGATTAAGCTAGTTGTAGCAAGTGACTGCGATTCCCTATAACTATATGCTCATTGATTTGCCACCTTATATTGCAGTTCTTATTGAATTCTATGCGCCCTGGTGCGGACACTGCAAGAAGCTAGCACCCATCCTCGACGAGGCAGCTGCCACCCTTCAAAGCGAAGAGGACGTTGTGATCGCGAAGATGGTAATATTTGTTGCCCTCTCCGTCGTTCCAGTTCCAGCAAACGAAATACAACTTACCTAACCACTGTTTCTCAACCTTGTCCACAGGACGCGACCGCGAATGACGTGCCCAGTGAGTTCGATGTCCAGGGTTACCCCACCCTCTACTTCGTCACTCCCAGCGGAAAGAAGGTCTCCTACGAGGGCGGCAGGACGGCCGATGAGATTGTCGACTACATCAAGAAGAACAAGGAGACTGCCGGGCAGGCGGCGACCGAGAAGGCGGCGGAACCGGCTGCCACGGAGCCTCTGAAGGACGAGCTCTGAGCATCAGTGTTGCTAGCAGCAGACAGGTAGGGGAGGGGGAAATATGTTTTGGCAAGGCAGCTTCCAACGCCAGATTTTGCGAGGGGGTTAAGACGAGAGTTGGTTGTTGGATGTGTTGTCCCCGGTTTTGCCTGATACTGTATCCCGTTGCGAGAAATACTGTAACAAATCCGTCCGTGGTGTACCTAGTTAAATTATCGAGAAGTGACATTAGAAATGGTCTGTGGAGAGCTTTGGTAATAAACGGTGCTTCTGTGCCTGGTAGAATCATCATGCATGTGTTTCACTTGCTGTGGTCGGGTCGCCTGAAACTAATCTCCTATGCTTAGTGCTGCCAGACGCTTGCGAAATTGGTGGCAACCCAGGCGAATCGCCACTGGACTAAATTCGATTGCTTGGCGGAGCATACGTACCAACGGGTTGTTTTTGTACCGCGAGCTGACCTCTCTCAACATTGTGGATTTGAAGTCAACAAACATTGAGAGGAGCTAAGAGGCGGGCGGAGGTTGTTGAACTTCGGCCGCGAGGGGTACACCACCCGCATACCGACGCGGATTTTTGGGACATGGATGATATCCAAGCAGTCCATTGAAGCAGTCCATTGAAGCTTTGAGATGCATACTGAGGATGATATCCAGGCAGTCCATTGAAGCTTTAAGATGCATACTTAATATATTGATTAATTGAATATGAGGGGATACACAATCATAAAGTTATAAATACACATGTAAATACATAGAGTGGGCCAACACACATAATTGGCAATAAATGCTGCCGAACATCAGGTGAGATGTGATAGTATATGTGTCTCTCGTCTCCACCTCTCTCCCTCTCACGCAAATGGAACCGCGAGCAGCTGTGATAGTGAGGAGAAGAGTTGGTGTTGTCCTTGGTGCTGACAAGATGGATCCAGTGAGATATGTTATCACTGAAGAAGAACTCTTGATGTCGACTACCACTTCCATTCATTCTCTTCCGAAGGGACTCTACTAGTTCATCTCATGGCTGAACTCTAAGTTCATGAGCTGCTCCATGTTGCACCCTAGTTAATCATCTCCTAAAAGAATCAGTTATATTTAAGTATTGTATATTACTGTCATGTGCATCAATGTTGAAAAAAATGCAGCAATCCAATTCATACAGGTTTTTATGCTAAACTAACTATAATGTCTATTTGAAATGTTTATCACTTCATAATATTGACCCACGTACTGTATCAACCATTAAGGAGATTGCATGCATTTTTAATGCACTGGCAGAAAAATTAATTCATCACTTCACCATTTAATAGGTGGAGTTACTCACCAATAGGTTTCAACCGCCCAGTATGAATGAATCAAGCTTCATGTTCTGTTATGGGCAGCTACTCCTACTCCCACCTCTACTTTGCCTCTTCGCATCAATGCTAATTGATTCATGTCGTAGAGTAGCTGGTCCTAAGTCAAATGGTCTATTTTAATCGATGTGTTATTTGTTTTATTTTTTGTATTTAGCACTCCAGATGCTAGTGAGCACACCGGACAACGTAATCCAGGATTGAAAGAAAATGTTGCGTCGTTCATAGCCAGTTATAAAAAATATCTAATTGATGACATAGTCAGCAGCTAAGTCTTGATTACTACCTAGCACAAGTAGGACAGGCCTTAATGGAAATACTAATTGGATGATTAGCTGAACAAGAAGAGCCGGATCCTCATGTAGAACAAACTAGTCTATCTTCCTTGTCCTGTACTATGCACAGCGCCACACAGTTGCTCAATCACAAGAACAAAAGAAAATGGCTAAAGGGGAAGAGGAGGAATGAGAGGGGAGGAGCTATGAACTGGGCCGGGGGATTTTTTTTCCAAAAGGGGCTCCATATAACCATGGATGAGTTCTAGCTAGCCATGCATATGAATTAGAGCAACATGATGAGTGAAGCTGCGCGATGGATAAGGGATGGTCTGCATGTTCCCTTTAAGCCCGTGGTGCAGGTTGCTGTTGAAGTGTTGGTGACCTGCTACAAATAAATGAGCTGCTCTTGTCAGTCTGATGGGCATGCCTCCATTCAATGCCTGGCCTGTCATGTGGGCCATATACTGCATCTGTCAGATGCAAATCGCAGCTATACCAGATGCTATACAGGGAGGCAGAAATCATTATACGGCCCGCGGGTATTCAAGTTGCACGAATCACGCGGCAGAGTGCGGTGTGGATACCGACCGCGCGTGGCCGCATGTCCACTCGGGATTATTCGACCCACATACATCCTCCTCATCTTCTAAGGTGGTTGAACCATAAAAATTCCCGGCTCTTGATATCGATTGGAAGTATTGAAACGGTCGACTAGAGGCGAGGTGACGAGGTGAATAGAAGATTATATAAACTAGCAAAAATACACGTGCGTTGCTACGGGAAATAATTGATTTTGTTTCTTGCTGAATAAGCATAACTCAAAGCTCTCAATAGGTCCATGTCATATATTTCAACACATCACCCCACCTTTAGTGCCTATCCTTCTTTCCACCCTCACCGACAATTATATTGGTGTTCATCTAATCACAACGTATACGAATGTGGGCAATACCATGACACTAAGCTCGCCAACGCATGTCGTACATGTCATTGCGCCCCCGCAAGGGAATATTTCAAAACATTAAAACACTAATATTATTGAAATGGGTGGCTGTCCTCCAAGATTCACTCTGTGCATCTGGTCCATACGCCTTCCCATCATATCCCTACCCGTTTTTGCACAACACCCATGATTTACTAATCAAATCAGGATTGATCGGATCGAGGAACCGGGTCACAAGACATTGTCAGGGATGGAAGGCACACCGAGAGCAGAGTTGGTCAGTGGGAGGGTAGTACGTAGAAGCCGGAAGGGGCATGGCAGGATTAGGAGTTTGGTCATTCCTTCAGATGTTGCAATCGTTATCAATTATGGTAATTTCATATAATTGCAGATGGCATCCCCTCATGGCAAGCTAGGTATGGGCGTAGCCTGCAAACAAACACAACACATAGATGCCATACCGTAGCTAAACAAAATCTATGAATGGAAGTATTTCTGTGTTTAAATTTCAGATAGATCACGTACTCCCTTCGTAAAGAAATATAAGAGCGTTTAGATCACTACTTTACATAGAAAGTACCAATGACATGCCCCTCAGGCCTCCGGTGGCTCGCTTCCCTCATGGAGTCTCTTAGTATCCTTCTCAGCCGCTCCTTGTTCTGTGGTCTGTAGTCCTCTACCTGCGCGTGACCATGACATGCTTTTAGGGCCACATGCATTCAGATGAAATACATGTGCGACCGGCGAGCGGTACAGGGGACGGGGTGAGGAAGGCATGGTTTTTACAACGGACAATAATGTGTGCCATGATGTGCTGGTGTTGTGCGCCGTGGTGCGCTGGTGCTGAAGTACATACCTGGCGGCACCCTGGCCGACCGGCTCCACTCCACGACGTGGCTGTTGCGCTGGAGCACCCCCACGACGACATCTGCATGGTACATGGCGACGTGTCAGCCTCCAAGTACGTGCTCCTCGACGAAGACGGACGTGCGAGGTTCTGGGACCTGGGGTCGGGCTGTGAGGGCACCTTCCCGGCAACCGTCGCACCCGCCTGGGGCACGTCAGCGATGGGATTTCCAGTTTTACGCGGGCCCCTTCTTCCTCCGCACGGGCATCATGTCCAAGAAGTCTGACTTGTAAGGCTTCAGCGTGCTGCTGTTCGAGACCGTCACTGGCTCGCCAGCTACTAGAGCACCAGGCCAGGACGTCAACGGCAAGTACTTGGCGGCGAAGGTGCCGCGCGTGATGGCAGACGGGGTGGCGGGGCTCATGGATGGCAGGCTGGGCGACAACCAGGACGCCGTGGAGGCGGGCGACGTTGCGCCGATCACTGTCGATCGCGCCGTGGCACAGGTGCGAGCATCCCTCACGGACAAGGTGGCAATGGTCATCGCGGGCATGGACCATCGTGCATCGGCGCCCGCCGTGCACCCGACGACCCACTTTAGCACCATTGTGTCCGGATCTCCTTTCGCTAGGGGCTGATTACCAGGGTACTGTGTTGATATTGGAGAGGTATTTAAGAGATGGGAAAGTCGGGGCATGAAATTTTGCCTACCTAGTCGGACGGACGAACGTGTTGGGATGGGCTTCTAAAACCAAACGATGAACAAAAGAAAACGACGGCCGAAAGCATAGATTCTTTTTTGAGAAAACAAGCGAGCTCATCAATGTGCAACTACATGGCCCAGGTTGGCTTAGCAATGCATGCGTATGTGCGAACCCATCGACTACATGGCCCAGGCCGGCTTACCGTGTAGGTTCCCCGAATTAGTACCACCTCGAGTGTATGTTTTAAATTCAAAGCGAAAGCGTAAAATTACGGGAAGAAGCGTATTGTGACGGTGAACCCACGGAGTCAACCCGTGCTTTATTATTAGGGAAAAGATTTGAAGCTTAATTATCAATTTTAAGGATAAGCGGATAAAATAGGTTCACTGATTTGGCAAGCAAGTTAAATATTTGTCCTTCTAAGGTTTTAACAAGTGACTACGTACAGAGCAAAATGAGTGGATCTACACTTTAGAATATGTCTATATACATCTGTATGTGGTAGTCTATTTAAAATCTCTAAAAAAACAAATATATAGAAATGGAGGGAGTAATTAGCAAATCACCAAGCATACAAAGCAAAGTAAAGTGGGGGAAAGGATTACCACAAGTGAGTCGATGACATAGATTTTATCCTAAGTTCACATGGAAGGTTCATCGTACTCTCCTCGAGTCATCCTAATCGATGAGCCTTAAACCACTCAGGGTTGGTCTTCAAGGTGACCACCACACCCTTACATACGTCTCCGCGACACGCCACAAGCAAGAATGCTTCGGGAGGAACCTCCAACCGTCTAGCAGCCAAGCCCAAAGAGTAACAAGTTGGTGAAGGTGAACGAGTTTGGAAAACAAAAAAGTTTGGTAGGAATGTAGATCGGGTAAATCTCCTCCAGTCCCCAAAAGTGTTCGGGTGGACGGGACGAAGATCTCAAGCTTTTACGGTTTGGGAATGGTAGATTAAAGCTTGAAATATTAGGGTTGAAGGTGGAAGAAAAAGGGTATACCCCATAAGGCCGAAAGAGCCGTTGCCCGCACAAAACCTAGACATGCGCTATCTGGAGGGCCGGGGATCGGGGGTCAAGGACCATGACCAGCCGAACTACACCAGGATAGGGCAACAACAGGGAGCCCCAGACACTCGGGAAGGGGAGGGGGGGGGGTCCAGGACCCGGACCATCCAGAGGGTCACACCCTACTCCAAACACCCGAGGGTCCACGCACCCTAAGCAGTCGGACCACACAGTGGTGTGTGGTTTCTTCCTGATGCCTCCGGGCACCCGGACATCTTGTCGAGACCATTTCATCCTTGGAAAAATCCCTTCCTATATGTGGCATTTTTTGGAAGGCAAAGTGTGTATGAGTGAAATGAGTTTCCCAACTCCCTAATCTCTGCAATCCCTCTTAATAAGTTAATAGTACGCTTTCTTCTATGACACAAAATCAACCGAAAAACTTTTTGAGCCACCGAAGAACACCGCCTTTTGTCCTTTTTGAATAGGGAGCACCACAGGAACACAAACTAGGACCCCCAAGTCGTGTATCCAAAAAAGCAATGCTTCTAACAAAGGAACAACATCGAAGACACCACCATCGTTGATCTGAATTCGAATCTAGGCTGTTGCCAGGAAACAACCTATCAAATGAGAGAGGGCGAGGTGATGACAAACCATAGTGATACGTCCAAGGAGGAAAAACAAAAAATGACACCCTTAGGCGTTGTTGGCACTGGCACCGACCGAAGACGGGCATGACCTCATCTAAATCATCGCATACATGCGTCCCTGCCCGTTGGAATGGAGCACAATGTCCATGTTGCTTCACTCCGCCATCACTTCAACACCTCACAGAAGAAGCTGCATCACCGTCACAACACTCGCAAAGGAAGGGACGACTAAAAGTGCAACTAACCCCTGGGTGGTTTTGATAATTCATAGCAACATATATCTCATTGAACTAATGTCCTTTCAATATAAATATTTCAGGATTTCAATGATTGGCATGGCATGAAATAGAGATGTGGACTCCTCAAAATGATAAGACAAGGATTGGCAAAAGCTCAAGACTCTACATTTTTGTTTAAGTGATCCAAGATCACATTGAGTCCATAGATAAGCCAATACTATTAAAAGGGGATGAGGTGTTGCTTAATGATCTACTTGCACAAAGTGCTTAGTGATATTTGTCCAAAACCCTTAGCCATTTTCTCTATCCAAATATGTCCAAAACCTAATTCCCAACTCGGCCCCACCGATATTTCCTATCCGGAGCCACCGGGTTCATCTTGACATAGCCACTGCCAAAACCCTAATAGTTCGGTCTCACCGAGATGGCCTTGCCAGCGCTCTATGACTTGTTGCATTCACTTCGGTCCCACTGAGATGTTACAATTGGTCCCACCGAGTTGGCTTGACTGATTCTCTGTTGCTCATTGTATTCACTTCGGTCTCACTGAATTGATGCAATCGGTGCCACCGAGATGAAGTTTTCCCTAAGCCCTAGCACATCGGTCCCACCGAGTTGTTCCCGTCGGTCCCACCGAGATTCCTAACATTCATATTTTTGTACAGATCGGTGCCACCGAGTTTTCTTATCGGTGCCACCGAGATGGGTCAAAAATGTGTAACAGTTAGATTTTGTGTGGAGGCTATATATACCCCTCCACCCCTTCTTCTCATAAGAGAGAGCCATTAGAACGTGCCTACACTTCCACCATTCATTTTTTGAGAGATAACCACCTACTCATGTGTTGAGATCAAGATATTCCATTCCTACCATTTGAACCTTGATTTCTAGCCTTCCCCAAGTTGCTTTTCACTCCAATCTTTCTTCCACCATAGCCAAATCTGTGAGAGAGAGTTGAGTGTTGGGGAGACTATCATTTGAAGCACAAGAGCAAGGAGTTCATCATCAACACATCGTCTATTACCTTTTGGAGAGTGGTGTCTCCTAGATTGGTTAGGTGTCGCTTGGGAGCCTCCGACATGATGTGGAGTTGAACCAAGAAGTTTGTAAGGGCAAGGAGATCGCCTACTTCACGAAGATCTACCCGAGTGAGGCAAGTCCTTCGTGGGCGATGCCCATGGTGGGATAGACAAGGTTGCTTCTTCGTGAACCCTTCGTGGGTGGATCCCTCTGTGGACTCGCGCAACCCGTACCCTTCGTGGATTCAACTCTCCATCGACGTGGACGTATGATAGCACCACCTATCGGAACCACACCAAAAATCTTCGTGTCTCCATTGTGTTTGCCTTCTCCAAACCCTCCCCTTTACCTTCATTTGCAATGTTTTACTTTCCCCTTCTATACTCTTAGAATTGCATGTGTAGGTTGATTGCTTGACTTGTCATAATTGCTAAAATCCGCCTACAACTAAAATTGGGAAAAGGAAATATTTTTGTTTGGTCAAGTAGTCTAATCATCCCACTCTAGACATACTTTAGATCCTACAAGTGATATCAGAGCTTTGGTCTCTATAAGCCTTGATTTCCATAGCTTTGGTGATCATACCCTTGGTTTCACAACTTAAGAGAGTATGATGTCTAGCGAGGGTAACTATCACCATAGATCTCCTTACTTTGATGATACAAATTTTGCTAAGTGGAAGCATAAGATGGAAATGCATATTCTTGGCATAACCCCGCCGTTTCGGATGCTGTTCGTATTGGCTTGCAAGGTGTTTGAGGATGGTAGAGAACCGGATCGTGAAGCGACTGCCGAAGAATTGAGGATGTTGCAATACAATGCTCAAGCTTATGATATTCTCTTCAATGGATTGTGCCCCGAAGAATTCAACAAAATCAGCCGCCTTGAGAATGCAAAGAAATTTGGGATACTTAGGTTGATATGCACGAAGGTACCGAGTCCTTCAAGGAATCCAAGTTGGATATGCCTCAAAGTCAACTTGACAAGTTCAAGATGAAGGATGGTGAAGGAGTCGCGAAATGTACTCTAGGCTTGCTCCCATCACAAATGAGATTGGCATCTTAGGAAGTGAAGAGATGACCACAAATTCATATTCAAGAAGATCCTTAGATCCTTGGATGGAAAATATGATACCGTGTGCACATTGATCCAAATGATGCCCAATTACAAAGATCTCAAGCCCAAGGAAGTCATTGGTAGAATTGTTGCTCATGAGATGTCACTCAAGGATAAGGAAGAGCTCCACAACAAGTCAAGTGGTGCATACCTCCTACAACATCAAGTGACAAGCTAGTATCCAATGACGAATTGAGCTTAATGGTGAAGAACTTCAAAAAATTCTACAAGAGTAGAAGCAAGGAGAGAAGGTCCAAGTCAAGGTCCCACAATGACAAAAGATCTTCTAGTCGTGATCGTAATTGCTACAATTGTGGATGACCCGGACACTATTCCAATGAGTTTATGACTCCCTACGAGAAAATAGAAGACTCACCAAAAAGGAGGACTAGAAGAGATGAATCACCTCCAAGAGAGAGGAGTAGAGATGATCGTTATGAACGAAGACCCTCTCGAAGAAGCAAGGATTCAGAAAGGAAAGACAAGTCATCAAAGAGCTACACAAGACAAAGACATCAAGCTCACGTTGGTGAATGGGTTTCCGGTTCCGACTCCGATAGCTACTCCGAGAGAATCTATCACTCCGACTTCGAATATACTCAAGATGAAGATGTTGCCGGTCTTGCACTTGTGTCATCCAACTCCCACAACATATTTGCTTCACCAAATGAAGGAATTGGAAGATGCTTCATGGCTAAAGGCCCCAAGGTATCACACCCCTAGTATCTTGATCTCAATAGTGATGAAGATGATTTACTAGGTGATGATGATTTACTTGTTGATAAACTAGTGATGAAAACTGTGATGAACTTGCTAGTAATCATGCTAATCAAGATGAAACGAATGACAATGCTAAGAAGGAGATTGAGCGTCTAACTAAAGAATTAAACACTCTTAAGTTAGCTCATGAAACAATTCAAGAGGATCATAGAGAGCTCCTAAGGACTCATGAGAAGCTACGTTTCGAGAAGGTAAATTTAGAGCAAGAGCACGAGTTCCTAAAAGCTATCAATGACGATCTTAAAAAGAAGAGTTCTTCTTACATTGCCAAACGTCTCCTATTGTCTACTTATATGCCACAAGTAAAATGTGGTAACAAGATCAAGAAAGATTCTTCTTCTAGTAGTAACAATAACCATGCTAAATCAAATATTGTTGCTTCTAGTAATTCTCTTGATTCCACTAATGATTCTCTTAGCCAAGTTACACTTGAGCAAGAAAATAGCTTATTGAAGAGAATTATAGAGAAAGGTGTTTACAAGAGTCTTGCCGGGAGTAAGCAATTTGAGGAAATTGTATGCAAGCAAGGAAGACACCAGATGAATCAAGGTGTTGTTTTCGAGCGAAAGTTCAGTGCCAATGGAGTTGAATGGGAAGAAGATCAATACCCTAAGACAAAGTTTGTTCCTCAACAAGAGAAGTATGACCCCACTTCTTTTGAGGGAACACAAGCTCAAGATGTGATAACCCACAAGTATAGGGGATCACAATAGCTTTCGGGGGTAGAGTATTCAACCCAAATTTATAGATTCGACACAAGGGGAGCCAAAGAATATTTGCAAGTATTAGCAGCTGAGTTGTCAATTCAACCACACTTGGAGATTAATTATCTGCAACAATATGATTAGTAGCACAGTAATATGATAGTTTTGATAGCAGTGGTAACAATAACAGTAACAATGATAGCAATGATTTTGTAGCAAGTGTAACGGTAACAACATCGGTAGTAACTTAGAAGAACAATATGTGAAAAACTCGTAGGCATTGGACCTGTGAATTTGTTGGATGATATTCATCATATAACAGTCATAACCTAGGGTGATGCAAAACTAGCTCCTATTATAATGTGGGCATGTATTCCGTAAATAGTCATACATGCTTATGGAAAGAACTTGCATGACATCTTTTGTCCTACCCTCCCGTGGCAGTGGGGTCCATAAGGAAACTAAGGGATATTAAGGCATCCCTTTAATAGAGAACCAGAACAAAGCATTAACAAATAGTGAATACATTAACTCCTCAAACTACGGTCATCACTGGAAAGTATCTCGGATACTATCACTCGGGGGTTTTCGGATCATAACACATAGCAGGTGCATATAACTTGCAAGATCGGATCTAGAACATAGGTATAATGGTGAAAACATAAACGGTTCAAATCTGAAATCATGGCACCCGGGCCCAAAGTGACAAGCATTAAGCATGGCAAAGTCATAGCAACATCAATCTTAGAACATAATGGATACTAGGGATCAAGCCCTAACAAAACTAACTCGATACATGATGAATCTCATCCAACTCCCTCATCGACCAGCGAGCCTATGAAGGAATTACTCACTCCTGATGGGGAGCATCATGGAATTGGCGATGGAGAAGGGTTGGTGATGATGAAGATCGAAGATCCCCCTCTCAGGAGCCCCAAACAGACTCCAGATCTGGCCTCCCGATGAAGAACAGGAGGTGGCGGTGGATCCGTCTCGTAAACACAATAATTCTTTCTCCTTGATTTTTTCCTCCAAAAATAGGATTTTATAGAGTTGGAATCAGGATCTGCAGGGCCACTAGGTGGGCACAACCCACCTGGACGCGCCAGGAAGGGGGGGGGGGGGTTGCCCTGGTGGTTTGTGCTCACCCAGCCCCCCCTCCGGTGGTTCTTGGCTCCAGTATTTTTCTTTTGTTCTGAAATCATTCTCCAAAAAGTTTCGTTCCAATCCGAGAACTTTTATTTCTGCACAAAAACAACACCATGGTAGTTCTGCTGAAAACAGCGTCAGTCCGGGTTAGTTTCATTCAAATCATGCAAATTAGAGTCCAAAACAAGAGGAAAAGCGTTAGGAAAAGTAGATACGACGGAGACGTATCAACTCCCCCAAGCTTAAACCTTTACTTGTCCTCAAGAAATTCAGGTGATAAACTGAAAGTGAAAAAGAAAAACTTCTACGAACTCTTTTGCTCTTGTTTACATAAATAAGCTTAAGTAGCACCCAAGTTTTCAACAAAGATTGTAACTAACCATGTCAACAATAACTCTTAAAAATTATATTAACTCATATCAATGGCATAATCAACTAGCGAGCAATAATGAAATATCTCAAATGACAACACTGTGTCAAAACAATCATGATATAATATGACAATAGTTGTATCTTGCTAGCCCTTTCTGAGACTGCAAAACATAAACGTAGAGCACCTCCAAAGTTCAAGCAACGACTAAACATTGTAATTCATGGTAGAAAAGATCCAGTAATGATGCACCCAAAATTAACTATGCACAATGCATGAGGATGACAATAGTGCTCTCAGATCTGGCGCTTATTTGAGAAGGTGATGACTCAGCATAAAAGTAAGTAGATAGTCCCTTCGCAGAGGGAAGGAGGGATTTGCAGTGGTGCCAGAGCTCGAAGCTTTAAAACAGAGATAAATGAAATTTTGGGAAATGCACCCTTCCTGTTCACTTCACGACCGAAAGTTATCAATATCTTCCATGCTAAACACATTAGTGGCGGTTCCCAAGCGATAAAACTAAATGTTTACTCCCCCTCCACCAACAAACACACTCCACGGCTAGCCGAATCCATAGGTACCATCCATACCAACATCAGTCCTGGGGGAGTTTTGTTTAATTATTTGCAATTTTTGAATTCAGGACTAGGCATCCCTATTACCGCCCCTCTCATGCAAGGACGAGTGAATAAACACTCATCATGAGAATAACCCGCTTATGATGGAAGATACTGACTAACCCCTGTCACTCTATGAACAATCCAGGCACACCAAAACAGATGTTCATTTGAAATTTTAGAGGTGGCACATGCAAATTTACTTAGAACGGCAGGGTAATACCGCATATAGGTAGATATGGTGGACTCATCTGGAATATCTTGAGTTTTAGGATTTTGATGCACAAGCAGTATTCCCGCTTAGTATAGGTGAAGGCTAGCAAATAGGTTGAGATGCGGCCAGCTAGAATATAGCAGCAACAACTCTTGTGGCCTAGGAGCGACTAATGTGGGAGCAGAGGAAAGGTATGTTTTCAAATCTCAGAGTGCTGCTTCTGCCTCTGGGGTCCACTTCACTGGACCCGCCTTCTTCAAAATTTTAAAGAAAGGCAAGGCCCGCTCAGTAGACTTGGAAATGAACCCGCTTAGCGCAACAATGCACCCAAAAAAACGCCTCACATCCTTGATGGTCTTGGGCATTTGAATCTGCTCAATTGTGCCCTGATCTTGTCGGGGTTGGCTTCTATCCCTCGGTGAGGCACAAAGAAACCAAGCAGCTTGCCGGATGGTACGCCAAACACACACTTTCTGAGGGTTAAATTTCAAGTTTATCTTGCGCAAGTTCGCGCAGGTCCCCTCCAAATCTTGAATGAGTGTTGATCTGTCCTTGGTCTTGACCACTATGTCATCCATATAAGCTTCTACATTCCTGTGCAACTGAGGCTCAAAACTAATTTGTACTGCTCTCGCGAAAGTGGGTCCAGTGCTCTTTAACCCAAAGGGCATTCGTACAAAACAGTGCATGCCGCATCTTCTCATCGTCTTCCTTGGACATTATTATGTAATGGTATCCGGAGTATGCATCCAAAAAGGAAAGCAGATCACACCTGGAAGTGGAATCCAGAATCTGGTCGATGCGCGGCAAAGGGAAAGGGTCCTTCGGGCATGCCTTTTTTAGATCTGTGAAGTCTATGTAAAGCCTCCATTTTCCATTCGCCTTGCGCACTACCAGTGGGTTTGCTAACAATGTTGGATGCAAAACTCCCCTGACCAAACCAGCTGCTTCAAGTTTCTTGATCTCCTCAGCAATAAACTGCTGCCGTTCCAAAGCTTGCTTTCTGTCCTTTTGCTTGACAAGCCGGGCATGAGGACAGACAACAAGGTGGTGCTTGATTACCTCCGTGGGAACGCCGGGGATGTCAGATGGTTGCCAAGCAAACACATCGACATTCGCCCGCAGGAAGGCACGAGCGCCCTTTCCTATTTGTCATCAAGGGTGGCGCTGATGGTGAACGTACTGTTAGCACCATCCTGCCTTCTCGGGACCTTCTTTACAGCAGGTGAAGCAACCTTGGACCTCTTACTAGTGGAACTCTCTTGGGAGTCGTCTTCCTTCTTCAGCCCGAGCGAATTCGTCCACCAAGGTGTATTACTCATTGATGGTCTTGGGCAGCCGAACATTCATTTTAGAATGGATCCTCTTATTGCGCACGTTCGAGCGGAACGCTGCAATCACAACTGTCGGGTGTATCTCTGGAATGATGTGGTGCACCCGACTGAACCTCCATATACTTTCGCAAGCTCTCCCCTTCCTTCTGTGGAAGGACTTGTAGATCACCAGGCCGTCCTGGTTCTTGATGGCCACATGTGAAGGCACCAACAAACTCATTGCACAGGTCGACCCAGGATGAAATGAAATTTTCTGGCAGGTGCATCAGCCACGACCTCACATTTTACTTGAGTGCCAAAGGGAAGTAGTTGGCGAACACTTTCTCATCTCTCCCTCCGGCGACTTGAACAACAATCGTGTAGATGCTAAAAAACTCTAACGGGTTCAGGTTTCCATCATATTTCTCTGGTAACTCGGGTTTGAAAACGTGGGCAGATGGACAACGGACTTGTCGCAACTCGCGAGTGAAGGCAGGGCACCCAACCTCGAAAGGCAAGTACCCGCCCTCACTGGGCGTGTGTTCATCGATGTCTGGGCCATTGCGCCTATCAGATTGACGGCGGGTCTCCCGGTGCTGCTCTATAGTGAAGCGTGCATCTTCCCTCCACTGATCTTCGAGGACCTGCCGTTGATCTCGACAGGCTCGTGGATCAGATGAGGCCATCAAAGCTTCGTCGGGCTCGTGGTCACGTTGCCCCTGTTGCTGCCTCTAGGTTTGCTTCCGCGGAGGGGGACTACACTATTAGTGCGCCCCCCTCGACACGGCCAGCAGTTCCAGCCTTTGTTGTCGTTCGAGGGTGCTGCGATGGCTCTGCCTGCTGAGATTTTTCTGCTTCAGGGAAGCCAATCAAACTCTGGATGGTGGCTCTCCACTCATCCATTTGATCAGCAGCTGGCGGAAATCTCAACAGGAGTTGGGCCCGCGCCATGGCTTTTGAAGCTGTGCTCGGCATCGATGAAGAGGCAGAGCATGATGTTGCTCGACTCCTTTCTACGTAACCGACTTTGTATAACCCTAGTCCCCTCCGATGTCTATATAAACCGGAGGGCTTAGTCCGTAGAGGCGATCATAATCATACATGCTAGACTTCTAGGGTTTTAGCCATTACGATCTCGTGGTAGATCAACTCTTGTAATACTCATACTCATCAAGATCAATCAAGCAGGAAGTAGGGTATTACCTCCATAGAGAGGGCCCGAACCTGGGTAAACATCGTGTCCCCCGCCTATTGTTACCATCGGCCTTAGATGCACAGTTCGGGACCCCCTACCCGAGATCCGCTGGTTTTGACATCGACATTGGTGCTTTCATTGAGAGCCCGCTGTGACGTTGAAGGTAGGGTTGATGGCTTGCCTTGTTATCAAGGACAAAATCACCTCTGGAGGAGCCCTGGCCTCAGGCCAAACCCTCCGGCTATGCGGCTTTACCATGACTGCCCGTTCGGCCGTTGGGCCGACGATGACTTCTCGGGTCATCAAAAATCGCCTCCGCGTCGACTCCGAATACTCCAAACGGATGGATCCGACGGAGTTGTCATCTTTAAACGAACTCCTAGATCGCATCGCTGTCTTGGGGGTCGCTATAGACTATGATCGGATTGGGCTTAAACCCGATCAGAGAGAAATCAAATCTCCGCCGATCACCCATCAGATAGCGGTAGTGGAGGAGCAATACAACAACTCTCCCTCTATATTGAGGACAAACTATGTTTGGATCTGCGAGCTCAAAGAACCGAATACCCATCCACGGAAAGATGTGCCCCGTACTCCGAACCTAGAGTCGGACGGTGACCTGAAAAATTGGTTGATATCCCAGAACCCGAACTATTAAGCTCGGAAGTTTCTCAAACTCCAGATCCCAAATTGGGCCAGGGTTCGAACTTAAATCCACCCACCCACCCAGATAGACACAATCTTATGCACATACGATAGCAGTCTCAAGAAATGGTCCAACACTTTTGGGCCAGATTCCTCCTTGTCAAAGACAAGATCAAAGACTACCGTGATGCAGACGCGATCTCATTATTCTGCAACAATTGCACGGACGAAGGAATCCTCAATGCCATTAACCGCCGTCACGTATTACACTTCGCTGACTTGGCAATCATAGTACAGAAGTACTGCACAATGGAAAGCGCCTGGAAAACTCAGGCAGCCCCTTGGGAGCCACCGGTTTCCACTCAACCCCTCGTCCGGGCAAAAAGGATGCACCCTTGTCAGTCGCCTGATCCAATAGTAAAGAAATTGAAGCCCATTACGGGGCGCGGAACCATTCTGGAGAGATGGCTCGATAGACCATGCAAAATACACACAACACTGGATACCATACCAGCCCACAACCTTAGAGCATGTTGGATACTCCAGCAAGTGGCCAAGAGCGGCGAGGATCTCCTCATGAAAAATATCGCAGAGCAACATCCCACGGAAAACAACAATCCTACAGTATTGACAGTCTTCGAGACTTTCGCCTCAAACAATAGGCGCAAAAGGGCACTCTGCGGCCTCGCTGAGGTCTGCCAAGTTGTTGCAATAAACCCCTGGAATGACACGGCTATCACTTTCAATGCCAGTGATGAACCAAAATTCAGGACAGTCCGGGCACCAGCCGCACTGGTGCTCAGTCCAATCGTGGACGGCTTTCGGCTTACCAAAGTGCTCATGGACGGCGGCAGCGGACTAAACCTCATTTACGAGGAAACTCTCAACAAAATGGAAATAGACATGAGCCGCATTGAGCAAAGTAGCACGACCTTCCGAGGAATCATTCCCAGTCGGGAGGCGTGATGCGCGGGAAAAATCACACTCGATGTGGTATTCGACACACCGGAGAATTATCGGTCCGAAGAGATAACCTTCCAAGTGGCCCCTTTCAACAGTGGATATCATGCCTTATTAGGGCGAGATGCATTTGCACGCTTCCAAGCTATACCCCATTACGGGTACATGAATCTCAAGATGCCCGAGCCCAATGGTATTATCACTCTTGCCAATGATCCGGACATAGCACTCCGCGCCATAAACAAAACCGCAGCCTTGGCCCTCGAGGCATTGTCTGAAGCCCTCGCGGCCGAAGAGTTAACCACATTATGCTCCATGGTGGATAGGGACAACGTGATCTTGGACAAACGACCCAAATCCACCTCCTTTAAACCAGCAGACGAAATAGTCAAATTCCAAGTCCACCCGATGGACCCCAAGAAGACAACATCCATTGGGGCACAGCTGGACCCAACGGTTGACGCTGCACTGTGAGCGTTCCTACGGGAAAACTGGGACATATTCGCCTGACACCCTTCTGATATGCGAGGGATCCCACGCAGGCTGGCCGAACACAACCTCAATATATTAAAGGGATATAAGCCGGTCAAGCAAACACTGCGGCGCTTTTTAGAACCCAAACGACAAGCTATGGGGGAGGAGCTAGCCAAGTTACTTGAGGCTGGATTCATCAGAGAAATAAAACACCCGGACTGGCTAGTAAACCTGGTGATGGTACCAAAGAAGGATAATTCCTGGCGCCTATGTGTCAATTTCAAAGACCTCAATAAGGCCTGCCCTAAAGATCCCTTCCCCCCCGCATCGATTAGATTATCGATGCTACCGCAGGACACGACTCACTATGTTTCCTCAACACATTGTGACAGCCTGATTTTTGGCCCTTTCTTTTTCTTTTGTTTTTCCGAGCTTTTTGCCTGAGTGTTCTTTTTCCGTGGCTTTGTGGTCTGGAAACTGAAGAAGATGCCCTCTTCTTTGTTTCCAGAGTGGCTTGTCATTCCCAAACCTTTCCCTAGACCCTGTCATTTCCATCCTAGCCCAAATCCCAATATTCTTTTTATTGGGAATATTCCTTTTCTATTAAAGGAATAACTCCAATTGCCCTAGGTTGTGAAGCAACCTATATTTCCCTCACTCCAAAAATTCCCAAATAATTCTCACAAATTGTTTGGGTCTTATCTTGATCAAATATGGCAAAACGTTTCATTGCCATGTTCAAAAATAACTCCCCAATATTCCTTTTTCTATTCTGCCCTGAATGGCACTTTGTGAAGGAAGTGTCATTTATATTTCTCCTATTGACTCCCAACCCTTTTGGGAATGTTTATATGTCCAAATAATGGCCCCATGCACAAGTTCAACTTTATTTGCCTAGCTAATCTTCCTCAGTGAATTTTCAAAGTTTCTGTCAGACAGAAGACTTTGTGAAGGAAGTACTAGCTAGGAGTATCCAAATGAGATGAACTTTTGCACACTCCTTAATGTGCTCATATTAACCCCTTCCACCCATTTGCAGCCCCATCCAATCCTCTATGTGAGCACAAGAGCAAATCTTTGTTTCTGGCAATATTTTCAGGTTGTGAAGCAAGTATATTTTATATTGCTTCAAAAATCCTGATAAATTACCAGATCATCCTTATGCCCATAAAACATCTATCCACCCATTTTGGCATCATTTCATTGATCCATTTGACCAACATAATTATTCCAAGTTTCTGGTCAGCAGAGGTGTTTATGAAGCAAGTGCCAATTTGGCTTGTCCATTTGACATGAGCTTTTTACAGCATCATCATATGACCAAATGACTAAGCTTTACCCAATTTAAGCCCAAGTTGACACTCCATAAGAGTGCACCATCCTGATCTTCATTTTGGACCAAGTATGCAGTTGTGAAGCAACTGCAGTAAATCTTGATCCTTTTACCCTCAAAGCCTCCAGGATGAAAGTCCTTCGATAGATAAACCTCCTAGACAAGCTAGTTACTGATTTACCTAGCTGTTTTAACCACAACAAGTTACAAACACCTTCTTACTGATTTACTTTTGGAGCTAAGTGCAAATCTCTTCTTTGCCCCTGGACCGATTTATTTATTTAGTTGGACTAAGGGCACCAAGGTCCATCCACTAGACATGGTTGGCCCGGCCAAAACGTGGAGTTTGCTCCAGTGCGCGTGGTGATCACGCTGATGTCATGCAAATAGCGTGCTCTAGATTCTTCCCGGCCCTGTGCCCGTCGTCTCCCTCGTCGTCTCGACCTCCATTCATGTCTTGGAGCTCCCCCGTGATGCGCTGCATCTCCTTGCATCGATGGCTCGTCGTCGTTTGCCTTAAATGCGTCGCAAATGCCATGCCCGTGCCATTCCCAGCCTCTGCCCTCCATTAATGCTTGGTTTGGAGCTCGCCCGTGAGCTCCAGAAGCCTCCCCTCGACCTATATAAGGACCCCTAGACTCTCCCGCAGCTCCCAAGCCCCTCCTCGTCCCTCCTAGCCCACTGGAGCAACGGCATCTCGCCGGAGTTCGCCTCTATTCGCCTCGGCCGCCGCGGTTCCTCGTTGGTTCCGGCGAGCACGAGCCTCCTCTCCTCCTCCCAAGTTGTCCACGAGGTTCCCCACACCTCTGTGGTTCGCCCCACCCCCTTTCCCCTCACCGGAGTGCCCACATCACCGTCATCCCCCGCCTCCCGAAGCTTCCTGTCCTCTTCATGGCGCCGCCCCTCCCCTCCGTTCCACCCCTTCCCGGTGCCCCATTTGCCTCTGGATGGGTTTGCCAGGCGTCCCCGCATCTCCCGGTGGCCTTGCCTCGAACAATGGTGGCCGGAGCCGGCCGGACCACCACCGCCCCGTCCGCCTCTGTTGCTCCTTGCCGTCGCGCCTCGCCACCTCTCCACTCCTCCCCGGCGCTCCCTCTGCCCTAGGATGGAAGCGGCGTGTTCCCCCGAGCCCGCCGGTAGCCTCCTCTAGGCAGGAGTTGGCCGGAGTCAGTCGCCCCGTTGCCGGCTTCGCCCTGCTCCCGCTCCTCTATTCTGCTGCTACGTGGGCACGCGAGGAAGAAGACAGGAGCGAGGGAGGAGAGAGATGGATAAGGCGGGCCCCGCTGGTCAGCCTCTCAGGCGTTGACCACTCGCGGGCCCAGGTGCAATAAGTGGAAACATATTCGTTCGAGTGCGCTTTCCGTTTTTTTGTTCAGGCCCCTGATTAAAAATAATTTCATTACGGATGGGTCCCTGGCAGAAAAACGTCCATAACTTTTTATCCATAATTCAAATAAGGTGAAACCAACGCTCACTTCTTTGTTTCATCGTGCCCGTTCTGTTGGTTTCATTTTCACTATGGTTTGACACTGTGAAAATGACCATTATGCCCTTGCCCTTATTCAGCCCCCTCCGAGAGAGAACTGTTTTTGGCAAATCTTTCCGCGGCTTCACCGCACTTCTCCCCGGTGCCGTCTTCATCCCCAGGCAAGCCACAATACCCACTTGCATGATAGTCATGCAGTAGCCACGGTTTTCAACTTGAATCTTTATTAAATGTTTGCTTGTTGAAAAGATGGTTATCATTGTTCCGGTAATGTTGAGATTTGCATGTTCACTTTTGTGCTATGTTGTTTTGTACTCTGTGATCATGTTATACCTGCTAGTATTACCCTTCATATGTTTATGCTTGTTAGTAGTACATGTTGATGTTGGAGATGGTCATGCTAGTCAGTATGCCATGCTCGGTGAATATGAGTTATTGTTGATATGGTGGAAAGTTATGTGATACTCTCATGATGATGTTGATATCATGTTCATGCATTTTATCATGGCTCAGCATATTTGCATTCAAGTTAACCAGATTAAATTGAACTTGAACAACTGTTGGCTGAGTCATGGTGCTGCTGAATCGATGCTGACCAGTGCAACCACGCTTACCGGTATGGGACGGTCCTAACTGGGTCTATTGTTGTGCCTCTCGCTGGTGCCTCCAATGAGGGAAGGTTATGGGCGCCCGCTACCCTGATCAGGTAGGCGGAGCATAACCTTGTGTGCCCGTAGTTGTTATAGCCGGCGGATCCCCGTGTGGGATCGTTTTTGTTTTGGGCCACAACCGTGGTCGTTGTGTCTGGAGGTAGGCACAGGGCCACCCATGACTTACCTTAGTGAGGAGTGAGTCGGAGTGGCCGGGAGAGTGTCATGGCAGTAGATCGGTTTTGTCGGAACGCCGTTGGTCCATCCGAATGGGAGTGCGAGGCCATGGGTTCCGTAGTGTGGGTACAGTGTACTAACCTCTACAGAGTGTATATTAAATCTATCGATAGCTGCGCCCGCGGATAAGGGCCCAGGTCGAGAGAAGGTCACACCATGAGTCAACGGCAATAAGAATAATGTGCTTAATAACAATGCGATAAGTGGGTTGTGATCGCCGTAAGGATCACGGGCCATGTATTGGTCGGGTTGTGATTGTCGTAAGGATCATGGTTTGAGTGTTGGTCATGGTTGTGATCGCCGTAAGGATCATGATGGTATCGAGGATACCGAGTTGTTGGATATTCGTGATGTTGTACAAGAATTGTGGGTAAAGGTCAAGCTCCTTGTGGTCACTTAATGATTACTACAGTGTTGTTATACCAAGCTTGATTTGATCCCTAGATAATCATGTGATGTCCGAGGTTGGTAAGTGATGCATGTGTTGGTTACGAGGTAACCCGAGCAGAATAAGTGGTGCATGTAGTGACATTATGTTGCATGCTAGTATTGTCAGATTAATATGTTCATATTGTGTTAGCCGTATCATGTTTATGTTGGTCATGCCATGTTATTCTGATGATATCATGTTAAATTCTGCCTAACCTGTAATTTCCATGCTGTTGTCTTCCTTGAATGCTTCTGGTTTATTGTGAGCTTGCAAGTACATTCAATGTACTCACCTGGTGTGTCATGCCAGTTTGCAGGTCATGCCGGATTTGATTGCTTGCTTGTCGTGGTTTCCGTTCATGCGAGCTAGGATAAGCGTTGCGGCCAGAGTCCCTGCGGAGTGGAGTTCACCACCGTCACCGTTGTTCCGCTGCTAGAGTTATTCCGCTGCTTTGAGTTGTTCTGCTGCTTGCATAGAGCAACTGAGGATGGCGTAGTGTTGCCGTACCGATGTTATTCATTGTAATATCAGAGACCTTGTATTCATATTCGTGTAATAATAGAAAGCTGGTTTGTTCTATGCTAAGCAGTGCCGTATTCCAGAAGACTTCTCCTCGATCTCTGGGCTGGAATACGGGGCGTTCCAGTTTTCTCTGAGCCGGGGTGCCACACGCATACTCTGGATACCATCAAATCAAGATGAAGGAGTTCGATCAAGCCGCAACAACATTTATTACCCCATACGAGCCTTTCTGCTTCAACACTATGCCCTTCGGGCTCAAAAACACCGGCGCCACCTACCAACGCATGATTCAAACATGCTTGGAGAAACAAATCGGCAAGATAGTTGAAGCATATGTGGATGACGTAGTCATCAAAACTAGGCATGTCGAGTCATTAATAGACGATCCGCGTCTCACATTCGACAACCTCCGTACATATGACATCAAGCTCAATCTGGAAAAATGTGTTTTCGGCGTTCCCCCTGGAAAACTGCTGGGCTCCATCGTTTCCAATAGCGGAATTTAGGCGAACCCAGCTAAAATCCAAGCTTTGTCACAGTTGGCTACGCCAACAGATCTTAAACAAGTCCAAAAACTATCCGGATGTGTGGAAGCTTTAAGCCGCTTTATCTCCAGACTAGGAGAAAAGGCATTGCCACTCTATTGCCTTCTTCGATGCACCAATCACTTCAAGTGGATGGACACAACAACGGCCGGACTGGAAGAAATAAAGGCTCTTTTAGCGAGCAACCCAATCCTGGCTGCGCCGAATGTCGGTGAACCCATGTTATTATACATATTTGCCACACACCAAGTCGTAAGTGCGGTGCTCGTCGTCGAATTACAAGAGGACGGACACAAATCCCGCTTCAGAAGCCGGTATACTATGTATCCACTGTCCTCACACCATGCAAATCCCGGTACCCTCATTACCAAAAAATAGCATACGTGGTCTTCATGGCATCATGGAAGATATGACACTACTTTCAAGAGTGCTCAGTAATGGTGGCCTCCGAAGTACCACTCAATGACATAATCAACAACCGCGATGCCACGGGCCGGATTGCTAAGTGGGCCATTGAGCTCCTCCCATTCGACATAACATACAGACCGCGTCGGGCCATTAAATCCCAAGTACTGGCCAACTTTGTCGCCGAATGGACAGAGGCCGAACTCCCTAAAGAGTACGACACATATTCCAACTGGGTCATGCACTTCGAAGGCTCCAAAATGCTAGCGGGCTTAGGAGCAGGCGTTTTCCTAACATCCCCCACTGGAGATACAGTTCAATACGTACTCCAAATATTATATACAAACTCCAACAATGCAACCGAATACAAGGCCTTATTGCATGGTCTTCGGATGGCTGTCTCCATGGGCATACAACGCCTGGAAGTGCGCGGGGATTCAAACCTCGCAATATCTCAAATAAATGGAGATTTCGATGCCAAAGATCTGAAGATGGCGGCTTACCGTAACGCAGTTCTCAAAATGTCATCTCGGTTCAAGGGGCTCGAGTTTCATCATGTGGCTCGAGAAAGTAACCAAGCGTCGGATGTCCTTGCTCACATCGGCGCCAAGCGCGACCTCGTCCCACCTAACATCTTTTTGGAAAGGCTCTTCAAGCCATCCGTGGTGTGGCAAGGGGAGAGCGGCAACACCAATCCGGATCTGACTATATAACCCCAGATTCCGAACACATTGATATCATCGGGGGCTCATCCACCGAAATAACACCGTCGGCCATCTCATCATGGCAGTCGTTGCACCATGGATTGAACCCTTCTTGGCCTACCTTAATAGGGGAGAACTCCCTGAGGATCAGAATGAGGCGCGCTGCATTGTCCGGCGCTCTAAAGCCTACAAAGTTCACTACGGAGAACTCTACAAGAAAAGCGCTACCGGGGTACTCCAAAAATGTATCTCCAAGGAAGAAGGGCGGCAGCTCTTGGCTGAAATTCATGCCGGTCTCGGTGGTCACCACGCCGCGACTCGGGCCATTGTAAGCAAGGCCTTCCGTACAGGTTTCTATTGGCCGACGGCCCGAGCAGATGCACAGGACCTTGTCCAACATTGCGTTGGATGCCAGCTTTTCGCCAACCAAAGCCATATGCCATCCACCGCTCTACAAACAATCCCCATCACTTGGTCTTTTGCAGTCTAGGGGCTTGATATGGTCAGACCCCTTAAAGGAGGAAGCCATAAGAAAAAATATCTGTTGGTTATGGTGGATAAATTCACTAAGTGGATAGAGGCCAAACCAGTTAAAACGGCCGAAGCCGTACCAATGATAGAATTCATATCCGGTGTTGTGCACCGTTATGGTGTTCCACACAACATCATCACCGATAACGGCTCAAATTTCATAGCCGATGAGGTGAAAACCTGGTGTGCTAATATGGGCATTAAGCTCGATTACGCCTCCGTCTATCACCCGCAAACAAATGGTCAAGTCGAGTGAGCCAATGGTCTTATTATGAGCGGCATTAAGCCCATACTAGTGCGGTCTTTGAAAGAATCAGACAAGCACTGGGTAGAGGAGCTCGACTCCGTACTCTGGGGGCTGCGGACCACGCCTAACCGCACTACCGGATATACACCTTTCTTCATGGTCTACGGCGAAGAGGCTGTGTTACCCTGCGAAATTATTCATGACTCACCTCGAGTGTGCATGTATGAAGAGAGAGAGAGAGAGAGGCCGAGCTTGATCGGCAGGACAACTTAGATGCCCTGGAGGAGGAGCGCGGCGTTGCAAAAGCCTATTCCACATTTTATCAACAACAGGCCCGCAGATATCAAAGCAGAGAAGTATGGGCCAAGACTTATAATGTTAGCGAACTCGTTTTACGCTTGCCGGAGAAGAAAAAGGACAAACTCAAGCCCAAGTGGGAGGGTCCCTTCATCATTGACGAAGTTCTCACCGGAGCAGTGTACTGCCTGTGTGATGCATCATACAATCGCCTAGAGCCAAACCCATGGAACGCGACCAGACTCCAAAGATTCTATGCCTAGCGCCGAACTCTTTGTTCGTCTCCTTCCCCCTTTTGTTTCCATTATTTTTTCCCTCTCTTTTCTCTTGTTTCCTTGTTGTTTAGTCTTAAAGCTTTTGCGCAACTAAGCCGTGCACCTACGACGTACATATCCTCAAATATGTACGTCCATCATTCCTGGGGGCTTCTTGTACATAAGCTTATTATTATTATTATTATCCGAGCATCAAGCTCACCACATATGTGTCTTTTCCGCGTATGTGCCTTTTCTTCGCCATTATATGCATCGATATGACTTAAGTTTTGGCCAAGCTGGGTTGCCTGGCTCTTGTGCTTATGCCCTACATTCCCGTTAGTTTGGCTAGGGCACAAAGGGAGCACCTCTGCGAATGTTACTGCCGGGTCATCCGGATGTGTACCTCAGACTGGGTGAAGCCGAAAGCTAGCGTTCTTAAGGGAATATTCGATCGACGGACTAAAGATGTTTTTACTCGTTACACTATGAACACCCCAGATGTTACGTATGCTGCGTTTTTTCAATCATAGTTAGAACATGCACGTTAACGCATGCTGACCCAGGGAAAGGAACCCTTAACGGAACTATTCTCTCTGGTAGATGTTTCTTACAATCACAATGCAATATAACATAGCTAGCCAGATACTTGTCTGTTCAAGCAACTATGACCCCTACGCCTGATTTCCATGCATACCCCGGTCTATATTACCGAGCGGGTATTCAGAAACACTCTACACCTTCGGGTCCAGAGGTCGAAGAAAAAAGGTCCGCCATGACAATCGTTTTACAATCCGGCTAGGGACAAATTTGTCAATTGAAGTACATAGTCACTTGGACTCAAAAACTTCTTCCTCTATGCCATCTAACAGGCTATCTAGCTTACAATCCTGTTGAGAATACTTGGTGGCTACTTTTACCTGGTCATATACCAAACTAACGGGGATTTATTTTCCATCTGACCATAAAGGTCCAACCTGGGCCATATGATTCAGATCGAGCTTGGTATACCGTGTTTTCACCATGGCCCAGGCCTCTCGCGCACCTTCTCAGCAGGTCGATATTTCCATAATTGGAAGCGCCGCCGCGCTCCCTTGAAAAGCTATACAAGCTCCTCCATACTTCCCGGAGGGGAGGCGGATGGCCATAGGGCCTTGGCTACTTTGCATCGCCTGCCGAGCTCTCTCGTGCATTTGCGATAACTCTTTTAGCATATCGCCCGAAAATTTTGACATCTCCTCTTCGGGATGGCCGGTCAGCATACCTACAGACATAACTCTGCCAGTACCTTTCCTCGCCGAATTACACGGAGGTAAGTTTGAACACATACTAAATATGCCACCTCGCAGCCTCTTATTTTCCTTCACGGAGTCAGCCACCTGGGCCCGCACATCTTTCAGTTCTTCGCCCAGCTGGGTGTTGGAATCCTAGAGTTTGTTTTTCTCCTCCCTGACCCGTGTCAGTATACGTTCGCCCGCGACCAGTTGCCTTTTGGCTTCTAGTTCACCCGCTTGTGCAACTTCCGGTGCCTCTCCCGGATGATCTGACGATTCTACCATAAGATATGCACCTGTATCAATATTTCTGGTATATGATTATGTTTTCTCGATAGAGGGGAACATTACCAGGCACTGCCTTCTTGGATTTCTCCAGTTCGGTGGTAGCAGCAGCTAGCTGGGTCCGACACTTTTCCAGCTCTTGGGACAACAGGTTGTTCTTCTCTGTGAGCACCTGGTTATATAATGATCCTTAAATCCGTTGTATCAACTGTTTCAAGTCTCAGGGGCTACTTGTATATAATTATCAGATTTGTAAAAATGTGTACTTACCCGCATATCTTTCAAATATTGGTCAGTGGCTCTGGTAAGTTCATCTCGAGCAGATCGCATGTATGCATCACCCGAGTTGAAGGCGTTGAATGCCTCTTCTGAAAAACCGGGGTCGCGAAGAGTGGCCCGCCGACGCCGATGATGCATGGCGCTTTTCACTTCAGAGTTTGTGACGGATACATCTGAATCCTCTGCAGAAGGACAGCCCGGTGTCACTCCCGCGTGTGCCTCGGTCTTTGAGACAGGGTCTGGAATCTGGCTGGTAGAGGCATGACCGGCAGGATCCCCGGACATAGTCCGGCGAACGCTTTTCCTGATAAGACACAACGGACAGTGTTACACTTTGATGTGACAGCCAAGGAGCATATTTAAAAATCCATACCTCTTTCATGAAGGCTCGGGCATGTTTTCATTGGCCTTCCTCTTCGAAGGCCTGCCCGGCGTAGGCGCCGCTCTCTTATGAGTCGCCTCAGGTGCAGTGTGGCGCGCCGAGCGCCTCCCCTTTGGAGCATGAGATAGTGCGGTGGGTGAGGCGGAATGAGGAAGTTCTTTCAGAGAAGATGTCTCCTAATTACTTACGTGTGAGGCAGGGAGAAGACCAGGATAGTCGGCGGTGATGGCCACATCCATGCCGTCATGGCTCGCCTGGTAAAACACTCCATCCTCGAGCTCCACGAATATATTCGGATCCTCTTTAAATCCGGGGTCAAGGTCCCGGTTGTGGTCCTCTGGCTGTGGTGCGGGGCTATGGAACCCCTTGGTGATCTTCCGCCATTCCTGTTACAAATGGACGGATTAATGTTCATGGAAAGTGACTCAGGGAGTAAATTGAGTAGAGTAGTGGGATTGGAACTCACCCAGCTGGGAGGATTATGTAAGTACATCTAGTGCCCCTTAGTGATTTTGGTGTATTGAAGACTTATAGGTTAAGGGACTAATGCGTTTGTGAGTGTACCCAGGTCTATAAGTCTATGAGGAGTTTGATATTTACAGGGAAAGTCGACCCCTAAAATGAATATCTTCGACTGAAGACTTTGGTATTTCTGAAGACCTTCATGAAGACTTTGAAAGTGAAGATATTGGTGTATCCGTCAAGACTTGATATTCATGCGAGGAATATGAAGCTTGAAGACTTTGGTTTTCATAGTTTTGTTTTTCTCTTTCTTGAGTCATAGGAAACACCGTACTGTTAAAGGGGGTCGAGGAAATACTAAGGAAAAATTTCCATGTGATGCTCAACTCAAAATCCTACACCTACCAAACCCTTCGAGTGAAGCCTTTGGAAATCTCATACAGTTCAGTCAATTTCTTCAGTAACAAAGACGAAGTTCTTCTGGTCGCTGAGGAATTTGTTCTGACTGAGGAGTTAGGAATTCGCCAGTGCAGATTCCCTACACAGTGAGGAACATGATAGCCCTGAGGAATTTGAGAGTCAAATTTCCGACCATTGCTGTGCTGCGCGCCAGCTGTCCCAAAATATCTTATCCACCCAACGGTCATATCAGACAAGGGCATTTATGTCTTATCATGCCGGGCTGCTCCCTAGGCTATAAATAGCCGCCCCCTACAACCACTAGCTGGTTGGCTGCTCCGAGAGAAACTGACACTTGTCATTTGAGAGCAACCCATCCTCCGAGGACTTTGAGCGAAAATCATCAAGTGAGGAAAATCCCAAACCCAAACACCTACAAACCCCAAAGTTATTGAGCATCACTGAAGTGATTGATCCTGCGTGGATCCGACGCTTGTTACCTTTGAAGACTGTGCTTCTTCCAGACGGTTAGGCGTCATGGTCTAGAGCATCCAAGAGGAATTGTGGATTGCCGAGTGACCGAGTCTGTGAAGGTTTGGAAGTCGCCTTAAGACTTACCACGAGTGATTGGACGAGATCTGTGTGATCTTAGTTCAAGGAGAATACGGTGAGGACTTGGTGTCCTGAGCTGCGTGCTTAGCGACTGGGTGTCCGGGACTGCGTGTCCTCGAGTTTAAATACCCAGCCGCTCCAACCAGACGTACAACTGAGACAACAGTTGGAACTGGTCAAACAAATCATTGTCTTCACCAACCTTACTGGTTCTATTTCCTCAACTCTTTCACTTCCTCATTACTGTCTTGAGTGATTGTCCATAACTATGTTTGAATACTTTGACTGAAGACTTTTTCAATTTCTTCAGTTCTATTTCTTCAGTCTGTGTGTCTTCATCTTGTGATATCCTGTGTTTACACTTTCTGTACTCTGTGCTTGTCTTCATTTCATCATGATGACTATGTATGTATCCTGTTATGCTTACTTCTGAGTACTTATTCCGCTGCTAGTAGTTCTTTGCTAAGGAATTTCCTCACCGGC
The DNA here is from genome assembly GCF_002162155.2 of Triticum dicoccoides. Classification (NCBI taxonomy): domain Eukaryota; kingdom Viridiplantae; phylum Streptophyta; class Magnoliopsida; order Poales; family Poaceae; genus Triticum; species Triticum dicoccoides. Next base: position 107,136,195 of record NC_041387.1, on the reverse strand, counting down.
AAATTACTCAGTGAAGAATTCATAAAAATCGCCTATTCACCCCCCTCTAGTCGATATAACGCACTTTCAATTGGTATCAGAGCAAGGTACTCCCTTGTTCTGTGTGATTTTGGTTTAACCACCTGGAGTTCTAGTTATGTCGACTGCAGGACTGAGGAACGTCTCCTTCCCCATCTTTGACAGTCATGAGTATCCTCGATGGAAGGCCATGATGAAGAAGCAACTCATGGCTATGGACAGCAAACTGTGGACCGTCACCGAGATCGGTCTTAGCGATCTATGCAAGATGGCTGAAGCTGATGACATTCGCAAGTACACTCTCCTCAACCTCACACCAAAGGATGTCATCTGCACAAGTCTGTCCCGAAATCAGTTCAGGAACATCATGCATCTCAATCACACGAAGTTAATCTAGGACAGTCTCTCTGAGGTCTATGATGGTCATCTAAATCGTAATGATCCTTGGCTTGATGATTACAAGGAATCTCTCAAGGAGATGACATTCGAACAAGAATCATCATCGTCCAACCCCTGCCTTATGGCAAAAAATGCTAAGGTAAACGAAGGCTATCTATCTGAGTCCAGTGATGATGAATCTGGCAATGAATTTGGACCTAGATATGATAAACTTGCTTCCCTTGCCACTAAACAACAAAGAGCTATGGAAAAAGTTCATTACATGCTAAATAAGAGCGATGATATGTTGGGTGAAGAAATGGATCAGTCAAAAGCCTTGGCTGAAAGTCTTCAGGGACTCCATTCCAAGTTTGACGATCTTCAAGGTCATCATAACGCTCTCTTATCTGATCACGAGAAACTTTCTCTTGAACTGCTTCAAAGAAAGCAAGATCTTGAGAAGCTGAGAGTGAGTTATGAAGATCTTCAGAAGGATCGCGATTCATTACTTGCTCAACAAATCACCGCTACTCAAGAAGAATTTGTTCCTCCATGCTTAAAGTGCATTGAACGTGAATCTGCTAATTCTTCACCTGAATGTTCAAATGCTTCAACTGTTACAAATTCTTCACCTGTCTCTGCTATCACCAATTCCTCATCTGAGGACATTTCTAGTACTACTAATGATGCAGGGCTGAAGGAATTGTACATGATAGGCATGTACAAAAGCCTCAAAGGGCATCAGATTCTTTGCGATGTGCTCAAAAAGCAGATCCTCAGCAGAAACCCTAGGAAAGAGGGTATTGCCTTTGAGAGGAAACTCAATGCTGATGGAACATACTGGAAGCCTGAGCAGTACCCCAAAACCTCATGGGTTGCTGCAAAGGGACCTCCAGTTGATCCATCTAACTTATCTGGCTTTACATGTGAATCTTCTCATTCTTCTAATGAGTCATTTGACTCCAACTATAAACTGTTCGAAAATCAGAATGGTGAAGTATTTGCTAGATATGTTGGAACTAACTACAGGAATGGTTCCCCTATGAAGAAAATCTGGGTTCCCAAAAGTTATGTTGAAAGTCTTTAGGTGAATGTCCTCATGACACCACTTGTGAAGAACAAGAACCCTAGATCAAATTCTTCATATGGACCTAATTCTTCACATGGATCAAATTCCTCAAATGGATCAAAGTCCTCATATGATCATCATCGTGCTAACCCCTCTGTTTCGCAGGGTAGAGCTAAGGGCTATGAATATGCGCATTATTCTTCAAATCATTATGTTCATAAATCCTCGAAGAATTTCTCTGCTTATTCATATGCTTACCCTAACCCCTCTTATGTGAAACGAATGGATTGGCCTCTATGCCACCTTTCTCATATGGTGCTCGCAGAGTGATGAACTCTTTGCCACCCCTTCAGATGTGGGTGGTGAAGAAAAAGAACTAATCCTTTGTGCAGGGTCAGGTCTCCAGACGTGCTTTAAACGTCTGAAGAATTTGCTGGAGGCCTGACAAAGTGCCTGAAAGAACGCAGGCGAATCATGATGAAATGAACTTTCATTTCACACGTCCTCATACTGAAATATCTGTTTTACTGTTTGATGAAATTCATCTGATGAACTTGATATCATATTCTTCACTGATGAAGTATATGAGATCGTAAGTTGCACTAATTCATCTGCAGGATGATCAGGCCAAAGTCAACGAGTGGGTTCTAGATAGTGGATGTACAAATCACATGACTGGTGACAAGAACCTATTGATGGATGCTCCCTTAACACCGTCGCATCTGAAGCACATCATCTTCGCTGACAAAGGCAGAAGTCAGGTATTGGGTCTAGGTAAGGTTGCGATCTCAAAGGATCGACACATGGACAAAGTCATGCTTGTCGAGTCCTTAGGATACAACCTCATGTCCGTCTCAATGCTTTGTGATCTTGATATGGTTGTTGTCTTTGGAAGATATCGATGTGTTGTGATCATGGAAGCTGACTATTCTAAAGTCTTCGAAGGCTTTAGGAGAGGAGATCTGTATATTGTTGATTTCTCTACAGGACCACAACCAGCAATGTGCTTACTTGCAAAAGCTTCAGAAGGCTGGCTATGGCATCGACGACTTGGTCATGGTGGCATGAGGAATCTGGACACGCTTGCGAAGAAGAAGCATGTAATTGGCATTGAGAATGTCAAATTCCTCAAGGATCACTTATGTGGAGCTTGTGAAGCTGGAAAGATGACCAAGGCCAAGCATCCAGCGAAGACTATCATGACCACTACCTGTCCATTCGAATTACTTCACATGGATCTCTTTGGTCCTAATCATTATTCTGCTATTTCGAATGATGCATCTCTATATGGTTTTGTTATTGTTGATGACTATTCTCGTTACACATGGGTACACATTGTCAAACATGAAGTGCAGGAAATCTTCAAACGATTTTCCTCGAGGGCTTCAACCAACTTTGGTGTGAAGATCAAGCACATCAGAACTGACAATGGGACCGAGTTCAAGAATTCCGGTCTTGATGGCTATCTTGATGAACTTGGTATTACTCATGAATTATCTGCTCCTTATACTCCTCAGCAGAATGGCGTCGTGGAGCGCAAGAACAGAACCTTCGCTGAAATGGCTCGCACTATGCTTGATGAATACAAAATGCCTCGTCGTTTTTGGATTGATGCAATTGATACTGCGTGCCACATCATCAATTGGGTATATCTTCAGAAATTCTTCAAGAAGACTGCCTAGGAACTCCTCACTGACAAGAAACCCAATGTGAGTTATTTCAAAGTCTTCGGTGCTAAATGTTGGATTAGAGATCCTCATCATAATGCTAAATTTGCACCGAAAGCACATGAAGGTTTTATGCTAGGTTATGGAAAGGATTCGCACACCTACAGAGTCTTCAACAACGTTCTTCACAAGGTTGTTGAAACTGTAGATGTGCGGTTCGATGAAACTAATGGCTCACAAAGAGAGCACCTACCTTCTGTGATAGATGAACCAGATCCTGAGGGTTCTATCAAGTTCAAGGCTACTGAGGATGTTATTCCTACCGAAGAATCTGTTAAAGAATATACTCCAGAACATGAAGAAAATCGAGCTGGTGCACCTGATGAAAACACTGAAGAAAATGGTGCTGAAGAAAATGTTGATCAAATTCCTCAACAGCAACCAACTCATCCTCGCATTACAAAAGAAGTGCAAGTTGAAAAGATCATCGATGACATTCAAGCGCCAGGTCCTCTCACACGCTCAAAAGCTTCACATTTATCTAACTTTTGTGGGCACTATGCTTTTGTCTCTATCACAGAGCTCACTAAGGTAGATGAAGCATTTCTGGAGCCTGTGGATTCAGGCCATGCAAGAAGAATTACATCAGTTCGAGCTCAATAGTGTCTGGAAACTGGTCAAACGTCCAGATCCTCGCAAGCATAATATCATCGGCACAAAGTGGATCTACCGCAACAAGCAAGATGAAAATGGCCTTGTGGTGAGGAATAATGCACGACCTGTAGTTCAAGGCTACACACAGGTTGAAGGAATTGATTTCGATGAAACTTTTGCACCTGTTGCTAGACTTGAGGCTATTCGCATATTACTTGCTTATGCTAATCATCATAATTATCTTGCAACAAATGGATGTGAAAAGTGCATTCCTCAATGGTAAGCTTGAGGAAGAAGTATATGTTGCTCAACCCCCAGGTTTTGAAGATCCAAAGAATCCCGACAAAGTCTTCAGACTTAACAAGGCCCTGTATGGTCTCAAGCAGGCCCCTCGGGCATGGTATGACACTTTGAAGGAATTCTTCATGAAGAATGGCTTCACACCCGGTTCACTCGACCCCACTCTCTTTACTAAATCTTATGATGGTGAACTGTTTGTGTGCCAAATATACGTTGATGATATTATCTTTGGCTGTACTGACCAATGTTATAGTGATGAATTTGCTCACATGATGAGTGAAGAATATCAAATGTCTATGATGGGAGAGTGGAAATTATTTTTAGGTCTTCAAATTCGTCAACAGCACAATGGTATATTCATATCTCAGGAGAAATACCTCAAGGAAGTTCTGAGGAAATTCGGCATGCAAGATTGCAAAGGAGTCAAAATTCCTATGCCCACAAATGGCCATCTATGCACTGTTGAAAATGGTATTGACTTCGATCACAAGGTATACCGCTCCATGATTGGCTCTTTATTGTACTTATGTGCATCTAGGCTAGATATAATGCTTAGTGTTTGCATGTGTGCCCGATTTCAAGCTGCACCGAAGGAATCACACCATAAGGCTGTGAAGCATATTCTTCGATATCTAGCTCACACACCAACACTAGGACTATGGTACCCCAAGGGCTCTACTTTTGATCTCATTGGATATTCTGACTCTGACTATGCTGGTGATCGTGTGGACCGCAAGTCAACATCTGGTACTTGTCATTTCCTCGGACGATCCTTGGTCTGCTGGTCCTCAAAGAAACAGAACTGCATATCACTGTCTACTGCAGAGGCTGAGTACATTGCTGCTGGTTCTTGCTATGCTCAACTGCTATGGATGAAGCAAACCCTCAAGGACTACGGCATCAACATGAAGAATGTGCCTCTCCTCTGTGACAATGAGAGTGCCATCAAGATTGCTCACAACCCAGTTCAGCACTCGAAGACAAAGCACATACAGATTCGTCATCATTTTCTTCGTGATCATGTGTTGAAGGGTGACATCTCCATCGAGCACGTGAAGACTGAAGAACAGCTAGCAGATATCTTCACAAAGCCCTTGGATGAGAAGAGATTTAGCAAGTTGTGGTGTGAGCTAAATATCTTAGAATCTTCGAATGTTCTTTGAAAAAGGACACACATCCTGACACTTATGCAAAATTGATGACTTAGATGTGCAACACATGAAGAAATGTTTTTCTTCAATAAATGAAGAATAACACTCTAAGTGTGAAGAAATTAATGAAGAATTTGATTCTCAGAACCCTACAACAAATGTACACTGTGCCTGAAATCATCGTTCTTATACGGTGGGTCACGCCACCACCAAAGTTGAAAATCTTCATTTATGAAATTCCACAGTTTTGAAATTCTTCAGTTTTTCAAATTCTTCAACTTTGCAAAATCCTCAATGTTTCCGTCGTTTTTCTTCATTGACTATATATATATATATATGAGTTTATGTCCTCTACAGCATTCACTTATGGCTATTTCTTCAAGTTGCATTTTTCTGCTAAGTGAATGTGATCGGACCCTTCCCCATCTATGCTATACTCAACCCAATCTATTCACAAATTCTTCATGTGCGTTCTATTTGAAACTCGTTCAAAATCTTCACTGTGTTCTTGACAGCTGAAGAATTTGCGAACGAAACTTTAAAACTAATCTTATCAAAATTTTCGGTTTTATCGCTCAATCCGTTCCGGATCCCACGATAGACTTATCTATTCACCCACGATCTAACACGATCTCCACTCCTCAGTACGTGGGTGACACATGTCAAGCGAAGGAGAATGGTCAGGGGCAGATTCGTCCAAAATCTTCGGGCGAACAGTTTTTCTCTGCGTCTATAAATACCCCCTCATCCCTTCCTCACTTCCTTTACTCCGCTCGACTGCTCTCTCTCTCTCTCTCTCACTCGAGCTCCTCAAACCCTAGCGCCGCCGCTACTCCATCCTCGCCGGTGAGGAAGAGCTTCACTGCCTCGACCTTGTTGCCGTCGTACTCGCACCGACCGCGGAAATCTTCACTCCGCCGCCGCCATAGCTGTCTTCCTCCGCCAAGTTAGGGCATGGAAGATCTACACCGATGAACTTCACTGTTCCGCTTCTCAGTTCGTCGTGTTCTTCACATAGGGTAATTAAAAGTTACTTTTACTACCCCTTTTGATTCGAAGTTTCTCAACAAAATCTTCAAAGGTGTTTTATTCTTCAAATCCTCACACACAAAAACACCTCACTAGTCATCTGTTTTTGATTCGTTTCTCTAAGCATCATTTTTCTTCAAGATTCCTCAGTTGTGTGGATCTTCGATCTATACAACTCTGGAACCTAAGACAAAGAACGCTTAGTGAAATTCTTCAAGGCTCATCTGGTTAAATTCCTCAAACTTGTTCTTTTTGAAAAACCTTCTGAGAACGCATATGACCTCTCCAAATTCCTCACAACTATACTCTGTTCACAGGTACTCATGTCCGCTGCTGAATCACTAGGTTCTCATCAACTTAACTCATTTGCAACGTTCCTCGAAGAAAAGTTGCATACTTCTTCAGAAAATTCGATTGTTCAAATTCCTCATCTGAAGAATATGGATGATGGTAAGAGGCCGCAGAAAGGAGGAAAGAAGCCAGAGGTCAAGACTGCTTTTGAAATCCCTGAGGATTTCTATGCTGATTATTGCACACCTGATGAGGCTAAGTATGGAAAAGAAACCAAAACTCAGCACAAGGTGCGCATACAGAAAATTGAACAGAGATGGGCAAGAGAATGGAGGGAGTACAGATATGTGACTCCAAAGTATATGAAGAAATTCACACTTAATGCTCCATGCCCAAGAGCTCCATTGGCACCTGGCCAAAAGGCTGACCCCACCAGCATCAAGCATGGTGAGGATTTTCCTGAAGAATGGGCCAAGCGCCAAGCTAAGTTGGCAAGACAGGCCAAAGAAGCAGTGAGGAAATTCAATGAAAACTCTGCTGCTGCTACTGCCACTGTGGTCTCTGTCAAGCCAAAGAAATCAATGGCAAAGAAGCCTGCTCACAAGCCAAGTGCTTCACCAACTATGCCCTCACGACCAAGTTCCTCAGCAATGCCCTCATGGCCAGAATCTTCAAAGCCCTCACGGCCAGATTCTTCAAAGCCCTGGCGGCCAGTACCAACTACTGCTCCTCCTCCAAAGCCCTCAGTTGCTCCGGCAAAGTCCTCAACACCTGTACATTTGGCTACATGCCAAAGGACAACAGGAATCTCTATTGCCTCTGGTGCCTCAGCAAGTTCCTCAGCTGCACCAAAGTCTTCTTCAGGCCCCACTCTGTTGAAGACTAAGGCAACGGCTGGTCGAGGTACTCGGCCTAGTCCGAAGAAGAAACAGGTTGCTTTCCACGTGCCATCTGACGATGAAGCTGATGATGATGAACTTGCAGAAATCATCAGAGATCGACAAGAAAGGGCCGCTAGAGCCAAAGGCACAAATGTGCCACTGCTTTTGGATCCAAGGGCGATCCTTGATTACATTGATCTCTGGCATAAGGATCCAAATACTCCTATGCCTGATTTCAAGTTGACTCCTGGTCAAAGTCACATGCCGACCCATTTCATCACTGAAGAGAAATGGAAATTTGAGAAGGCCTGGCAGATCAAGAAGACTCAGTTCAGAAAGGAGAAGTTCCTGAAGAATAACATTGTCAATATGACACCTGATGAACTCTTCAAGATCCAAGCTGAAATCAAAACCCTCAACAATGACTTCAAAGCTTACTATGCTGATTGGCAAGGAGCCAAAGTCAGGTTTGTGAAACTGACTGAGAAATTCACAAATGTTGCAGCCCCGTCGCAACAAGAAATTCCTCATGCTGATGCATCTGCTCAGCCAACTGAAGAACATGCCAGCACCACTGATGACATTCAGGCTGCTGAAGAAAATGCTATCTCCAGGGCTGATGACTCCATTCCAGCCGCTGATGAAATTGTCAGGGCATCCACAAGTGGTGCTCCTGATGAAACTGAAAATGTCAGGGTAACTGCATCAGTTGCGCCTGAGGAAATTCAACCAGATTCCTCAGTTCCATCTGCGCCTACCCCAACTCCAATTCTTCCATGTGCATTCGATGTGAACAAGACCAAGGCTGCAGAGCGAGCTGCTGTGAAGAAAAGGAAAGCATCCAGTGCTTCAGAATCTTCAGCCCCAAAGAAGATGAAGCCTCTGACAAGTTAAATTGAAAATCCAATTGATGCTGTTCCAATTTCCACCATGTCATCAAAGGACCTTGTTCCTTTTGGTGAGGAATATGTGATCCCAAGTGGATCTAATGAAGAACCTCAATCTGCTGCTTCGTCAGAGCAGGTTGATGAAGAAATTGAAGTGGATGCAATCCCTTCAACAACTGTTGCTTCCTTGCCAATGCCTCAATTCACAGCTGAAGAGGCTGGCGTTGAAGAAATTGAAGATGAAGACGTGGACATTGGCTGCACAACGCCAGTGATGAATGATGACTTTTGGGAAAGTCAGCACCCCAATACTCCACTCTTCACCCCACTTCAACAAATACCTCAGTCCCCTGCACCAACTGTTCAAATGGGCTCTGAAGAAACTCATCCCACTTCGTCTGTGCATGAAGACATTCCAGCCGCTAGTGCCGAAGAAGCTGCTGTTTTTGAACCCTTGAACACGCAGCCTGCTACTAAAGAGGAACCAGAAATTCCTCAGCCTGAAGAACCTGAGATTGCGACTCCAGAGGTTGTGATGTAACTCACTGACACTCCAGTGCCCAAGCCAACGGATCCATTCTCAAAGAAGCAAAAGTTCAAGGCTGAAGATTTCTTCTACGAGCATGTGTTCTTCACTGACTATAACCCCTATGACTCTGCTCGCATAAGAAAGAGGCGTTTCTGGACAACAAGTCAAGCAAACTTCTATTCCTCAGTACTATTCAACAAAGACAAAGTCTTCGATCATGAACACATTCCTCATGTAGACATGGAGTCTCTGTCGTGCTTCAAGCCAGTCCTCAGTGTTCTTCATGATGCTGGACTGTTAAATTTCTGCATTGACATCTGTGGCTGGAATGAAGAACTCATTCTTCAATTCTATGCAACGCTGCACATCACAGGAAACTTTGAAGATGTGAATTCATGGGTGTTGGACTGGATGTCAGAAAATACTCACTACAAGGCACCAGCAACTGAATTGCTTCGTGCCCTCCCACTCAGTCCTCCCCTTGACGGTGCTCGTTGTGTCTACATTGAACCTGAACTTTCAAATCATTTCATGCAAGTGCTGATGAAGCCATTCAAGCCAGGGCAGGCTCCTCGAACCAAATTCCTCGTCAAGGAATTACTATATGTGCCCCGGACTGTCTATTGCATTATGTCAAAGACAATGAGTCCTATCAAAGGCCACGACTCAAATGATGAAGAGGTCGTTTGCATCATGAAGAACATGCTTTTCAACATTATTCATGGCGTTCCCATCAACTTCCATGATTTCTTCATGAGGACTCTGGCGAACATTGCTATGTCACCATTTGAGCTGAAGCCTTATGCACCATGGATTATGAGATTCATCAGGTCAAGGGATTCACTGAATTATAAAGCTGACACTTTGAACCATGGCATCTACTTGCCTCCGATTGAAGTCCTCAAACGGACATATTCCTCAGCTGATGACAAAGGAAAAGCAACTGCTCTGATAGATGAAGGCATTCGTCCATTGGATGGTCAATTCCACAAGGCTGCATCCTACTCCACCAATGACGACTCAGCCACACATGACTCTGCCGCCAAGCAAAATCCTCAAGCCATAGCTCCCAGGGCGATGACTGATCGTGAGTTACTCCTCAGTCTTCATCAGAAGGTTGATCACAATCATAAATGGGTCAAGCGTTAGTTTGGTTCAATTCTTCACAACATGACCTCAACACACAATGCTGTGAAGAAAAACCAATACTACCTCCATGAAACCTTCAACCGTACCTGGGCTATTCTATCTCATGTCTACAACGCCGCAGATCTGAAGAATATGGGTCTCAAGGAAGAATTTGACTGGTCTGCACCTCCACCAAAGAAATTCAAGAAGGTCAAAGTTCCTTCCTTGGTGGCTAGCTCCTATTCTTCATCACGCGAGACTGATGAAAATGAAGACTTGGACGACACTGCGGCAGGCCCTACTACAACAACCGACCCCAACAACGCTGGCGCTCCTCCATCAACTTGATATTCTTCAGGGGCGTTAGTCCTCAGTTTCGATCCTTTTGGTCATTTGATGACAAAGGGGGAGAAATTTGAGTTAGTCTTCAAGTGGGTCAATTATATGGGCATGTTTTTGTTAAGTTACAACTCTCGTTCTTCTGAAACTTTATTGGATCGAGTTGTAATCTTAAACCCGATGGTGCCCTGATACTTTTGATGCACTGTGCTTTGATACTCTCGATATGTTATTCTGCATGCTTGTTCCTCATTAATATTATTGCACCCATGCTGAATTTCATCAGGCACCATATTTCATCATGCATTTCAAATTCTACATATTATATGTCAAATGCGTGTATGAATTACAAGATATAGGGGGAGATCTCCATGATTCTACTCTTCAAGTGTGCAATTGCTTCAAAAGCAAATTCCTCACTATGCACATCTTCAGGGGGAGTTCTTCTATATCTTGCAATCAAATTCCTCAATATCAGTACTTACACTTCATATGTTTATCCCCGTTAAAAACATAACCTATATTGTCTTCAATCACCAAAAAGGGGGAGATTGTAAGTGCATCTAGTGCCCCTTAGTGATTTTGGTGTATTGAAGACTTATAGGTTAAGGGACTAATGCGTTTGTGAGTGTACCCAGGTCTATAAGTCTATGAGGAGTTTGATATTTACAGGGAAAGTCGACCCCTAAAATGAATATCTTTGACTGAAGACTTTGGTATTTCTGAAGACCTTCATGAAGACTTTCATGAAGACTTTGAAAGTGAAGATATTGGTGTATCCGTGAAGACTTGATATTCATGCGAGGAATATGAAGCTTGAAGACTTTCGTTTTCATAGTTTTGTTTTTCTCTTTCTTGAGTCATAGGAAACACCGTACAGTTAAAGGGGGTCGAGGAAATACTAAGGAAAAATTTCCATGTGATGCTCAACTAAAAATCCTACACTTACGAAACCCTTCGAGTGAAGCCTTTGGAAATCTCATATAGTTCAATCAATTTCTTCAGTGACAGAGACGAAGTTCTTCTGGTCGCTGAGGAATTTGTACTGACTGAGGAGTTAGGAATTCCTAGCGCCGAACCCTTTGTTCGTCTCCTTCCCCCTTTTGTTTCCATTATTTTTTCCCTCTCTTTTCCCTTTTTTCCTTCTTGTTTAGTCTTAAAGCTTTTGCGCGACTAAGCCGTGCACCTACGATGTACATATCCTCAAATATGTACGTCCATCATACCTGGGGGCTTCTTGTGCAGAAGCTTATTATTATTATTATTATTATTATTATTATTATTATTATTATTATTATTATTATTATTATTATTATTATCCGAGCATCAAGCTCACCACATATGTGTCTTTTCCGTGTATGTGCCTTTTCTTCGCCATTATATGCATCGATATGACTTAAGTTTTGGCCAAGCTGGGTTGCCTGGCTCTTGTGCTTATGCCCTACATTCCCGTTAGTTTCGCTAGGGAACAAAGGGAGCACCTCTGCGATTGTTACTGCCGGGTCATCCGGATGTGTACCTCAGACTGGGTGAAGCCGAAAGCTAGCGTTCTTAAGGGAATATTCGATCGACGGACTAAAGATATTTTTTACTCGTTACAGTATGAACCCCCAGATGTTATGTATGCTGCGTTTTTTCAATCATAGTTCGGACATGCATGTTAACGCATGCTGACCCAGGGAAAGGAACCCTTAACAGAACTATTCTCTCTGGTAGATGTTTCTTACAATCACAATGCAATATAACATAGCTAGCCAGATAATTGTCTGTTCAAGCAACTATGACCCCTACGCCTGGTTTCCATGCATACCCGGTCTATATTACCGAGCGGGTATTCAGAAACTCTCCGCACCTTCGGGTCGAGAGGTCGAAGCAAAAAGGTCCGCCATGACAATCGTTTTCAATCCGGCTAGGGACAAATTTGTCAATTGAAGTACATAGTCACTTGGACTCAAAAACTTCTTCCTCTATACCATCTAACAGGCTATCTAGTTTACAATCCTATTGAGAATACTTGGCGGCTAATTTTACCTGGTCATATACCAGACTAACAGGGATTTATTTTCCATCTGACCATAAAGGTCCGACCTGGGCCATATGATTCGGATCGAGCTTGGTATACCGTGGTTTCACCATGGCCCAGGCCTCTCGCGCACCTTCTCGGCAGGTCGATATCTTCCATAATCGGAAGCGCCGCCGCGCTCCCTTGAAAAGCTATCCGAAGGGGAGGCGGATGGCCATAGGGCCTTGGCGATACTTTGCATCGCCTGCCGAGCTCTCTCGTGCATTTGCGACAACTCTTTTAGCATATCGCCCAAAAATTTTGACATCTCCTCTTCGGGGCGGCCGGTCAGCATACCTATAGACATAAATCTACCAGTACCTTTCCTCGCCGAATTACACGGAGGTAAGTTTGAACACATACTAAATATGCCACCTCGCAGCCTCTTATTTTCCTTCACGGAGTCAGCCACCTGGGCCCACACATCTTTCAGTTCTTCGCCCAGCTGGGTGTTGGAATCCTGGAGTTCGTTTTTCTCCTCCTTGACGCATGTCAGTATACATTCGCCCGCAACCAGTTGCCTTTTGGCTTCTAGTTCACCCGCTTGTGCAACTTCTGGTGCCTCTCCCGGATGATCTGACGATTCTACCATAAGATATGCACCTGTATCAATATTTCTAGTATATGATTATGTTTTCTCGATAGAGGGGAACATTACCAGGCACTGCCTTCTTGGATTTCTCCAGTTCGATGGTAGCAGCAGCTAGCTGGGTCCGGCACTTTTTGAGCTCTTGGGACAACATGTTGTTCTTCTCTGTGAGCACCTGGTTATATAATGATCCTTAAATCAGTTGTATCAACTGTTTCAAGTATCGGGGGCTACTTGTATATAATTATCAGATTTGTCAAAATGTGTACTTACCCGCATATCTTTCAAATATTGGTCAGTGGCTCTGGTAAGTTCATCTCGAGCAGATCGGATGTATGCATCACCCAAGTTGAAGGCGTTGAATGCCTCTTCTGAAAAACCGGGGTCGCGAAGAGTGGCCCGCCGACGCCGATGATGCATGGCGCTTTACACTTCAGAGGTTGTGACGGATACATCTGAATCCTCTGCAGAAGGACAGCCCGGTGTCACTCCCATGTGTGCCTCGGTCTTTGAAACAGGGTCTGGAATCTGGCTGGTGGAGGCATGACCGGCAGGATCCCCGGACATAGTCCGGCGAATGCTTTTCTTGATAAGACACAACGGACAGTGTTACACTTTGATGTGATAGCCAAGGAGCATATTTAAAAATCCATACCTCATTGATGAAGGCTCAGGCGTGTTTTCATTGGCCTTCCTCTTCGAAGGCCTGCCCGGTGTAGGCGCCGCTCTCTTATCAGTCGCCTCAGGTGTACGGTGGCATGCCGAGCGCCTCCCCTTTGGAGCATGAGATAGTGCGGTGGGTGAGGCGGAATGAGTAAGTTCTTTCAGAGAAGATGTCTCCTAATTACTTACGTGTGAGGCAGGGAGAAGATCGGGATAGTCGGTGGTGATGGCCACATCCGTGCCGTCATGGCTCGCCTGGTAAAACACTCCATCCTCGAGCTCGATGAATATATTTGGATCCTCTTTGAATCCGGGGTCAAGGTCCCGGTTGTGGTCCTTTGGTTGTGGTGCGGGGCTATGGAACCCCTCGGTGATCTTCCGCCATTCCTGTTACAAATGGACGGATTAATGTTCATGGAAAGTGACTCTGGGAGTAAATTGAGTAGAGTAGTGGGATTGGTACTCACCCAGCTGGGAGGATTATGTAAGTGCATCTAGTGCCCCTTAGTGATTTTGGTGTATTGAAGACTTATAGGTTAAGGGACTAATGCGTTTGTGAGTGTACCCAGGTCTATAAGTCTATGAGGAGTTTGATATTTACAGGGAAAGTCGACCCCTAAAATGAATAACTTCGACTGAAGACTTTGGTATTTCTGAAGACCTTCATGAAGACTTTCATGAAGACTTTGAAAGTGAAGATATTGGTGTATCCGTCAAGACTTGATATTCATGCGAGGAATATGAAGCTTGAAGACTTTGGTTTTCATAGTTTTGTTTTTCTCTTTCTTGAGTCATAGGAAACACCGTACTGTTAAAGGGGGTCGAGGAAATACTAAGGAAAAATTTCCATGTGATGCTCAACTCAAAATCCTACACCTACCAAACCCTTCGAGTGAAGCCTTTGGAAATCTCATACAGTTCAGTCAATTTCTTCAGTGACAGAGATGAAGTTCTTCTGGTCGCTGAGGAATTTGTTCTGACTGAGGAGTTAGGAATTCGCCAGTGCGGATTGCCTACACACTGAGGAACATGATTGCCCCGAGGAATTTGAGAGTCAAATTTCCGACCATTGCTGTGCTGCGCGCCAGCTGTCCCAAAATATCTTATCCACCCAACGGTCATATCAAACAAGGGCATTTATGTCTTATCATGTCGGGCTGCTCGCTAGGCTATAAATAGCCGCCCCCTACAACCACTAGCTGGTTGGCTGCTCCGAGAGAAACTGACACTTGTCATTTGAGAGCAACCCATCCTCCGAGGACTTTGAGCGAAAATCATCAAGTGAGTCAAGTCCCAAACCCAAACACCTACAAACCCCAAAGTGATTGAGCATCACTGAAGAGATTGATCCTGCGTGGATCCGACGCTTGTTACCTTTGAAGACTATGCTTCTTCCAGACGGTTAGGCGTCATGGTCTAGAGCATCGAAGAGGAATTGTGGATCGCCGAGTGACCAAGTCTGTGAAGGTTTGGAAGTTACCTGAAGACTTACCACGAGTGATTTGACCAGATCTGTGTGATCTTAGTTCAAGGAGAATACGGTGAGGACTTGGTGTCCTAAGCTGCGTGCTCAGCGACTGGGTGTCCGGGACTGCGTGTCCTCGAGTTTAAATACTCAGCCGCTCCAACCAGACATACAACTGAGACAGCAGTTGGAACTGGTCGAACAAATCATTGTCTTCACCATCCTTACTGGTTCTATTTCCTCAACTCTTTCATTTCCTCATTACTGTGTTGAGTGATTGTTCATAACTGTGTTTGAAGACTTGGACTGAAGACTTTCTCAATTTCCTTAGTTCTATTTCTTCAGTCTGTGTGTCTTCATCTTGTGATATCCTATGTTTATGCTTTCTGTACTCTGTGCTTGTCTTCATTTCATCATGATGACTATGTATGTATCATGTTATGCTTACTTTTGAGTACTTATTCCGCTGCTAGTAGTTCTTCGCTAAGGAATTTCCTCACCGGCAAATTCCTCAGTGAAGAATTCATAAAAATCGCCTATTCACCCCCCTCTAGTCGATATAACGCACTTTCAATTGGTATCAGAGCAAGGTACTCCCTTGTTCTGTGTGATTTTGGTTTAACCACCCGGAGTTCTAGTTATGTCGACTGCAGGACTGAGGAATGTCTCCTGCCCCATCTTTGACGGTCATGAGTATCCTCGGTGGAAGACCATGATGAAGAAGCGACTCATGGCTATGGACAACGAACTATGGACCATCACCGAGATCGGTCTAACCGATCTATGCAAGATGGCTGAAGCTGATGACATTCGCAAGTACACTCTCCTCAACCTCACACCGAAGGATGTCATCTGCACAAGTCTGTCCTGAAATCAGTTCAGGAACGTCATGCATCTCAATCATGCGAAGTTAATCTGGGACCGTCTCTCTGAGGTCTATGATGGTTATCTAAATCGTAATGATCCTTGGCTTGATGATTACAAGGAATCTCTCAAGGAGATGACATTCGAACCAAAATCATCATCGTCCAACCCCTGCCTTATGGCAAAAAGTGCTAAGGTAAAGGAAGGCTATCTATCCGAGTCTAGTGATGATGAATCTGGCGATGAATTTGGACCTAGCTATGATAAACTTGCTTCCCTTGCCACTAAACAACAAAGAGCTTTGGAAAAAGTTCATTACATGCTAAATAAGAGCGATGATATGTTGGGTGAAGAAATGGATCAGTCAAAAGCCTTGGCTGAAAGTCTTCAGGGACTCCATTCCAAGTTTGACGATCTTCAAGGTCATCATAACGCTCTCTTATCTGATCACGAGAAACTTTCTCTTGAACTTCTTCAAAGAAAGCAAGATCTTGAGAAGCTAAGAGTGAGTTATGAAGATCTTCAGAAGGATCACGATTCATTACTTGCTCAACAAATCACCGCTACTCAAGAAGAATTTGTTCCTCCATGCTTAAAGTGCATTGAACGTGAATCTGCTAATTCTTCACCTGAATGTTCAAATGCTTCAACTGTTACAAATTCTTTACCTGCCTCTGCTATCACTAATTCCTCATCTGAGGACATTGCTAGTACTACTAATGATGCAGGGCTGAAGGAATTGTACACGATAGGCATGTACAAAAGCCTCAAAGGGCATCAGATTCTTTGTGATGTGCTCAAAAAGCAGATCCTCGGCAGAAACTCTAGGAAAGAGGGTATTGCCTTTGAGAGGAAACTCAATGCTGATGGAACATACTGGAAGCCTGAGCAGTACCCCAAAACCTCATGGGTTGCTGCAAAGGGACCTCCAGTTGATCCATCTAACTTATTTGGCTTTACATGTGAATCTTCTCATTCTTCTAATGAGTCATTTGACTCCAACTATAAACTGTTCAAAAATCAGAATGGTGAAGTATTTGCTAGATATGTTGGAACTAACTGCAGGAACGATTCCCCTATGAAGAAAATCTGGGTTCCCAAAAGTTATGTTGAAAGTCTTCAGGTGAATGTCCTCATGACACCACCTGTGAAGAACAAGAACCCCAGATCAAATTCTTCATATGGACCTAATTCTTCACATGGATCAAATTCCTCAAATGGATCAAAGTCTTCATATGATCATCATCGTGCTAACCCCTCTGTTTCACAGGGTAGAGCTAAGGGCTATGAATATGCGCATTATTCTTCAAATCATTATGTTCATAAATACTCGAAGAATTTCTCTGCTTATTCATATGCTTACCCTAACCCCTCTTATGTGAAACGAAATGGATTGGCCTCTATGCCACCTTTCTCATATGGTGCTCATAGAGTGATGAACTCTTTGCCACCCCTTCAGATGTGGGTGGTGAAGAAAAAGAACTAATCCTTTGTGCAGGGTCAGGTCTCCAGACGTGCTTTAAACGTCTGAAGAATTTGCTGGAGGTCTGACAAAGTGCCTGAAAGGACGCAGGCAAATCATGATGAAATGAACTTTCATTTCACACGTCCTCATACTGAAATATCTGTTTTACTATTTGATGAAATTCATCTGATGAACTTGATATCATATTCTTCACTGATGAAGTATATGAGATCGTAAGTTGCACTAATTCATCTGCAGGATGATCAGCTCAAAGTCAACGAGTGGGTTCTAGATAGTGGATGTAAAAATCACATGATTGGTGACAAGAACCTATTGATGGATGCTCCCTTAACACCGTCGCATCTGAAGCACATCATCTTTGCTGACAAAGACAAAAGTCAAGTATTGGGTCTAGGTAAGGTTGCGTCTCAAAGGATCGACACATGGACAAAGCCATGCTTGTCGAGTCCTTAGGATACAACCTCATGTCCGTCTCAATGCTTTGTGATCTTGATATGGTTGTTGTCTTTGGAAGATATCGATGTGTTGTGATCATGGAAGCTGACTATTCCAAAGTCTTCGAAGGCTTTAGGAGAGGAGATCTATATATTGTTGATTTCTCTACAGGACCACAACCAGCAATGTGCTTACTTGCAAAAGCTTCAGAAGGCTGGCTATCGCTTCGACGACTTGGTCATGCTGGCATGAGGAATCTGAACACGCTTGCGAAGAAGAAGCATGTCATTGGCATTGAGAATGTCAAATTCCTCAAGGATCACTTATGTGGAGCTTGTGAAGCTGGAAAGATGACCAAGGCCAAGCATCCAGCGAAGACTATCATGACCACTACTCGTCCATTCGAATTACTTCACATGGATCTCTTTGGTCCTAATCATTATTCTGCTATTTCGAATGATGCATCTCTATATGGTTTTGTTATTGTTGATGACTATTCTCGTTACACATGGGTACACATTGTCAAACATGAAGTGCAGGAAATCTTCAAACAATTTTCCTCGAGGGCTTCAACCAACTTTGGTGTGAAGATCAAGCACATCAGAACTGACAATGGGACCGAGTTCAAGAATTCCGGTCTTGATGGCTATCTTGATGAACTTGGTATTACTCATGAATTATCTGCTCCTTATACTCCTCAGCAGAATGGCGTCGTGGAGCGCAAGAACAGAACCTTCGCTGAAATGGCTCGCACTATGCTTGATGAATACAAAATGCCTCGTCGTTTTTGGATTGATGCAATTGATACTGCGTGCCACATCATCAATTGGGTATATCTTCAGAAATTCTTCAAGAAGACTGCCTAGGAACTCCTCACTGACAAGAAACCCAATGTGAGTTATTTCAAAGTCTTCGGTGCTAAATGTTGGATTAGAGATCCTCATCATAATGCTAAATTTGCACCGAAAGCACATGAAGGTTTTATGCTAGGTTACGGAAAGGATTCGCACACCTACAGAGTCTTCAACAACGTTCTTCACAAGGTTGTTGAAACTGTAGATGTGCGGTTCGATGAAACTAATGGCTCGCAAAGAGAGTACCTATCTTCTGTGATAGATGAACCAGATCCTGAGGGTTCTATCAAGTTCAAGGCTACTGAGGATGTTATTCCTACCGAAGAATCTGTTGAAGAATTCATTCCAGAACATGAAGAAAATCGAGCTGGTGCACCTGATGAAAACACTGAAGAAAATGGTGCTGAAGAAAATGCTGATCAAATTCCTCAACGACAACCAGCTCATCCTCGCATTGCAAAAGAAGTGCAAGTTGAAAAGATCATCGATGAAATTCAAGCGCCAGGTCCTCTCACATGCTCAAAAGCTTCACATTTATCTAACTTTTGTGGGCACTATGCTTTTGTCTCTATCACAGATCTCACTAAGGTAGATGAAGCATTTCTGGAGCCTGAGTGGATGCAGGCCATGCAAGAAGAATTACATCAGTTCGAGCTCAACAATGTCTGGGAACTGGTCAAACGTCCAGATCCTCGCAAGCATAATGTCATCGGCACAAAGTGGATCTACCGCAACAAGAAAGATGAAAATGGCCTTGTGGTGAGGAATAAGGCACGACTTGTAGCTCAAGGCTACACACAGGTTGAAGGAATTGATTTCGATGAAACTTTTGCACCTGTTGCTAGACTTGAGGCTATTCGCATATTACTTGCTTATGCTAATCATCATAATATTATCTTGCAACAAATGGATGTGAAAAGTGCATTCCTCAATGGTAAGCTTGAGGAATAAGTATATGTTGCTCAACCCCCAGGTTTTGAAGATCCAAAGAATCCTGACAAAGTCTTCAGTTTAACAAGGCCCTGTATGGTGTCAAGCAGGCCCCTCGGGCATGGTATGACACTTTGAAGGAATTCTTCATGAAGAATGGCTTCACACCCGGTTCACTCGACCCCACTCTCTTTACTAAATCTTATGATGGTGAACTGTTTGTGTGCCAAATATACGTTGATGATATTATCTTTGGCTGTACTGACCAATGTTATAGTGATGAATTTGCTCACATGATGAGTGAAGAATATCAAATGTCTATGATGGGAGAGTTGAAATTCTTTTTAGGTCTTCAAATTCGTCAACAGCACAATGGTATATTCATATCTCAGGAGAAATACCTCAAGGAATTTCTGAGGAAATTCGGCATGCAAGATTGCAAAGGAGTCAAAATTCCTATGCCCACAAATGGCCATCTGTGCACTGATGAAAATGGTATTGACTTTGATCACAAGGTATACCGCTCCATGATTGGCTCTTTATTGTACTTATGTGCATCTAGGCCAGATATAATGCTTAGTGTTTGCATGTGTGCCCGATTTCAAGCTGCACCGAAGGAACCACACCATAAGGCTGTGAAGCATATTCTTCGATATCTAGCTCACACACCAACACTAGGATTATGGTACCCCAAGGGCTCTATTTTTGATCTCATTGGATATTCTGACTCTCACTATGCTGGTGATCATGTGGACCGCAAGTCAACATCTGGTACTTGTCATTTCCTCGCACGATCCTTGGTCTGCTGGTCCTCGAAGAAACAGAACTGCGTATCACTGTCTACTACAGAGGCTGAGTACATTGCTGCTGGTTCTTGATATGCTCAACTGCTATGGATGAAGCAAACCCTCAAGGACTACGACATCAACGTGAAGAATGTGCCTCTCCTCTGTGACAATGAGAGTGCCATCAAGATTGCTCACAACCCAGTTCAGCACTCGAAGACAAAGCACATACAAATTCGTCATCATTTTCTTCATGATCATGTGTTGAAGGGCGACATCTCCATCGAGCACGTGAAGACTGAAGAACAGCTAGCAGATATTTTCACAAAGCCCTTGGATGAGAAGAGATTTAGCAAGTTGCGGTGTGAGCTAAATATCTTAGAATCTTCGAATGTTCTTTGAAAAAGGACACACATCCTGACACTTATGCAAAATTGATGACTTAGATGTGCAACACATGGAGAAACGTTTTTCTTCAATCAATGAAGAATAACACTCTAAGTGTGAAGAAATTAATGAAGAATTTGATTCTCAGAACTCTACGACAAATGTACGCGGTGTCTGAAATCATCGTTCTTATACGGTGGGTCACGCCACCACCAAAGTTGAAAATCTTCATTTATGAAATTCCACAGTTTTGAAATTCTTCAGTTTTTCAAATTCTTCAACTTTGCAAAATCCTCAATGTTTCCGTTGTTTTTCTTCATTGACTATATATATATATATATATATGAGTTTATGTCCTCTACAACATTCACTTATGGCTATTTCTTCAAGTTGCATTTTTCCGCTAAGTGAATATGATCGGACCCTTCCCCCTCTATGCTATACTCAACCCAATCTATTCACAAATTCTTCATGTGCATTCTATTTGAAACTCGTTCAAAATCTTTACTGTGTTCTTGACAGCTGAAGAATTTGCGAACGTAACTTTAAAACTAATCTTATCAAAATTTCCGGTTTTACCGCTCAATCCGTTCCGGATCCCACGATAGACTTATCTATTCACCCACGATCTAACACGATCTCCACTCCTCAGTACGTGGGTGACACATGTCAAGCGAAGGAGAAGGGTCAGGGGCAGATTCGTCCAAAATCTTCGGGCGAATAGTTTTTCACTGCGTCTATAAATACCCCCTCATCCCTTCCTCACTTCCTTTACTCCGCTCGATCGCCCTCTCTCTCACTCGAGCTCCTCAAACCCTAGCGCCGCCGCTACTCCATCGTCGCCGGTGAGGAAGAGCTTCACTGCCTCGACCTTGTCGCCGTCGTACTCGCGTCGACCGCGGAAATCTTCACTCCGCCGCCGCCATAGCTGTCTTCCTCCGCCAAGTTAGGGCTTGGAAGATCTAAACCGATGAACTTCACTGTTCTGCTTCTCAGTTCGTCGTGTTCTTCACACAGGGTAATTAAAAGTTACTTTTACTACCCCTTTTGATTCGAAGTTTCTCAACAAAATCTTCAAAGGTGTTTTATTCTTCAAATCCTCACACACAAAAACACCTCACTAGTCATCTGTTCTTGATTCATTTCTCTAAGCATCATTTTTCTTCAAGATTCCTCAATTGTGTGGATCTTCGATCTATACAACTCTGGAACCTAAGACAAAGAACGCTTAGTGAAATTCTTCAAGGCTCATCTGGTTAAATTCCTCAAACTTGTTCTTTTTGAAAAACCTTCTCAGAACGCATATGACCTCTCCAAATTCCCCACAACTATACTCTGTTCACAGGTACTCATCTCCGCTGCTGAATCACTAGGTTCTCATCAACTTAACTCATTTGCAGCATTCTCAAAGAAAAGTTGCATACTTCTTCAGAAAATTCAATTGTTCAAATTCCTCTTCTGAAGAATATGGCTGATGGTAAGAGGCCGCAGAAAGGAGGAAAGAAGCCAGAGGTCATGGCTGCTTTTGAAATCCCTGAGGATCTCTATGCTGATTATTGCACACCTGATGTGGCTAAGTATGGAAAAGAAACCAAAACTCAGCGCAAGGTGCGCATACAGAAAATTGAACGGAGATGGGCAAGAGAATGGAGGGAGTACAGATATGTGACTCCAAAGTATATGAAGAAATTTGCACTAAATCCTCCATGCCCAGGAGATCCATTGGCACCTGGCCAAAAGGCGGACCCCACCAGCATCTAGTGTGGTGAGGATTTTCCTGAAGAATGGGCCAAGCGCCAAGCTAAGTTGGAAAGACAGGCCAAAGAAGCAGTGAGGAAATTCAATGAAGACTCTGCTGCTGCTACTGCCACTGAGGTCTCTGTCAAGCCAAAGAAATCAATGGCAAAGAAGCCTGCTCACAAGCCAAGTGCTTCACCAACTAGGCCCTCACGGCCATGTTCCTCAGCAATGCCCTCACGGCCAAAATCTTCAAAGCCCTCACGGCCAGATTCTTCAAAGCCCTCACGGCCAGTACCAACTACTGCTCCTCCTCCAAAGCCCTCAGTTGCTTCGGCAAAGTCCTCAACACCTGTACATCTGGCTACATGCCAAAGGACAACAGGCATTTCTATTGCCTCTGGTGCCTCAGCAAGTTCGTCAGCTGCACCCAAGTCTTCTCCAGGCCCCACTCTGTTGAAGACTAAGGCAATGACTGGTCGAGGTACTCGGCCTAGTCCGAAGAAGAAACAAGTTGCTTTCCACGTGCCATCTGACGATGGAGCTGATGATGATGAACTTGCAGAAATCATCAGAGACCGACAAGAAAGGGCCGCTAGAGCCAAAGGCACAAATGTGCCACTGCTTTTGGATCCAAGGGCGATCCTTGATTACATTGATCTCTGGCACAAGGATCCAAATACTCCTATGCCTGATTTCAAGTTGACTCCTGGTCAAAGTCACATGCTGACCCATTTCATCACTGAAGAGAAATGGAAATTTGAGAAGGCCAGGCAGATCAAGAAGACTCAGTTCAGAAAGGAGAAGTTCCTGAAGAATAACATTGTCAATATGACACCTGATGAACTCCTCAAGATCCAAGCTGAAATCAAAACCCCCAGCAATGACTTCAAAGCTTACTATGCTGATTGGCAAGGAGCCAAAGTTAGGTTTGTGAAACTGACTGAGAAATTCACAAATGTTGCAGCCCTGTCACAACAAGAAATTCCTCATGATGATGCATCTGCTCAGCCAACTGAAAAACATGCCAGCACCGCTGATGACATTCAGGCTGCTGAAGAAAATGCTAGCTCTAGGGCTGATGACTCCATTCCAACCGCTGATGAAATTGTCAGGGCATCCACTAGTCGTGCGCCTGAAGAAACTGAAAATATCAGGGCAACTGCATCAGTTGCGCCTGAGGAAATTCAACCAGATTCCTCAGTTCCATCTACGCCTACCCCAACTCCAATTCTTCCATGTGCATTTGATGTGAAGAAGACCAAGGCTGCAGAGCAAGCTGCAGTGAAGAAAAGGAAAGCATCCAGTGCTTCAGAATCTTCAGCCCCAAAGAAGATGAAGCCTCTGACAAGTTCAATTGAAAATCCAATTGATGATGTTCCAATTTCCACCATGTCATCAAAGGACCTTGTTCCTTTTGGTGAGGAATATGTGATCCCAAGTGGATCTAATGAAGAACCTCAATCTGCTGCTTCGTCAGAGCAGGTTGATGAAGAAATTGAAGTGGATGCGATCCCTTCAACAACTGTTGCTTCCTCGCCAATGCCTCAGTTCACAGCTGAAGAGGCTGGCATTGAAGAAATTGAAGATGAAGACGTGGACATTGGCTACACAATGCCAGTGATGAATGATGACTTTTGAGAAAGTCAGCACCCCAATACTCCACTCTTCACCCCACTTCAAAAAATACCTCAGTCCCCTGCACCAATTGTTCAAATGGGCTCTGAAGAAACTCATCCCACTTCGTCTGTGCATGAAGACATTCCAGCCGCTAGTGCTGAAGAAGCTGCAATTGTTGAACCCTTGAACACGCAGCCTGCTACTGAAGAGGAACCAGAAATTCCTCAGCCTGAAGAACCTGAGATTGTGACTCCAGAGGTTGTGATGCAACTCACTGACACTCCAGTGCCCAAGCCAACGGATCCATTCTCAAAGAAGCAAAAGTTCAAGGCTGAAGATTTCTTCTACGAGCATGTGTTCTTCACTGACTATAACCCCTATGACTCTGCTCGCATAAGAAAGAGGCGTTTTTGGACAACAAGTCAAGCAAACTTCTATTCCTCAGTACTGTTCAACAAAGACAAAGTCTTTGATCATGAACACATTCCTCATGTAGACATGGAGTCTCTGCCGTGCTTCGAGCCAGTCCTCAGTGTTCTTCACGATGCTGGACTGTTAAATTTCTGCATTGACATCTATGACTGGAATGAAGAACTCATTCTTCAATTCTATGCAACGCTGCACATCACAGGAAACTTTGAAGATGTGAATTCATGGGTGTTGGACTGGATGTCAGAAAATACTCACTACAAGGCACCAGCAACTGAATTGCTTCGTGCCCTCCCACTTAGTCCTCCCCTTGACGGTGCTTGTTGTGTCTACAGTGAACCTGAACTTTCAAATAATTTCATGCAAGTGCTGATGAAGCCATTGAAGCCAGGGCAGGCTCCTCGAATCAAATTCCTCATCAAGGAATTACTATATGTGCCCCAGACTGTCTATCGCATTCTGTCAAAGACAATGAGTCCTATCAAAGGCCACGACTCAAATGATGAAGAGGTCATTGGCATCATGAAGAACATGCTTTTCAACATTATTCATGGCGTTCCCGTCAACTTCCATGATTTCTTAATGAGGACTCTGGCGAACATTGCTATGTCACCATTTGAGCTGAAGCCTTATGCACCATGGATTATGAGATTCATCAGGTCAAGGGATTCACTGAATTATAAAGCTGACACTTTGAACCATGGCATCTACTTGCCTCCGATTGAAGTCCTCAAACGGACATATTCCTCAGCTGATGACAAAGGAAAAGCAACTGCTCTGATAGATGAAGGCATTCGTCCATTGGATGGTCAATTCCACAAGGCTGCATCCTACTCCACCAATGACGACTCAGCCACACATGACTCTGCCGCCAAGCAAAATCCTCAAGCCATAGCTCCCAGGGCGATGACTGATCGTGAGTTACTCCTCAGTCTTCATCAGAAGGTTGATCACAATCATAAATGGGTCAAGCGTTAGTTTGGTTCAATTCTTCACAACATGACCTCAACACACAATGCTGTGAAGAAAAACCAATACTACCTCCATGAAACCTTCAACCGTACCTGGGCTATTCTATCTCATGTCTACAACGCCGCAGATCTGAAGAATATGGGTCTCAAGGAAGAATTTGACTGGTCTGCACCTCCACCAAAGAAATTCAAGAAGGTCAAAGTTCCTTCCTTGGTGGCTAGCTCCTATTCTTCATCACGCGAGACTGATGAAAATGAAGACTTGGACGACACTGCGGCAGGCCCTACTACAACAACCGACCCCAACAACGCTGGCGCTCCTCCATCAACTTGATATTCTTCAGGGGTGTTAGTCCTCAGTTTCGATCCTTTTGGTCATTCAATGACAAAGGGGGAGAAATTTGAGTTAGTCTTCAAGCGGGTCAATTATATGGGCATGTTTTTGTTAAGTTACAACTCTCGTTCTTCTGAAACTTTATTGGATCGAGTTGTAATCTTAAACCTGATGGTGCCCTGATACTTTTGATGCACTGTGCTTTGATACTCTCGATATGTTATTCTGCATGCTTGTTCCTCATTAATATTATTGCACGCATGCTGAATTTCATCAGGCACCATATTTCATCATGCATTTCAAATTCTTCATATTATATGTCAAATGCGTGTATGAATTACAAGATATAGGGGGAGATCTCCATGATTCTACTCTTCAAGTGTGCAATTGCTTCAAAAGAAAATTCCTCACTATGCACATCTTCAGGGGGATTTCTTCTATATCTTGCAATCAAATTCTTCAATATCAGTACTTACACTTCATATGTTTATCCCCGTTGAAAACTTAACCTATATTGTCATCAATCACAAAAAGGGGGAGATTGTAAGTGCATCTAGTGCCCCTTAGTGATTTTGGTGTATTGAAGACTTATAGGTTAAGGGACTAATGCGTTTGTGAGTGTACCCAGGTCTATAAGTCTATGAGGAGTTTGATATTTACAGGGAAAGTCGACCCCTAAAATGAATATCTTCGACTGAAGACTTTGGTATTTCTGAAGACCTTCATAAAGACTTTCATGAAGACTTTGAAAGTGAAGATATTGGTGTATCCGTGAAGACTTGATATTCATGCGAGGAATATGAAGCTTGAAGACTTTCGTTTTCATAGTTTTGTTTTTATCTTTCTTGAGTCATAGGAAACACCGTACTGGGGGGTCGAGGAAATACTAAGGAAAAATTTCCATGTGATGCTCAACTCAAAATCCTACACCTACCAAACCCTTCGAGTGAAGCCTTTGGAAATCGCATACAGTTCAGTCAATTTCTTCAGTGACAGAGACGAAGTTCTTCTGGTCGCTGAGGAATTTGTTCTGACTGAGGAGTTAGGAATTCCTAGCGCCGAACTCTTTGTTTGTCTCCTTCCCCCTTTTGTTTCCATTATTTTTTCCCTCTCTTTTCCCTTTTTTCCTTCTTGTTTAGTCTTAAAGCTTTTGCGCGACTAAGCCGTGCACCTACGACGTACATATCCTCAAATATGTACGTCCATCATACCTGGGGGCTTCTTGTGCAGAAGCTTATTATTATTATTATTATTATTATTATTATTTTCTGAGCATCAAGCTCACCACATATGTGTATTTTCCGCGTATGTGCCTTTTCTTCGCCATTATATGCATCGATATGACTTAAGTTTTGGCCAAGCTGGGTTGCCTGGCTCTTGTGCTTATGCCCTACATTCCCGTTAGTTTGGCTAGGGCACAAAGGGAGCACCTCTGCGATTGTTACTGCCGGGTCATCCGGATGTGTACCTCAGACTGGGTGAAGCCGAAAGCTAGCGTTCTTAAGGGAATATTCGATCGACGTACTAAAGATGTTTTTTACTCGTTACACTATGAACCCCCAGATGTTACGTATGCTGCGTTTTTTCAATCACAGTTTGGACATGCACGTTAACGCATGCTGACCCAGGGAAAGGAACCCTTAACGGAACTATTCTCTCTGGTAGATGTTTCTTACAATCACAATGTAATATAACATAGCTAGCCAGATACTTGTCTGTTCAAGCAACTATGACCCCTACGCTTGGTTTCCATGCATACCCCGGTCTATATTACCGAGCGGGTATTCAGAAACACTCTGCACCTTCGGGTCCAGAGGTCAAAGCAAAAAGGTCCGCCATGAAAATCGTTTTACAATCCGGCTAGGGACAAACTTGTCAATTGAAGTACATAGTCACTTGGACTCAAAAACTTCTTCCTCTATGCCATCTAACATGCTATCTAGCTTACAATCCTGTTGAGAATACTTGGACTCAAAAAATTCTTCTCTCTAGGGAAAAACTAACGGGGATTTATTTTCCATCTGACCAGCAAGGTCCGACCTGGGCCATATGATTCGGATCGAGCTTGGTATACCGTGTTTTCGCCATGGCCCAGGCCTCTCGCGCACCTTCTCGGCAGGTCGATATCTTCCATAATCGGAAGCGCCGCCGCGCTCCCTTGAAAAGCTATACAAGCTCCTCCATACTTCCCGGAGGGGAGGCGGATGGCCATAGGGCCTTGGCGATACTTTGCATCGCCTTCCGAGCTCTCTCGTGCATTTGCGACAACTCTTTTAGCATATCGCCCGAAAATTTTGACATCTCCTCTTCGGGATGGCCGGTCAGCATACCTACAGACATAAATCTGCCAGTACCTTTCCTCGCCGAATTACACGGAGGTAAGTTTGAACACATACTAAATATGCCACCTCGCAGCCTCTTATTTTCCTTCACGGAGTCAGCCACCTGGGCCCGCACATCTTTCAGTTCTTCGCCCAGCTGGGTGTTGGAATCCTAAAGTTCGTTTTTCTCCTCCCCGACCCGTGTCAGTATACATTCGCCCACGACCAGTTGCCTTTTGGCTTCTAGTTCACCCGCTTGTGCAACTTCCGGTGCCTCTCCCGGATGATCTCACGATTCTACCATAAGATATGCACCTGTATCAATATTTCTGGTATATGATTATGTTTTCTCGATACAAGGGAACATTACCAGGCACTGCCTTCTTGGATTTCTCCAGTTCGGTGGTAGCAGCAGCTAGCTGGGTCCGGCACTCTTCCAGCTCTTGGGGAAATAGGTTGTTCTTCTCTGTGAGCTCCTGGTTATATAATGATCCTTAAATCAGTTGTATCAACTGTTTCAAGTCTCGGGGGCTACTTGTATATAATTATCAGATTTGTCAAAATGTGTACTTACCCGCATATCTTTCAAATATTGGTCAGTGGCTCTGGTAAGTTCATCTCGAGCAGATCGGATGTATGCATCACCCGAGTTGAAGGCGTTGAATGCCTCTTCTGAAAAACCGGGGTCACGAAGAGTGGCCCGCCGACACCGATGATGCATGGCGCTTTACACTTCAGAGTTTGTCACGGATACATCTGAATCCTCTGCAGAAGGACAGCCTGGTGTCACTCCCGTGTGTGCCTCGGTCTTTGAGACAGGGTCTGGAATCTGGCTGGTAGAGGCATGACCGACTGGATCCCCGGACATAGTCCGGCGAACGCTTTTCCTGATAAGACACAACGGACAGTGTTACACTTTGATGTGACAGCCAAGGAGCATATTTAAAAATCCATACCTCTTTGATGAAGGCTCGGGCGTGTTTTCATTGGCCTTCCTCTTCGAAGGCCTGCCCGGCATAGGCGCCGCTCTCTTATGAGTCGCCTCAGGTGCAGCGTGGCGCGCCGAGCGCCTCCCGTTTGGATCATGAGATAGTGTGGTGGGTAAGGCGGAATGAGGAAGTTCTTTCGGAGAAGATGTCTCCTAATTACTTACGTGTGAGGCAGGGAGAAGATCGGGATAGTTGGTGGTGATGGCCACATCCGTGCCGTCATGGATCGCCTGTTAAAACACTCCATCCTCGAGCTCCACAAATATATTTGGATCCTCTTTGAATCTGGGGTCAAGGTCCCGGTTGTGGTCCTCTGGCTGTGGTGCGGGGCTATGGAACCCCTTGGTGATCTTCCGCCATTCCTGTTACAAATGGACGGATTAATGTTCATGGAAAGTGATTCAGGGAGTAAATTGAGTAGAGTAGTGGGATTGGAACTCACCCAGCTGGGAGGATTATGTAAGTGCATCTAGTGCCCCTTAGTGATTTTGGTGTATTGAAGACTTATAGGTTAAGGGACTAATGCATTTGTGAGTGTACCCAGGTCTATAAGTCTATGAGGAGTTTGATATTTACAGGGAAAGTCGACCCCTAAAATGAATATCTTCGACTGAAGACTTTGGTATTTCTGAAGACCTTCATGAAGACTTTCATGAAGACTTTGAAAGTGAAGATATTGGTGTATCCGTCAAGACTTGATATTCATGCGAGGAATATGAAGCTTGAAGACTTTCGTTTTCATAGTTTTGTTTTTCTCTTTCTTGAGTCATAGGAAACACCGTACTGTTAAAGGGGGTCGAGGAAATACTAAGGAAAAATTTCCATGTGATGCTCAACTCAAAATCCTACACCTACCAAACCCTTCGAGTGAAGCCTTTGGAAATCTCATACAGTTCAGTCAATTTCTTCAGTGACAGAGACGAAGTTCTTCTCGTCGCTGAGGAATTTGTTCTGACTGAGGAGTTAGAAATTCGCCAGTGCGGATTGCCTACACAGTGACGAACATGATAGCCCTGAGGAATTTGAGAGGCAAATTTCCGACCGTTGCTATGCTGCGCGCCAGCTGTCCCAAAATATCTTATCCACCCAACGGTCATATCAGACAAGGGCATTTATGTCTTATCATGTCGGGCTGTTCCCTAGGCTATAAATAGCCGCCCCCTACAACCACTAGATGGTTGGCTGCTCCGAGAGAAACTGACACTTGTCATTTGAGAGCAACCCATCCTCCGAGGACTTTGAGCGAAAATCATCAAGTGAGGAAAATCCCAAACCCAAACACCTACAAACCCCAAAGTGATTGAGCATCACTGAAGAGATTGATCCTACGTGGATCCGACGCTTATTACCTTTGAAGACTGTGCTTCTTCCAGACGGTTAGGCATCATGGTCTAGAGCATCCAAGAGGAATTGTGGATCGCCGAGTGACCGAGTCTGTGAAGGTTTGGAAGTCGCCTGAAGACTTACCACGAGTGATTGGACGAGATATGTGTGATCTTAGTTCAAGGAGAATACGGTGGGGACTTGGTGTCCTGAGCTGCGTGCTCAGCGACTGGGTGTCCGGGACTGCGTGTCCTCGAGTTTAAATACTCAGCCGCTCCAACCAGACGTACAACTGAGACAACAGTTGGAACTGGTCGAACAAATCATTGTCTTCACCAACCTTACTGGTTCTATTTCCTCAACTCTTTCATTTCCTCATTACTGTGTTGAGTGATTGTTCATAACTGTGTTTGAAGACTTTGACTGAAGACTTTCTCAATTTCCTCAGTTCTATTTCTTCAGTCTGTGTGTCTTCATCTTGTGATATCCTGTGTTTACGCTTTCTGTACTCTGTGCTTGTCTTCATTTCATCATGATGACTATGTCTGTATCCTGTTATGCTTACTTCTGAGTACTTATTCCACTGCTAGTAGTTCTTCGCTAAGGAATTTCCTCACCGGCAAATTACTCAGTGAAGAATTCATAAAAATTGCCTATTCACCCCCTCTCTAGTGGATATAACGCACTTTCAGATTATACATGGAAAATCCGTCTTGGCGCTTAATACGCATGGATTCCTCTTTCTCCCCTTTGTATAGTTTGGCCAGTATTTTGGCCAAAGTGGCGGGGGTGTCCGGACCTTTCCGACCGCAACGGGAGGCGTCATCTTCCCCATTATAGTGCCACATGGGATGCCCTCTGTATTGGAGTGGATGAACCCCTCGTACTATGGAGGTCGACATTACCTCGACTATTGATAATCCGGACTGGGCGAGCGTCTTTATCTTGCTCGTCAATTGACGGACTTCCGTGCTATCTTCCTCCTTGAGGCTCCGAGGGCGCCAGCTGTGGCGTTTCTTCAAAGGAATGCTTGGAAACTCAGGAAGACCCATTCGGACTGGGTCGGCAAGGGTGATTTCCTAGATATAAAACCATTCAGAAGGACACTCTTCTGATGCCTTCTTCGGCGTGCCGAACAGGTATCTGGTCCCGGCGATGCGCCATACCTCGGCTCCGCCCACTTCAAATATTGATCCCTCTTGGCTATGAGGGACGAGGCAGAATAGTTTCCTCCGTAATTCAAATGGGCCATGCAACCCAGGAATAGCTCAGAAAGAGCAACATAACCCGCGATGTGCAGAATGGAGGCATGAGTGAAATTGTGCAGTTGGAGGCCATAATACTCCACAAGCCCTCAGAGGAACGGATGGATTGGAAACCCGACCCCTCTAAACAAGTAGGAAACAAAGCACACTCGTTCCCCCTGGATGGATTGGGGAAATTCTCTGCCTGAGCCCCGCCATTGAAGGAAGTCAATCCTGCTCGAACAGGGACTAGATCGGCGGGGGGAAGAAATCCCTGTGTCTGCAGCTTCACTAGCTGACTGTGGGGTACGTAACACTTCTCCAATCGCCTTTTCCAGAGCTGTGGGGATGGGATGAAGAGTTGGGAATGCTAGCCATGGTGGGATGGTTTCTCCTAGCAAGCTCTAAGGATTCCTCGCTTGGTGTGGAATGGATCTGAAGATCCCGACCTCTTTAATAGACGCCTTTCTTACATGGTCAGGGTGATATGTGCAAAAATACCCCGACCTCTCATATTCGCTCGACACGTGGAAGCTGAAGTCATGAAGGTGCGGAAGCCGATGGGTGCGACATTAAATGGAAAGACAGATACAACTCTTTAAGTTAGGTTCTTTGAAGTAACCGGAGGAGGAACCCGCCTTGCAATGCCGAAGACAATCTGCGTGCCGAACACATTATCATTGAAAGACTGGTTCGGGGGCTACTATGGGAGTCCTGGATTAAGGGGTCCTTGGGCGTCCAGGAGAACATATCCAGTGCACCGGTTGAATTGATGCAATGGTTGCACCGAGAGAATCTCGACCACTGGATGGAGAACAGACGGGCTGGATGTTCGCACTAGGTGCCAGCTGGTACATTTTGCACAATGGACCTTGTAAAGTCATTCAACTGCACATGCAGACCCTCCAAGATTCCATCGTCTCCTTCCCTTTGCTCTGTTCCACTCTGTACCTCTGAGGCTATCTGCAAGCTATGGTTAGCAACTGATCGAATTGTTTTTTAGGTACCTCTGAGGCTATCTGCAACTGATCGAATCGTTTTTTAGGTACATCTGAGCTGCTAATTCATATGTTTTAGGTACGTTTCAGATGCCTATATATCATGAATTAGCAGCTCCCCTCATCATCAGATAGAGATATCTTGGCTGGCTGGAAGAGACAATGCAACTATACATGAGCTTGCAGCTGAACATCCAGACAACACCTGAAAAAATAGGAACATCATTTCAATGATACTGCTTAAGATTTATGTACCAGATCATGGTTCTTACTCCTGAAACCATTGGTGAGTGTTGATTACAAAAAAGAAGTTCTTACTTGCTGCCATTACAAAAATATTTTTTTGTTCTAGATCTAGACCTTAGTTAATGTCTTCTCTTCATTCCTGCAAGCTAATGATGTACATAAAAAATTAAAGGTCTTAATTTTGTCATATAAATAAGCAGATTTGGGAATTATCTTTCTTTTTCGCATTTTAATAAATCAAGTGCGATTTCTCGGTTGCGAGCACAGGAGCAATTGTTATAAATCAAGTGTAGAATCATATTTTCTTGTAGAGAAAAGGGCCACCGGCACACCCCTTGCTTTCATTTATTAGAATGAAACATGAAAGTGTGATTTCTCGGTTGCAAGCACAGGAGCAAGCATCGGACTTAGTTCAGAAACAAGATGAACAAAAATAGCGATATCCACGGGATGGACAGAGTACATCTACAAGTAAAATTCACCTGTACTACAATTACATGTATCAAGAATTCGTGAGATGATTCCAGGAACGTACGCTAGATCAGTATTGTTGATTTTAAACCATTGTTAGAATGTGGATTGCAACAAAGAAAAAAAAATCATGAATAAGAAGAACTAGTAACAATTTCAGAAAGTTCAATTGGACTATTGGACATCAAAGTGCAGTTTCATTTTTAGATCAACTAAGTGAATCAAAATAACACACTTCAAAATATAATCTACTCCAGACATGTACGCTAACTCGCTCGTAAACATTTCTCACATACAAGTCATAACATTCATGCACAAATCTTACTTTATAGGCTACAAGAGATATGAAAATTGTTTACGAATTAAGTATGGAACTATGAGCAGATCTCTCTGCTTGTTTGCTAGTCAATTGCTGCAATTGGGGCAAAATGACAAATGGGAATAAACTTAATACTTTGAATAACTGAATAGGAGATCATACTCTAGATACTTTAAGCTGCACAAGATGGCGATGGCTCATGGCTGGGTCAATGTTGCCCAGATCTACAGCATGACATCGCTACATGTAAGCGCTCATAGGTGGCGCGGCCATTTCAGGGGAGAGGGGGACGCTTGTAGGGAGCTAGAATTAGGTACAAAACACAGGAGGGAGAAGGTCAAATTGGCACAGCAGATGGGTAGATGGAGGGGAGAGAGGCGACGAAGGAAATCGCTAGCCCTTGCTTGCAAATCGTCTGTGTACTGGTATAGAAGGAAGAAGACGATGGCATATTGGATGGACTGCTTGCGCGGTTGAAGGACTTTACAAGGTCCATTCAGTGAAATGTACCGGCTGCCACCTTATACTAACATCCAACCCGTCTGTTCTACATCCAGTGGCCCAGAATCGGCCGGCGCATCCGTTGCACCAATTAAGCGGGTGCACAGGATACGTTCTCGGGCGTCCATACTATTGATATGGGCCGGACTGGTGGGCTGTGAAGATACATGACTGAAGACTCTCACCCGTGTCCGCATAGGACTCTCCTTTACGTGGATGGCAAGCTTGGCGTTTGGATGTGTAGATTCCTTTCTCTGTAACCGACTTTGTATAACCTAGTCCCCTCGGTGTCTATATAAACCGGAGGGCTTAGTCCATAGAGGCGATCATAATCATACAGGCTAGACTTCTAGGGTTTTAGCCATTACGATCTTGTGGTAGATCAACTCTTGTAATACTCATATTCATCAAGATCAATCAAGCAGGAAGTAGGGTATTACCTCCATAGAGAGGGACGAACCTGGGTAAACATCGTGTTCCCTGCCTCCTGTTACCATTGGCCTTAGACACACAGTTCAGAACCCCCTACCCGAGATCTGCCAGTTTTGACACCGACACCTGCCCCCCTACCTGGCGTGCCAAAGATGTCATGGATTGACATGATCACCTATGGGGCCAGTGGCCCCTTGTGGTTCGGCAAGGGAAAGGTTCATGTCGCACAAAGAGCGGAGGCCATGAGAACAACACGACTACAGTGACGCTGGTTGCTTTTACCCAGGTTCGGGTCGCCGTGAGGCGTAAAACCCTACTCTTGCTTTGGTGGATTTGATAGAAGAACCCAAAGAACCCGCAATGCTTGAGCCCGGCAAGGTGGCCTCGGGGAGAGTAGCTATGCGTGTACAAGTATGCAAGGGTCTGAACCCTTTGCTATGTTGCCTTGGACCTCCTTTTATAGCTTAAGGGGTGACCATAGTGGCAAAAAAGTCTTTATCTAGTGATTAGATGGCCAATAGTGCTATCATACCTAACTCAAACAGTTAGGACAAAGTGCATTAAATGCACTGCTAGGTGTCATGCTGAGGAAGCAGCCCGACAAGCCTGCCGGGCCGCTTAATCATCTCCTGCTTATTTGTTTGACATGCCTCGGGTGTCATATGAAGGTAGTCTGTCTTCTAAATGTCTGCCACGTGCTCAGCGGATGCCACTTAATCACTTGGGGACTCGACACTGCACTGATAGCTGATTTGCATTGTGGTGTGATGGTACCTTGGCGGGGAGGTTTGCCCTTGGAAGACCCGACAAGCCTGCTGGGGAAATCTTGTACTTGTCCTTGGGGCGGCCTTGACTCGGCCAGGCTCTCCTGCTCGGCAAGGGAGGCCTTCACAAGGTGATATCTTGCTGTCTTGGTTTGTCTTGGTCTTCTTGATCCATAGTTTGATATCTCAAAGAGCTTTCTCTAGCTTGGCCTTGCTTTATATGTTGGTGTGGTAATGCGATGCCAACATGCCTATGTACAGTCTGGGCAACAAACATAAATGTTTGTTGTACTAACAGTGTGTTAAGGCCATGTATTTCTTCGATAGGTGGTAAAATTTTAACATCCTTAGCTTTAATACCCTTTTCCTTCATACTTTTCTTTGCCTCTTGCATATCTTCAGGACTGAGATATAAGATACCCCTCTTCTTCGGAGTGGGTTTAGGCAGTGGTTCAGGAAGAGTCCAATCATCATAATTTTTCAATATGTTATGCAATAGTTCACCAACTTGTCCAATAGTTCGTTCCCTCAAAACACACTAAGCACAACTATTTAGGAAATCCCTAGAAGCATCGGTTAGTCCATTATAGAAGATACCAAGTATTTCATTTTTCTTAAGTGGGTGATCAGGCAAAGCATTAAGCAATTGGAGAAGCCTCCCCCAAGCTTGTGGGAGACTCTCTTCTTCAATTTGCACATAGTTAAATATTTCCTATAAGGTTGATTTTTTTATGAGCAGGAAAATATTTTCCAGGAAAGTAATAAATCATATCCTAGGGACTACGCACACAACCAGGAGCAAGAGTGTTGTACCATATCTTAGCATTACCCTTTAATGAGAAAGGAGATAATTTGAGAATATAGTAGTAGCGAATTTTATCCTCATGACCAAAAAGGGTGGCTATATCATTTAATTTGGTGAGGTGTGCCACAACAGTTTCAGTTTCATAGCCGTGGAAAGGATCAGATTCAACCAAAGTAATTAACTCTGGGTCGACAGAGAATTCATAATCCTTATCATCAACAAAGATAGGTAAAGTAGCAAACTTAGGATCAAATTTCATTCTAGCATTCAAAGATTTCTCTTTCAGTTTGCATAATAATTTCTTTAGATCATCTCTATCATTGCAAGCAAGAAAATCTCTAGTTGTCTCCTCATCCATAACATAACCTTCAGGTATCTTAGGCAATTCATATCTAGGAGAGCTAGGTCTAACACGTGTTACAAGATTTCCAGTTTCAAATACTTCATCAGTTTCAGTAATTTCCATATCCTTAGCTCTAGCAATTTGTTCATCGAGAAAATCACCTAGTGGCACACCATCATCAAGCAAGGTACTAGCATCATCCTGAGTAGCATTCATAGAAGTAGCGTCATCAATAACTTAGTGACATATCAGGATTAACAGTATGTGGTGGTGTTGCAAGTCTACTCAAAATAGAAGGTGAATCAAGTTCAGAGCAAGATGGCAGTTCCTTACCTCCCCTCGTCTTAGAGGGAAAAATCTTAGTCTTAGTATCCTTCAGATTCTTCATAGTGATAAATTGATAATAATCCCAAGTGACTCAACAAATATAGCTATGCTCCCAGGCAATGGCACTAGAAAAAGGTCTTGATAACCCACAAGGATAGGGGATCACAAAAGTTTTCGAGGGTAGAGTATTCAACCCAAATTTATAGATTCGACACAAGGGGAGACAAAGAATATTTGCAAGTATTAGCAGATGAGCTGTCAATTCAACCACACCTAGAGATTAATTATCTGTAGCAATATGATCAGTAGCACAAATAGTTTTGATAGTAGTGGTTACGGTAACGATAACAATGATAGCAATGCTTTTGTAGAACAATATGTGGTAGTAACTTAGCAAGAACAATATGTGAAAAACTCGTAGGCATTGGCTCGGTGAATTCGTTGGATGATATTCATCATATAACAGTCATAACCTAGGGCAATACAAAACTAGCTCCAGTTCATAAATATAATGTAGGCATGTATTCCGTAAATAGTCATACATGCTTACGGAAAGAACTTGCATGACATCTTTTGTCCTACCCTCCCGTGGCAGCGGGGTCCATAAGGAAACTAAGGGATATTCAGGCCTCCTTTTAGTAGAGAACCGTAACAAAGCATTAACACGTAGTGACTAATACATGAACTCCTCAAACTACGGTCATCACCGGAATGTATCCCAGATACTGTCACTCTGGGGTTTGCGGATCATAACACATAGCAGGTGCATATAACTTGCAAGATCGGATCTAGAACATAGGTATAATGGTGAAAACATAAACAATTCAGATCTAAAATCATGGCACCTAGGCCCAAAGTGACAAGCATTAAGCATGGCAAAGTCATAGCAACATCAACCTCAGAACATTATGGATACTAGGGATCAAGCCCTAACAAAACTATCTCGATTACATGATGAATCTCATCCAACTCCCTCACCGACCAGCGAGCCTACGAAGGAATTACTCACTCCCTGTGGGGAGCATCATGGAATTGGTGATGGAGAAGGGTTGGTGATGACGAAGATCGAAGATCCCCCTCTCCGGAGCCCCAAATAGACTCCAGATCTGGCCTCCCGACAAAGAATAGGAGGTGGCGGCGGCTCCGTCTTGTGAAATGTGATAATTCTTTCTCCCTAATTTTTCTCTCCAAAAATAGGATTTAATAGAGTTGGAATCAGGGCCTGCGGGGCCACCAGGTGGCCACAACCCACCTGGGCGCGCTAGGAGGAGGGCCTGGTGGGTTGTGCTCACCAAGGCCGCCCCCTCCGGTGGTTCTTGGCTCCAATATTTTTCTTTTATTATGAAATAATTCTCCAAAAAGTTTCGTTCCAATCCAAGAACTTTTATTTCTGCACAAAAACAACACCATGGTAGTTCTGTTGAAAACAGCGTCAGTCCAGGTTAGTTTCATTCAAATAATGCAAATTAGAGTCCACAATAAGAGGAACAACGTTAGGAAAAGTAGATATGACAGAGACGTATCAAGATGATCTTCCACCACAAGACCAATGATATGTCTCCAACGTATCTATAATTTTTTATTGTTCCATGCTGTTATATTATCAGTCTTGGATGTTCTACAATAATTTTATAGCAACTTGATATCATTTTTTGGGACTAACCTATTGACATAGTGCCTAGTGCCAGTTGCTATTTTTTTGCTTGTTTTTTACTTCACAGAAAATCAATACCAAACGGAGTCCAAATGCAGCAAAACTTTTTGGAGATTTTTTAAGGACCAGAACACACAAGATGGTGCCATAGAAGTACCAGAGGGGTGCCCTAAGGGGGGCACAAGCCACCTGGGTGCCCAGGCACGCCCTAGTGGGTTGTGCCCACCTTGGTACCCTCCCGCACCGCCTCTTTGCTCTATAAATACCCCAATATTCCAAAAACCCTAGTGGAGTCGACGAAACACAATTCCAGCCGCCGCAAGTTCCAGGAACCACAGATCCAATCTAGACACCATCACAGAGGGGTTTATCATCCTCATTGGTGCCTCTCCGATGATGCGTGAGTAGTTCATTGTAGACCTTTGGGTCCGTAGTTAGTAGCTAGATTGCTTCCTCTCTCTCTCTTTTGATTCTCAATACAATGGTCTCTTGGAGATCTATTTGATGTAATTCTTTTTGCGGTGTGTTTGTTGGGATCCGATGAACTTTGGGTTTGTGATCAGATCTATTTTATCCATGAAAGTTTTTCGAGTTTTGATCTCTTCACTACAAAAAAAAGACACATCCGTGACATTTTGGGCCGAATGAATTTTTTTTCCTGTCATACTTATGACACTTCTATGACGATAATTGTGACAAAACCCTGTATCATCGTAGATGTGGTGGGCTCCTACTTGTATGACAAAAAATCATGACAGAAAATGGGCTTTTCGTCCTGGGCGGGCCGGAGATGCAGCTGCATGACATTCTTAGGGCCGTCCATGACGGAAAAAACCATGGTAGAAGCGAGGGCGAGGAAAATACCGGGAGTTCCCGGTTTACGGTTGGTGGTCGGGGGCCGAGCGATGTGCGTTTCTCTCATACCATATGCACGTGGGTGCGAGGCGTTGGGCTCTAACTGAACCCGAGCAATTGCACTGCAGGCTACACGTTACTGAACCTGAGCGATCGAGCGATTCCTTCGCTACTGCTGCTAACTAAAGCCGACCGATGATGCGTCTGGATGAACAGTGAGCGTTGGTGGGGGGTTTGGATGAACAGTGAGCATTGCAGCTGGGGGG
>NC_041387.1:107078866-107096244 GCF_002162155.2 Triticum dicoccoides | reverse complement strand
GGTTTGGATGAACAGTTCCCGGTGGGGGTGGATGAACAGGACCCCGTGGTTGCCTCTGGATGAACAGGACCCCGATCGATCGAGTCGGTTGGGGCTGGATGAACAGGACCCCCGTGGAGGGCTGGATGTACAGTAGATGGTGGAGGGGTGGATGAACAGTAGCCCGTGGAGGGGTGGTTGAACAGGAGCCCGTGGTGAGGGGTGGTTGAACAGTAGCCGGTAGAGTAGCGCGTGGTGGAGGCTGGATGAACAGAAGCCCGTGGATGAACAGTCGCAGGTGGAGGCTGGATGAGGTCAACGGTGGATGAACAGTAGCCCATGGAGGCTGGAGGGGTCGATGGTGGAGATGAACAGTATCCTGCGGAGTCCCATTTTGCGGTACGCCACACCCCTCCCGATGAACAGGACCCCTGTTTCGACCGTAGCGCTCCAACACAAGTCCGTTTCCTCCGTTTTGCGGTAATCCACACACCTCCCGATCAATAGGACCCCATTTCGACCATAGGAGGTCCAATACAAGTCCGTTTCCTCTGTTTCGTGGTATGCCAGACCCCTCCCAATGAAGAGGATCCCGTTTCGAACGTGGCCGGTCGAACACAAGGCCGTTTCCTCTGTTCTGCGGTACACCAGGCCTTGTTTCCATCACCTATTCCGTCCAAGCCCTCCCGATGAACACGATGACGCATTCCGTTCCGACCCAGCCGGTTGGCTCCCGATGAACACGACGACGACGCTGTTTCTCTGTTCTGACCCAGCCGGTTGGCTCTCGATGAACACGACAACGACGATGTTTCTCCGTTCTGACCCAGCAATGTACACGGGCCCTGGCCGTACGTATGCGCGAGTAGGCGTTCGAGACCCCGCCCGTATGTCCGTACGTGGCTGTATTTTCTTTCTTGCACACTGGCCGCTGTACGTACGTGTACATGCTACGTGCGCGCCTCTACTACGACACGTGTGCGCCTCTACATCGACTAGTATGTACGTACACGTTCGTGACCAGAATGACAATGCTACGTACGCTTTGACCAGGTGGGTCCCGGCTGTCAGGCACTTCCTTGCGTGTGAAGATGTAGCTGGTGGGTCCCAGCAGTCAGGGGGCAAATCTTTTTTTCTCGGACGCACTTCCTTGCGTGCGAAGATGTAGCTGGTGGGTCCCAGAAGTCAGGGGGCGAATCATTTTTTTGCCCGTAATATGGACGCACTTCCTTGCGTACGAAGATGTAGCTGGTAGGTCCCAGCAGTCGGGGGGAAACATTTTTTTGCGAAAGTGGCCCGTCCACTGGGTCCCTGCTGTCAGGTGGAGGAGTCATTTATTTTCCCCGTAACAAGGAGGCACTTCCTTGCTGCAGCCGTGAACCCAGCTGTTAGCCTCTCCACGTATAGTCCACGTCCAATGGAAGTCATTCCTTGACCATGTTGACCACGCCGCGCCGAGAGCACCAGGGCGGTGGACGACAGCGAGGCCTAGGAAGCGGACGACGCGGAGCCGGGGAAGACATGGCAGTGGAAGCCCATGGGGAGAGGAGTACGAGGGTTCATTGGTTCGGCTGCGGTGTGAGGCTGCCGTCGCTGCAGGGCCTGGCCAGCGCTGGGAATAGTAGGGGGCGATGAGGCCTCCACGGCAGCACAACCGGCCACGGGAGGCAGGAGCATGCGGCAGGACCGCCGCTGGTTTTGGCGGCTGGAGGAAGAAGACCAGAGGTTGAAGAAGCACTATGGCCGTTGGATGGACATCGTACGGTCATTGCAGCTAGAATTGTTTATATTGACTAAGTTGACAAAGCCCTTGGTACGCATCAACTTAGTAGGCCCACGGGTCAACCTCTGAAATGGTGCGCCCTAGATGTCAGGGGGAGGAATCATTTTTTGGGCGGCTGAAGTAAGAATATCTGAGATTGAAGAAGAAGCACGACATCCGTTGGATGGACATCCAACGGCCACATCTGCTAGAACCGTGTGTTGTCGACAAAGCCTTGCATATGCGTCAACTTAGTTTTTTTAGGGGACGCGTCAACTTAGAAGGACCACAAGTGTGTGGCAGAGAACATATAGCCCATTTGCGATTCGTAAGAATGTACATCCCATTTTTAAATTCTAATGGAATTTACTACAGCCCATTTACAGTTTGTTAAAAGTACAACCCAATTCTAGCTAGGGATTAATAATTTCAACCAACCGCTCAAAACAGAATTCAAAAAAAATCCCCACATTTTGATGGGATCCGAAATATTTTTATCTGAAATTTCTAGTCATATTAAATATAATTTCAAAATAAAGTTGTATTACATTAAAATCCAACGAAATATTGCATGCGCAACAAGTAATGAAATTAAAATTTTCAAATTCCAAAAATAATATATTTTTTAAACTAATTATGCCTTTGGTGCATTTTTTTATAGTTACTGCCTAGTTATTATAATTACATCCCATTTATTATTTCTTAAAGTCC
Source organism: Triticum dicoccoides (assembly GCF_002162155.2). Taxonomy (NCBI): domain Eukaryota; kingdom Viridiplantae; phylum Streptophyta; class Magnoliopsida; order Poales; family Poaceae; genus Triticum; species Triticum dicoccoides. The sequence goes on along the minus strand of NC_041387.1, from coordinate 107,093,792 downwards.
ATTTTCTTGTTAAGCCTAATGCATACCTCCTAGGAATGTTTCCAGCCCAGCAGTGCGGAGAATAACAAGTTGACCCGGATATTGTGTACAACTGTCGACCCAGTTGCATTGCTGATGTCGAAAAGAGGCCTGTGTAGTATAGTACAACCTAACATGGTTACTCAGCCCACATTCAGCGACGCCGGAAAGGCCCAAACAAGGCTTCGGTACAACTTTTTGAAGTCATTGAGCTCAATTAATAACTTAAGAAAAAAGTTAGATTACAGTGGAACCTAATTAAAAGTTGTCACGAGCAAAGAAATAATTCAACGGGTCCCACTTGTGCATGTGTGCGTGTGTGCATGCATGCGTGTGTGCGTGTGTGTGTGTGTGTGAGAGAGAGAGACCCATCGGCTGATGCTCGTAAATACATCTTTCAGCCATATGCATTGCTGATGCTCAGTAAAAACTTATATAGTTGACACAATCATATAGAACATCATAGCACACTGAACTTGCATACAAAAATTTCACGCAGGCGGCACAATCAGGATGGAAGCAGTGGATCGCTACGGGTAGGGCTATCTTTAAGCCAACGAACTCGTACATAACGGTTCATCATCTTTATCAATGACGGGGAAATATCTTGAATGCTGTGCAAAGAAATTAGACAGACAACACAATAAGTTCTGCTAGCACATTAAGTTGACATACAACCCTTTGTTAAAAAGTTCAGGTACAAAATTAGAACAGGTCACAACCAAATGTACTGGCACATCAGTGCTTCACACCCATAGCTCGGATTTAACTAGTATCTGACAAGATTCAATTGTTACCTCAAATTAGAGCACATCCAGGCAGCCAACCCTGCCTCTTCTCCCAAAGAAGCAGTGGCCTCCGCCGCGCGATGGAGTAGGCCTTGTGCCATCCATCGTTCCGAGCAACACAGGGAAAGTCTGACGTTGACTCCTGTAATGGACGTCGTCAACGGACCCTGGCACCAGCGGCGGCGGCAGGACTTCAATTGATGGATTAACCACTTCTTCAACATGCACGAACACTCGATACAGGTACATCCCTAAGATGGCCTGCAGTGGCCTTGGTGGCGATGAATAGTACAACCCTAGTTCCTGCACCGGTATCTCAACACCAATCACGTTCGGTATGGTGGACGGCTTCTTCATCCATGCCATAACCGTCAGAGCCCAGCTGTCTGGAGGAACAAACATACTTACGAGCTCACCTCCAAGGTCGTTGATAAGCTCATTCATGGACTCGCTATTCCAACCACATCGAGGCATGCCGTGGAAGGTAAGCTTTGTTAAAAACTCAAGCTCAGAGGGCACCGAGCCCCATCCTGGGTGCCACTAATCAAAGCTCACCAGCGCGCCATCGCAGAACGAACGCCGGGAAGATTCGAACACATGACTGCAGTCGAAAGTTGTCCGGCCAATGGCAGACAGACTTCGACGAGCAAGTCACTTATTTGGATGCCATGCGCAATGCCAAGAGCTTTGACAAGGTCGTCCGGTGAGATGGGAGGCCGGTCGCCGTTGATGGTTACCATTAGCACTTTGCTGGCAAACTGGTCGTCAAGCGCTGCCATGCCATTGTGGAGCAACAGCACATAGCGACTGAAGGCAGGGCGGACCTTAGGATTTCCGGCTCGGAGATCTGCGTTGACCGGCGACATGATAGTGCACTTGAATACAAGGAGTACAGGAGCGGGATTTGGGGGAACTGGAGTAGGAATCGAGATTCCAGAGGTGGGGGAGGGGCGGGAGATTGGGGATGAAAAGGAAGCATGGATTTCGAACATGCGCCAATATGCTCTCGACGCACAAGCGCATGAAAACACCGGTGGCCCCCACATGTCGGCCTAAGAGTCCTTATTCTTTCTTTTTTGGAGAGCCCGACCTTTTTTTTGAGGATCTTTTGAGAGCCTGGCCTGAGAGTCATTGACATGTTTGGCATTGCGTTACTACTCGGCCCATATTCAACGACACCTCACTGGCCCAAACAAGTGTACATCATCGAAAAGACACTAAGCTCAAATTATATAACTTGAAAAAAGGAGATATACTCTGAACACTGGAGAATGGTGATGCCCTCATTTAGCCCACCAGTAGTTTGAGACAATAAATAGTTTGAAACAACAATATATACAACATTCAAACACTGACTAGTAACTACTACTGACATAAACATGAAGACATGATAGTTCATAAGAAGTCTTGCTACACCACCAAAATGCACCCGTCTGCAGCGCTCAGACTCTCGTGATCCAGACTAGAATGACATTCTAAACAGAGGCAACTATTGCATAGTAAGAGTGACATAGACGAGGATGACCAAATGACAAGGAATATGCATAACAAAAGAAAGAACTACCCATCCAGAACCAGCAGCAAAGATAACAAAGTCATTCGAAGAGATGATCCAACACCATCATAATTTCTAGCCCCGCTTCAGCGACCAGTGATCCGGAGACACCAGTACTCCACCCTTTCGAGGCAATGGCCCAATTACCTATCAACCTGAAGGCTTGAACCACATCACTGCCTATCGTAATTGAGACATCCAAGGATCAAAGTTAATCCGGATGCCTTTGTCATTCTCACCTTCTTTTGGCTGCAGGCTGTATCATTGACAATCAGGGGAGTTTGCTCCTGAACTCCTAGGGCTCGCCGTGTAGACACCGTTTTCCATAGCAAACAGAGCCTCTCTGCCATCAAGGTCCTTTCCAATGGTGATCTCCTGGTTAATCGGATAATTAAGTCTGAGAAACAGATAGTGTGAACCAAGGCTGTTTACCCGCCTCCAACTAAAAATCCTGAAGGCCCCAACAAGTTGGTATCCTGCTCATAGACGTAACATCCACTGTCCGGATACTCACGTATTTCACGGTGCTTGTATATAGTGGGGTTTTTGCAATATAACTTTTCCGGCTCATGTGTCCGAATGATCATCAGTCTTTTGCCGTCGTCTGATCGAGTGAGGAACCAATTGTGCTTCCCTGTTTTTGGCAAAGGTGGTGTGATTACAAAGGGCAGTAACTGTAGGGACACTCCATCATATCAAAAAGGACAGGCATTGTTAATGTAAGATCAACATTGTTCAGAGTATGAGTAGGATAATGCAATAAACAACATTGATATGTCCCTGTTGGAACTGGGAGGAAAATACAGGGAAATGTATACTGGGTTCAAAAATATAGAAGTGCCATGCATGGTTATACTCATGTTATTTCGCAATCAATTCTTCACAGGAAACTACCATGTCATTGCTACGTCTTGAGCTTGCGTTGGTTTTCCTTGAAGAGGAAAGGGTGATGCAGCAATAGTAGCGTAGGTATTTCCCTCAGTTTTTGAGAACCAAGGTATCAATCCAGTAGGAGGCTCCTCAAAAGTCCCACACACCTACACAAACAAACAAGAACTCGCAACCAACGCAATAAAGGGGTTGTCAATCCCTTCACGGCCACTTGCGAAAGTAAGATCTGATAGAGATAATATGATAAGATAAATATATTTTTGGTATTTTTATAATATAGATTGGAAAATTAAAGATGCAAATAAAAGTAGATTTAAAGCTTATATGATAAAAGATAGATCCGGGGGTCGTAGGTTTCACTAGTGGCTTCTCTCAAGATAGCATAAGTATCACGATAGGTGAACAAATTACTGTCGAGCAATTGATAGAAAAGCGAATACTTATGAGATTATCTAGGCATGATCATGTATATAGGCATCACGTCCGTGACAAGTAGACCGACTCATGCCTGCATCTACTACTATTACTCCACACATCGACCGCTATCCAGCATGCATCTAGAGAATTAAGTTCATAAAGAATAGAGTAACACATTAAGAAACATGACATGATGTAGAGGGATAAACTCATGCAATATGATATAAACCCCATCTTTTTATCCTCGATGGCAACAATATTATACATGCCTTGCTACCCCTGCTGTCACTGGGAAAGGACACCGCAAGATTGAGCCCAAAACTAAGCACTTCTCCCATTGCAAGAAAGATCAATCTAGTAGGCCAAACCAAACTGATAATTCAACGAGACTTGCAAAGATAACTTAATCACACATAGAAAAATTCAGAGGAGATTCAAATATTTCTCATAGATAAACTTGATCATAAACCCACAATTCATAGGATCTCGACAAACACACCGCAAAAAGAGTTACATCAAATTGATCTCCAAGAAGATCAAGGAGAACTTTGTATTGAGATTCAAAGAGAGAGAAGAAACCATCTAGCTAATAACTATGGACCCGAAGGTCTGTGGTAAACTACTCACAACTCATCGGAAGGTCCATGGAGATGATCTAGAGGCCCTCCGTGATCGATTCCCCCTCCGGCGGAGCGCTGACAAAGGCTCCAAGATGGGATCTCACGGATACAGAAGGTTACGATGGTGGAAATAGTTTTTCATGGTGCTCCCCGATGGTTTTGGGGTACAAGGGTATATATAGGAGGAAGAAGTAGGTCGGTGGACGCTCAAGGGGCCCACGAGGGTGAGGGGCACGCCCATCTATAGGGGGCGCACCGGGCACCCTCGTGGCCGCCTCCTCTGTTGCTTGACGTCCACTCCAAGTCCCCTGGATCACGTTTGTTCCAAAAAGATCGCTCCTGAAGGTTTCATTCCGTTTGGACTCCGTTTGATATTCCTTTTCTTCGAAATACTGAAATAGGCAAAAAAAACAGCAATTCGGGCGGGGCCTCCGGTTAGTAGGTTAGTCCAAAAAATGATATAAAAGTGTAAAGTAAAGCCCATAAACATCCAAAACGGGTAATATAATAGCATGGAACAATCAAACATTATAGATACGTTGGAGACGTATCAAGCATCCCCACGCTTAATTCCTGCTCGTCCTTGAGTAGGTAAATTATAAAAATAGAATTTTTGATGTGGAATGCTACCTAGCATAATTCTCAATGTAATTTTCTTTATTGTGGCATGAATGTCCAGATCCAAATGATTCAAAATAAAAGTTCATATTGACATAAGAAATAGTAATACTTCAAGCATACTAATCAAAGCAATCATGTCTTCTCAAAATAACATGGCTAAAGAAAGTTCATCCCTACAAAATCATATAGTTAGGATATGCTTCATTTTCGTCACACAAAAATGCTCCCATCTTGCACCCCCCCTGATGACAAATAATCTCAAACTTAAATAATCTCAAACTTTGTTTCGTACTTAAATAATCTCAAACTTTTTCAACTTCACGCAATACATGAGCGTGAGCTATGGATATAGTACTATGGGTGGAATAGAATGTGATGATGGAGGTTGTGTGGAGAAGACGAAAAAGGAGAAAGTCTCACATTGACGAGGATAATCAACGGGCTATGGAGATGCCCATCAATTTATGTCAACATGAGGAGTAGGGATTGCCATGCAACAGATGCACTAGAGCTATAAATGTATGAAAGCTCAACAAAAGAAACTAGTGGGTGTGCATCCAACTTGCTTGCTCACGAAGATGTAGGGCATTTTGAAGAAGCCCATCGTAGGAATATACAACCAAGTTCTATAATGAAAAATTCCCACTAGTATATGAAAGTGACAACATGAAAGACTTTCTATATGAAGAACATGATGCTACTTTGAAGCACAAGTGTGGAAAGGGATAGTAACATTGCCCCTTTTTTTTCTTTTTTGGGCCTTTCTTTTTTTGGCCTTTTTTATTTGGCATTTTTTTATTTGGCCTTTTTTTATTTGGGGACAATGCTCTAATAATGATGATAATCACACTTCTATTTATTTACAACTCATGAATTACAACTCAATACTAGAACAAGATATGGCTCTATATGAATGCCTCCGGCGGTGTACCGTGATGGGGAATGAATCAAGAGTGACATGTATGAAAAATTATGCATGGTGGCTTTGCCAAAAATACGATGTCAACTACATGATCATGCAAGGCAATGTGACAATGATGATGTGTGTCATGATGATGAACGGAACGGTGGAAAGTTGCATGGCAATATATCTCGGAATGGCTATGGAAATGCCATAATAGGTAGGTATGGTGGATGTTTTGAGGAATACATAAGGAGGTTTATGTGTGATAGAGCGTATCGTATCACGTGGTTTGGATGCACCGGCGAAGTTTGCACCAATTCTCAAGGTGAGAAAGGTCAGTGCGCTGTACCGAAGAGGCTAGCAATGATGGAAGGGTGAGAGTGCGTATAATCCATGGACTCAACATTAGTCATAAAGAACTCATATACTTATTGAAAAAATCTACAAGTCATCAAAAACCAAGCACTACGCGCATGCTACTAGGGGGATATACTGGTAGGAAAAGACCATCACTCGTCCCCGACCGCCACTCATAAGGATGACAATCTAAGAACACCTCATGTTTCAAATTTGTTACACAACTTTTACCATACGTGCATGCTAAGGGACTTGCCAACTTCAACACAAGCATTCTTTAAATTCATAAATCACCCAACTAGCATGACTCTAATATCACCACCTCCATGTCTCAAAAGAATTATCAAGTATCAAATTGATCATAGCATCCAATTCACTTCCTAATAGTTTTTATTATACCCAACTTGGATGCCCATCATTCTAGGACCAATTTTATAACCATAGCAAATACCATGCTGTTCTAAAAGACTCTCAAAATAATATAAGTGAAGCATGAGAGATTAACAATTTCTACAAAATTAAGCCACCGCCATGCTCTAAAAGATATAAGTGAAGTACTAGAGCAAAAACTATCTAGCTCAAAAGATATAAGTGAAGCACATAGAGTATTCTAATAAATTCCAATCAAGTGGGTTATCCCAAAAGGTGTGTACAGAAAGGATGATTGTGGTAAACTAAAACTCAAAGACTAATATCATACAAGACGCTCCAAGCAAAACACATATCATGTGGCGAATAAAAATATAGATCCAAGTAAAGTTACCGATAGACGAAGACGAAAGAGGGGATGCCTTCCGGGGCATCCCCAAGCTTAGGCTTTTGGTTGTCCTTGAATATCTTGGGGTGCCATTTGCATCCCCAAGCTTAGGCTCTTGCCACTCCTTATTCCATAGTCCATCAAATCTTTACCCAAAACTTGAAAACTTCAGAACACAAAACTCAACAGGAAATCTCATAAGCTCCGTTAGTGCAAGAAAGAAAAACCACCACATAAGGTACTGTAATGAACTCATTATTTAGTTATATTGGTGTTAAACCTACTGTATTCAAACTTCTTTATGGTTCATACCACTTAATACTAGCCATAGATGCATCAAAATAAGCAAACAACACACGAAAAACAGAATCTGTCAAAAACAGAACAGTCCTTAGCAATCTGTAACTCTCGAATACTTATGAAAATCTAAAAATCCTAACAAAATAGGAAGTCCTGGGAAATTTTTCTATTAATCTACATAAAAAGGAATCAATGCAAAATCACGTTCCTGTTAATTACTAAAATTATTTTCGTGCATGCAAAGTTTCTGTTTTTCAGCAGAATCAAATTAACTATCACCATAGGTTATCCTATAGGTTCTACTTGGCACAAACACTAATTAAAACATGAAAACACATCTAAACAGAAGGTAGATGAAAAATTTATTACTAAACAGAATCAAAAACAAAAAACTAAAATAAAATTGGGTTGCCTCCCAACTAGCGCTATCGTTTAACGTCCCTAGCTAGGCATAAAAGCGAGGATACATCTAAGTAGTGCCATCTTTGGCACTCAATTCATAAGTAGCTCGCATGATAGATTCATAAGGTAATTTGACTTTATTTCTTGGAAAGTGCTCCATGCCTTTCCTTAATGGAAATTGGAATCTAATATTCCCTTCCTTCATATCAATAATTGCACCAATCATTCTAAGGAAAGGTCTACCAAGAATAATAGGACAAGAAAGATTGCAATCTATGTCAAGAACGATAAAATCTACGGGCACATAGTTCCTATTTGCAACAATAAGAACATCATTGATCCTTCCCATAGGCCTCTTAATGGTATAATTCGCAAGGTGCAAATTTAAAGAGCAATCGTCAAGATCGTGGAAACCTAGAATATCACATAAAGTTTTCGGAATTGTGGAAACACTATCACCCAAATAACATAAAGCATGACACTCATGATCTTTAATTTTAATATTTATAGTAGGTTCCCGCTCATTATTAAGTTTTCTATGTATAGAAACTTCCAAATTAAGTTTTTCTTCATAAGATTGCATCAAGGCATCAACAATATGTTTGGTAAAAGCTTTATTTTGACTAGAAGCATGAGGAGAATTCAAAACGGATTGCAACAAGGAAATACAATCTACTAAAGAACAATTATCATAATTAAATTCCTTGAAATCCAAGATAGTGGGTTCAATGCTATTTAAAGTCTTGACCTCCCCAATCCCACTTTTACCAAATTTAGTATCAAGATCTAAAACTCCAAATCATTGGGACGCCTTTTAACTAAAGTTGACTCATCTCCAGTCCCATCATTATTAGATTCATATTGCAAAACAAAGATTTAATAGGGGGCACATCAATAACTTTTAGATCTTCATCATTATTTTCATGGAAACTAGAAGAACACGCTTTTACAAAGCAATCTTTCTTAGCACGCAATCTAGCGGTTCTTTCTTTGCACTCATCAATGGAAATTCTCATAGCTTTGAGAGACTCATTGATATCATGCTTAGTAGGAGTAGATCTAATTTTCAAAGAATCAACATCAAGCGAAAGTCTATCAACGTTCCTAGCCAAATCATCAACTTTAAGCTATTTTTCTTCAATTAAGGCATTAAAACTCTTTTGAGAGATCATAAATTCTTTAACGCTATTCTCAAAATCAGAGGGCATCTTATTAAAATTAATATAATAATTATTGTAGGAATTTCCATAATTATTGGAGAATTACTAGGGAACAGTCTAGGATTAAAGTTTCCTCTATAAGGATTGTTACCAAAATTATTCCTACCAACAAAATTCACATCCATAGATTCATTATTATTCTCAATCAAAGTAGACAAAGGCATATCATTGGGATCAATAGAAGCACTATTAGTAGCAAACAATTTCATAAGTTCATCCATCTTTCCACTCAAAACATTAATTTCTTCTATATCATGCACTTTTTTAGATCTTTCAGTGTGACATTGAGAATAATTAGCCGTAATGTTATCAAGGAGTTTAGTAGCTTCTACTAAGGTGATTTCCATAAACGTGCCTTCCGCGGCCGAATCTAAAAGATTTCTAGAAGCAAAATTTGATCCAGCATAAAATTTGTATGATCATCCATAAATTCAAACCATGAGTAGGGCAATTGCGAATCATTAATTTCATTCTTTCCCAAGATTGGGCAACATGCTCATGATCAAGTTGTTTAAAATTCATAATATCGTTCCCAAGAGAGATGATCTTAGCAAGAGGAAAATCAAACTTTAGCACTTATTCCAAGAATCAATACCATTCTTAGGCAAAGACGAAAACCAAACTTTAGCATGATCTCTAAGTGAAAACAGAAATAACTTCAATTTAACAATATCATTATCCATATCTTTCTTCTTTTAAATCTCACACAAATCAACAAAGTTGTTTAGATGGGTAACGACATATTCACTAGGAAGGCCGGAGAATTGATCTTTCATAACAAGATTCAGCAAAGCAGCATTGATTTCACAAGACTCAACACATTAAGAGGAGAAATCGGGGTACTAAGGAAATCATTATTATTGGTATTGGAAAAGTTACACAATTTGGTATTGTCTTGCGCCATCACGACAAGCAATCCAACACACAAGCAAACAAAAAGGCAAGCGAACGAGAGAGGAGATTGGGAAAGAGAGTGCAAATAAAATGGCAAGAGTGAAGTGGGGGAGAGGAAAACGAGAGGCAAATGGCAAATAATGTAATCGGAGGGAGATGAGTTTGTGATGGGTACTTGGTATGTCTTGACTTGAGCGAAGACCTCCCCGGCAACGGCGCCAGAAATCCTTTTTGCTACATCTTGAGCTTCCGTTGGTTTTTCTTGAAGAGGAAAGGGTGATGCAACAATAGTAGCGTAAGTATTTCCCTTAGTTTTTGAGAACCAAGGTATCAAACTAGTAGGAGGCTCCTCAAAAGTCCCACGTACCTACACAAACAAAAAAGAACTCGCAACCAACGCAATAAAGGGGTTGTCAATCCCTTCACGGCTACTTACGAAAGTGAGATCTGATAGAGATAATATGATAAGATAAATATATTTTTGGTATTTTTATAATATAGATTGGAAAAGTAAAGATGCAAATAAAAGTAGATTGAAAGCTTATATGACAAGAGATAGACCCAGGGGCCATAGGTTTCACTAGTGGCTTCTCTCAAGATAGCATAAGTATTATGGTGGGTGAACAAATTACTGTCGAGCAATTAATAAAAAAGCAAATAATTATGAGATTATCTAGGCATGATCATGTATATAGGCATCACGTCCGTGACAAGTAGACCGACTCCTGCCTGCATCTACTACTATTACTGTGCACATCGACCGCTATCCAACATGCATCTAGAGTATTAAGTTCATAAAGAATAGAGTAACACATTAAGAAAGATGACATGATGTAGAGGGATAAACTCATGCAATATGATATAAACCCCATTTTTTATCCTCGATGGCAACAATACAATACGTGCCTTGCTGCCCCTGCTGTCACTGGGAAAGGACACTGCAAGATTGAACCCAAAGCGAAGTACTTCTACCATTGCAAGAAAGATCAATCTAGTAGGCCAAACCAAACTGATAATTCGAACAGACTTGCAAAGATAACTTAATCACACATAAAAGAATTCAGAGGAGATGCAAATATTTCTCATAGATAAACTTGATCATAAACCCACAATTCATCGGATCTCGACAAACACACCGCAAAAAGAGTTACATCGAATAGATCTCCAAGAAGATCAAGGAGAACATTGTATTGAGATTCAAAGAGAGAGAAGAAGCCATCTAGCTAATAACTATGGACCCGAAGGTCTGTGGTAAACTACTCACAACTCATCAGAAGGGCCTGGAGATGATGTAGAGGCCCTCCATGATCGATTCCCCCTCCAGCAGAGCACCGACGAAGGCTCCAAGATGGGATCTCGCGGATACAGAAGGTTACGGCGGTGGAAATAGTTTTTCGTGGTGCTCCCCGATAGTTTTGGGGTACAAGGGTATATATAGGAGGAAGAAGCAGGTCGGTGGACGCTCGAGGGGCCCACGAGGGTGGGGGCTTGCCCACTTGTAAGGGGCGTGCCGGGCACCCTCATGGCTGCCTCCACTGTTGCTTGGCGTCCACTCCAAGTCCCCTGGATCACGTTTGTTCCAAAAAGATCGCTCACGAAGGTTTCATTCCATTTGGACTCCGTTTGATATTCCTTTTCTTCGAAACACTGAAATAGGAAAAAAAACAGCAATTCGGGCTGGGCCTCCGGTTAGTAGGTTAGTCCCAAAAATGATATAAAAGTGTAAAGTAAAGCCCATAAACATCCAAAACAGGTAATATAATAGCATGGAACAATAAAAAATTATAGATACGTTGGAGACGTATCAGTCATGCATGTCATGTAATCATGTTCTGTCCACACAAACAAATTCTTCAAGGTAACTAACAGACCATGCATTGTTATATACTCGTGTTTTGTGGGCAAATTTTTTGTGAGGATATTATTCTAGCCATTGATTGCTGAAGGGCGAATATAGGTATACACATGGTAAGCATTACATGATTTCACTACTTCCAAATATAGAGTTCTCCATATGCACATTTACTTCCCTAATGTATGGTTAGATGAAACCAACAGTGTGGTGCATGTTTCTACATCATGAAAATGAGGAAACTAACATGGCCATTCATACACACTCATATTTAGTAGTAGTATATAGATTACTGTAAAATAAGGAGAATATCCATATATTCCTAACCGTTTGCTTATTCGGGGGTACAAATTGGCTGTAATGACATGGTCACAATCGCATGAATTAACTCATTCCAAATATAGCTGATTTACGGTGTCTCTAATACATTGCCATAGTTCTACTCAAATTCTGCTCAAACAGGATATGCAAATCATCACAAAAAGTTCAAACAGTGTCATGGCGTCATCATTAACATGAGATGGAAACAACTTACACGCGCCGTCCCAGCAATATGTGGTGCCATCTGCTTTGTCGATCGCGTAGATGATGCCATTGTGTTCAATAGCATCACAGAAGTGTGTATCAGCTTTGACGGTGATCCACTGTGAGCTGAGTTTTCTCCAGCTAAAGAAGGCACCGACGTAAAGATAGGCGAGTCCGCGGTCGAACAAGGTAATTAGCTTGAAGTCTGCGTAATTCGCATGTCATGTGGGCACTTGGAAGATTACAATCTTCTGCAAAACAAGGTCCGCCCAACTGATGTGGTAATCTAGATGACTTGGACCATGATGGTAAAACACTATATAATCCAACGGAGGAAGGATAATCTCATGGGAGGTCTGGAAGTTCACGAGCACCAACTTTTTACCGTCTTCTCTAAAGGAAGCCATCCAGTGGGAGTTCATGCCGACCCAGTACATACCTGCCAAGAAGTTTCGGGCGATGGTGATCGGATCGAAGTTGAGGGAAATGATGTACGGTGACCCACTACATACTTGCAAAGAAGTTTCGGCTAATGGAGATCAGATTGAAGTAGAGGGGCATCATGTATGCCTCCGTATCATGGTGATCCAATCTCGCAAGACCAGATAGTAGCAAGCAGGGTGTCTTGGAAAGCTTAGACCTTGCTTCAACGATGGCCATGTGCATGTCCTTCGAGCATGCAGCCAGCCGCAGGGCGCTCAACATATCCATACACGAACAACAGATGTCGAGGATGTCACTGGAGAGATTGCTCCAATCGCGGCTCATATGGGTGCTGCGCGGTTCGTGTTCGGCCATGGTGGAGTTTGGAAGGTGGGGTTTTTTGGGGGCTTGATTTACGGGGGAGAAGGCTGTCGGTGCTGGAGCGGCTAGCGAGGGAATAGTGGTACTAGGGGAGGCGAGCGAGGCGACGGTACACGGGGGCACAGTGAGATAGAGACGGAGACAAAGACGGAGATGTAGATGGAGTGGTGCTATGGGAGGGGAGAGGGAGACGAGGCGAGGCTTGCTAATGTGTTGTACAACGACGGTGACAGACTGCACAGTGCACAGGGTGAGTCTGAGTTTGGTAACACGAACACGCCACCTGGACTAGTGTCAGGCGCAGGGTGTGGTCACTTCACTGAGGACCAGATGAATAGTATTTTGACCATCAAGTGTACCATAGTTGTACTACTACTACTAGTAGTAGGAACATGAGTACTCTAGTACTGTATAGCGTAAATAGGTCTCTCGTGCTAGCATGCCTGTTCACTTCGTCCTCCAGGTATCATCCATATTGCGAGCAGAACCAAATTCCCGTGCATGCGGAAGCGCGAAGATGGGCCTTTGATGAGGATAACGGTGTACTCCCTCCGTCTAGGTGAGCGCAACCTAGGTGGCTGTAGATTGGACGAGAAAGAGCACCGGGACGAGCAAAACTTCCAACCAAGGCACTATTACAAATGGAAGCAAAATCAACAATTAATACGTAGTTATAAGGATGCCTTTTCAGCTCCCCAAGCAGGCTCAATCAACGCCCTGCCGCGATGCATGCAATGGTCATTCTGGTGCATCAAGGACGGCATGCAGATTGTTCCACACTTGAGAAGAGGAAAAAATGGAAAGGTAGAACGCAGCAACAGAGGAAGAGAATGCTGGCTAACGAGGCTGGGAGGGGATCGAGCAGGAAGTTAATGTTCCACGCCTAAAGGGTTTGGGAAAACCCGATTTTCATAAGGTGACTTACTCACCTAGATGGAGGGAGTATTCCTTAACCAGAGAATGTTATGTCTCCCACGCACGCGCCAATATCCATCTGAACCAGCTACGACACATTTTTTATCTGTTTGCATAGGTCCCACCTATCAAGAAGGATGGGGACGTACACGAACAGGTACAACTCCTCAGTCTACCCGCATAGCCTTTTCGTTTAGTCTACCTAGTCGTCTAATCAACTGCCTGCACGCCACTTCTCCCATTTACTTCTCCATCGGGAACCGATTTTCCTCGGCTTCTTCACCTCCCCTTCGTCTTCATTTGCATCCAAACCCCACTGCATTCACACTGTTTTAACCTCTTTAAATAATCATCTACTACTTTAGTTAGACTAGCCATTTAACCCTAATTCTTCAAACCATAGCCCTCCATTCCAGCGGTTCCAAATGGCGAAAGAGATCGAGATGCAGGTTTTTAGCGTCCAACATGTCCTCATCGAAGGCTTGTTGAGCATAGTTGCCACCGTCACCGTCCACCCAAGGGTTGTTCGTTAGTGGATCAACAATGTATCCAACTCCCTCGAAAAGGTAGAGACGAGGGTCATTGGTCTCAACGCAGAGTACACGGAGCGTGCTACTGGGAAGATCCAAATCGCCACCGTCCTTCAGCTGTGCCTCGAAGATGATGTTTTGGTGTACCACATCATACACGCGCCGTCCATACCAGGTGAGCTTCACGATTTCTTGTCTCGGGAGGACATATACTTCTGTGGGGCAGCCATCGAAGGGGACAAACAGAAGCTGGAGCCGTACAACCTTGATTTGGAAAGCATCACTGACCTACAAACCAGAATCAAAATTCCTATAGAAGATTGTGATAAACAGACACCATCCCTATTTGACGTAGCAAATTTTATCCTCGGTACAAATCTTCAGAAGGGTGACGAGACGGTGGCATTAAGGTCGTCTGGATGGGATAATTATCCCTTGACGTATGAGTGGATAAAATATGCTGCCCTCGATGCCCGTGTGAGTTTTGAGACAGCTGCAAGGTCCAAAGAGCTTGTTGCGAAGCCGTCTCCCACAGAAAATGAGAACAACAACAACA
>NC_041387.1:107051223-107078608 GCF_002162155.2 Triticum dicoccoides | reverse complement strand
AAGAAGAAGAAGAAGAAGAAGAAGAAGAAGAAGAAGAAGAAGAAGAAGAAGAAGAAGAAGAAGAAGAAGAAGAAGAAGAAGAAGAAGAAGAAGAAGAAGAAGAAGAAGAAGAAGAAGAAGAAGAAGAAGAAGAAGAAGAAGAAGAAGAAGAAGAAGAAGAAGAAGAAGAAGAAGAAGAAGAAGAAGAAGAAGAAGAAGAAGAAGAAGAAGAAGAAGAAGAAGAAGAAGAAGAAGAAGAAGAAGAAGAAGAAGAAGAAAAGGCCACACCAGCAGGAGGGCGTTATGGATGGATGAACTATTTCCTCTCTTGTAAAAAAAATTATTCCCTCTCGGTGTATATTGATATATGTGGACTATTTCGATGGTGTGCATGTCTTTGGAACAAAGTAGTAGCGTGGATCTGCTTGACTATAAGGAACTATTTATCCGCATAGCTTTCTCTACTACTCCTTCCAGTGATCGGTATGCAATGCATGTGTCTGTAGATATGACAGCTTGTCCATGGAAGTTCAACTACGGCGACCATCACGTTTCATCCTCTGCCACTCACAATTCCCATGAAGCTGCTCCAACCCACGACACCACGTCCCCCGACGTGCGCCTCACCCCTCTCGGCCGCATCGCCCCACTGCCTTTGTGTGCATGACATGTGGGCCACCTAAAATGCGGCGAGCATCAAGTTTCTACCACAGCCACACGCGATTCCCACGAGGCCGCTCGAACCCATGACACCACACCTCCCCCGACCTGCGGCTCAACCCTCTCGGCCCCACTGCCCCTCTTCCTTCGGGAGCATTACATGTGGACCAGTCACCTATCGGGTCCACATGTTATTGACTCAAAGGCAGGTGTAGTAAGGCGCTGAAGTTCAGTCCCGAGGGCCCTGAGAGGGAAATGTAACTCATGCGCCAGGCCTTGTGGTGCTACCACTGCACGAACTCGTGCCAAACTCGAGATTTGTTTCTTTACTATACATGCATGCAACGATTTAATGGACATTGTAATCTCAACATGTGATGGGGAGCTCTAAATTTGAATTTGAAACTTATAAAATGAAAATATTCAAAACAAATAAACTGGGAGAGAGGGAGTATATTGTAGGATGTGTCCCATACGAAATAAGTCCCTTGGTTTGTCACCGTGAAGATGCGGTTAGAAAGGAGCACAGAGTCTTCGTACTCATACGACAACAAATCGGCCGCAGACAACATGGTCCGCCTTTGACCGCCATGTGCAAGGTTCATGATAACTTATTCAATCTTACCGTGGTTCCATCGTACCAATTCATGTGGTGGCCCATTGCACGGCTGATCCCAATGTTGGACAGAGGTTCTACGGGAACGGTGTCACCGTTGTAAATGTTGGGCAAAGTGATGTTGGTACCCTCCCGTACATATGCAAGCCAATCTCCACTCGCACTGAGCCTAACCTGTGAAATGGTGGGCAGGGGGAGAATTAGGAAATCGACACTGAAGTAGTCTTTAGAATGCATTTACTACATGATCAAACTCATCTTACCTGCTCATCGGAGGAAATCCAAGTGCCCCTAAACGTCGGCATCTCAAGGGGCATCAACTTGCAACTACGGCCATGCCACACTGGAGAGACCCCCAAGGAAACATCGTCGTGCGTTCCACAGAACATCAAGATGCATTTGTATGAGTAGTTTATCTTGTGAGAGAAAAGGATGGATGAGGGAAGGCCTCTAGAGATAGAGATAGACACTACTACTACCAATGTGCTGGCCCATGCGTTGCAATGGATCCAAAGTAGTAGAATAATACTTGTTCACGTGCTTGAAATATAAACATTCTAGTTTTTATATACATGTGTCAGCAGACATGACTGCTTGTCCATGGAAGTTGAACCACGACGACCATCACGTTTCTTGTTTCTACCACTGCCACACCCACACGCGATTCCCATGACGCCGCTCCAACCCACGGCACGACGTCCCCCGACGTGGACATGGATCCTCTGACGTGGCTATCACTACCTTGCCCTGCCTTTCCTTCGCTGACAGGTGGGACCCATGCTTGGGGGTCCCACATGTCAGTGACAGAATGGTAGGATTGTTCACGTCAGGGGATCCTCATCCCCCCAACGTGCGCCTCAACCCTCTCGGCCCCACTGCTCCTCTGCCTTTGTGTGCATGACATGCGGGCCAGCTGAACTGCGGCGACCATCAACTTTCTACCACAGCCACACCCGATTGGACGCGGTTTGCCTGCTCCATTGCTGTGCTCCGATCCGTACTCCCGCACCATTGAATTTTCATCCAGCGGCTGTGACACATTTCATCCCGGGCATCAATCCTCAGCTGGAGTACTCCTGTACTACAGGTAGTACCCGCCGGTGTGGCCATCTACGCCTCATAATGCCCCGACGCCCAGTTGTGGCACCCTCGCCACGGCCACACCACCACCGTACGGTTCATCTTGAACGAGTGAGTCGTGAACCACGCCACCACCATGATAATGACATGTGGGCCAGCGGCATTTAAGGTCCGCATGTCATTGACTCATAGGCCGGGCACTAAGCCACTGAAGTTCGGTCCCGTGGGCCTCGAGAGAGAAATTTAACTCCCGCGGTAGGCCTTGTGGTGCTCACGCAGTACAAGCTCGTGCCAAACCCGGAATTTGTTTCTTACTACTACCAACTACTAGTAAGGTACACGTGCATTGCACACATGAGATTGTGGTGGTTTGTGCATTATGCTTCTACATGTGGAGTCTTCTAAATTCTAGATGTGGCAAAATCTGGTGGAATGTAGATCATATCCAACGTCCAGTATTGCTCGGATTTGCCATCTTTGTACCGTTGGATTGGCTTCATCCAACGACCAACTTTCAAAGTTATTCGCACACTATATAGGGGTATAGACATATATGTTTGGTTTGCAGCCTAAGGTTGCCACGCCTAAGCTTAGGCGTGCCACAATATCTTAGGCATGTGTTTGGTTCATTGCTACACTTGTGGCTTGCCACACTTTTCTAGCTACATGGTCCACATGTCATAGACTCAACTTCTTGCCAAATCTTGCCACACTTGTGGTGGCCATTTTGTTAGCCACATTTTTTGTGGCAGACACAAGGGTTGTTTGGTTTCAGGCCTAACAATGCCACACTTTATCATACAATGTTGCCAAAGATTGCCACACGTAAGGTTAGGCAAGTTTGACTAACTTAGGTGAGTGTTTGGTTCAAACCACACCTTAGGCAAGCCACACTAAGGCCCCACATGACATACAAACAAAAAATGTGGCAAGATTCCCTTAGGCTTGCCAACTTGTGGCTCTCATTTTGAAGAACTAACTTTGCCCAAGCTTAGTTGTGGCAAACTTAGTCATGAATTAAGTTCAACCATGGAGTCTTCTAGATTCTACATGTGGCAGAATCTTGTGGAATGTAGATGATATCCAACGGCCAGTAGTGCTCGGATTTGCCATCTTTGTATCGTCGGATTGGCTTCATCCAACGACCAACTTTCAAAGTTTTTCACACACTATATTGGGGGTATAGACATAGATGTGCTGGCCCGTTGCAATGGATCCAAAGTATATCTATTTAGTGGAGTGCACTCTAAACACATTATCTATTTATTTTTCTCTAACCTTTCGTAGCCATGCAACCAAGCCACATAAGCTTCATGGGTGCCCCCCACATCGTATTATTCATACTACGTTGACTAAAAAAAGATAAATCACCCAAAACAAGATCTTCCCGTTTTTTGTTCCTACGATGTTGTGCCGTGCACGTACCTACTAGTTGTATAGTAGTAGTACTAGTTGTATAGTACAAAATTGGTACTAGTAGGAGTAGTACTAGTACGGAATGCTCCTACTCTATCAACGAGCCCCATCTGACACCAAATTTCTTGGCTTCCGTGCTACAGCTAGATCTTCACCTCGTTTCTGTTTTCCAACCCGGCGGCGGGCGGGGTGCGGTTTGCCAATAGTCGGTTTGCTCAACGGCGGTCCCACATGAAAGTAAAAATGCTAGGCAACACGCCTTCCCTAAGCTATGTGTCGTGCTGGACGGGCCGTGGAGTACTCCCGATTCCCGGGCTTGTGGGGGTGCGACGCGAACGCGGCAGGCTTTTCCTTTTACTAGCAATGTGCCCGTGCATTGCGACGGATCCAAAGTAGTAGAATAGTGGTACTTGTTCACAAACTTGAAAGAAATCACTCTTGTTTTGATATACTCCTAATATATTACTTCCTCCGTTCCTAAATATTTATCTTTTTAGAGATTTCAAATGGACTATCACATACAGATTATATAGACATATTTTAAAGTGTAGATTCACTCATTTTGCTCCGTATGTAGTCACTTATTGAAATATCTAGAAAGACAAATATTTAGGAACGGAGGGAGTACTTTTCACTCAAAATATATTTCTCAAGATTTTTTGATGAGGTGAGGGAGGGATGTGGTTGCTTTCAAGATAATAAGGGGTTTTCTACAAATTGGAGCAGAGAACTGGGCTATTGTTGCAAAAATACCACAACTTACCTCACAGCCGTTAGATGCAGATCTAATGGTTAGAAACGATGGATGGCAGACACACCACACCAATTGAGTCTTTTATAGGAGTAGGAGTAGAGAAACATGTATAAATTGTAACATTTGGTTCTGCTCCTTGGCACGATCGATAGATAGAAATAACGATTGGAAACGCTAGGGAGGAGCTATTTCCGCCATATAAGCAGGGTACATAGTAGCTAGGTTGATGCATCGTCGGTTTGGTCACAACGGTCCGACATGTTCTAGTGTTTCTAGGAAGATGCCCGCGTTTTGCACGAAGTTTATGGAAAAGGTAAGCACAACTTATAAATTGACGGATGGAGTACTAGTTACAGTGATGCATATAATTAAGCAAAGGGATCGCACATGTCGGTATTGACTGGAACAAGAATGCAACAGCACAATAAGAATTAAGGCCACGATGATGCGATCGCAGTGGTGGTTACAGAAGGCAAGAAGAAAGATGCATCCATCATCGTACGACCTCCTCCTCCTCAACTTAGTGCGCCGGGCCACCCACCGGTGGCTAAGGAGCGGCGGCTTTTGTGGCAAGGTCGAGGTGTGATACGTCTCCAACGTATCTATAATTTTTTATTGTTCCATGCTATTATATTACCCCTTTTGGATGTTTATGGGCTTTATTTTACACATTATTATCATTTTTGGGACTAACCTACTAACCGGAGGCCCAGCCCGTATTGCTGTTTTTTTGCCTATTTCAGTATTTTGAAGAAAAGGAATATCAAACGGACTCCAAATGGAATGAAACCTTCGGGAGCGTGATTTTTGGAACGAACGTGATCCAGAGGACTTGGAGTGCAAGTGAAGAAGCAGCCGAGGCGGCCACGAGAGGGTAGGGCGCGCCCACCCCTACAGGGCACGCCCCCTGTCTCGTGGGCCCCTCGGGCGGCCACCGACGTACTTCTTCCTCCTATATAAGCCTACGTACCCTAAAAACATCCAAGGAGCCACCGAAACACAATTTCCACCGCCGTAACCTTCTGTATCCGCGAGATCCCATCTTGGAGCCTTCGCCGGCGCTCTGCCGGAGAGGGAATCGACCACAAAGGGCTTCTACATCAACACCATAGCCCTTCCAATGAGTTGTGAGTAGTTTACCACAAACCTTCGGGTCCATAGTTATTACCTAGATGGCTTCTTCTCTCTTTTTGGATCTCAATACAATGTTCTCCCCCTCTCTTGTGGAGATCTATTCGATGTAATCTCTTTTTGCGGTGTGTTTGTTGAGATCCGATGAATTGTGGGTTTATGATCAAGTTTATCTATGAGAAATATTTGAATCTCCTCTGAATTCTTTTATGTATGATTGAGTTATCTTTGCAAGTCTCTTCGAATTATCAGTTTGGTTTGGCCTACTAGATTGATCTTTCTTTCCATGGGAGAAGTGCTTAGCTTTGGGTTCAATCTTGCGGTGTCCTTACCCAGTGACAGAAAGGGTTGCAAGGCACGTATTGTATTGTTGCCATCGAGGATAAAAAGATGGGGTTTATATCATATTGCATGAGTTTATCCCTCTACATCATGTCATCTTGCTTAAGGCGTTACTCTGTTCTTATGAACTTAATACTCTAGATGCAGGCAGGAGTCGGTCTACTTGTTGCGGACGTGATGCCTATATACACGATCATGCCTAGATAATCTCATAACTATTCGCTTTTCTATCAATTGCTCGACAGTAATTTGTTCACCCACCGTAATACTTATGCTATCTTGAGAGAAGCCTCTAGTGAAACCTATGGCCCCCGGGTCTATCTATTATCACATTTGCTTTCAATTTACTTTTATTTGCATCTTTACTTTTTACATCTATCTTATAAAATACAAAAATTATATTTATCTTATCATACTATCTGTATTAGATCTCACTTTCGCAAGTGGTCGTGAAGGGATTGACAACCCCTTTATTGTGTTGGTTGCGAGTTCTTTGTTCGTTTGTGTAGGTGCGTGGTATTTTTGAGGAGCCTCCTAGTAGATTGATACCTTGGTTCTCAAAAACTGAGGGAAATAGTTACGCTACTATTGTTGTATCACCCTTTCCTCTTCAAGGAAAACCAATGCAAGCTCAAGAGGTAGCAAGGTGCTTCTCAGAAAAGGCATCCAAGGCTTCCAGCCGGTTGAGGAAGGCCAACGTCTTAGCGTCCTCACTGGCCTTGTAGATACCTATGTACATGATTTTCTCATACACGTGGATGTGTAGGTCGACGAATTCTTGCAGGGCGAGGCACCTCGCGGCGAGCGCGACCTCCAGGTTGACATTCTTCGTGGCGTCGGCGGGCAGTCGCAGGGCCACCAATGCTTGAAAGAGGTTCCGACCATGGAGGCCGATTAGGGTGGCAGGCAATGAGGAGCCCGGGCGTGCGGGCTGGAGGAGTACGACGATGTCGTCCGCGAGTTTCTTAAGGACGGTGAACTTGTTGCTGGTGGCAACGATCATCTGGTCCAACTGAGAGTCGTAGTTGGCGTCGACAGCGGCCATCCACCAGCCAGTCTCCAACACTATCTGGAGACGACCCTTGGTGCCATGCCGTAGGCCGGCGTCGTGGACCATCTGGCACAGCCGCTGGCCGCTCGCGCGCATCGCTGCCATGGGTCTGGAGTGAGCTATTTTGCACTTAGTGTAGGTGCTTAGGCAAATGCTTAGGTGCGTACTATGTGGTAGATGCATTGGAATGGAGGGGCGCCTTTATATGAGGGCAAACTGCGTTGCATTCACATCGTGCAAGCTCTTTTCCCGGTCCCCCTCCCATTACTTCCCTCATGCATTACTAGAAGGAGGATGCATTGGCCGTTCAACATTTTGGGAACCGCTACTCCATCCCTAATCTGCATTAAAGCCGTATCGGGAACTATGCCGCCCGCTATCAAATCGAATACTCCCTCCGTCTAGGTGAGTAAGTCATCTTACAAAAAGCAAATAGTCCCAAAACACATATGCGCGGTGCATTAACTCTCACGTTATTTCTTATTTTTTGACATAAATAGAGGAATCAACCAATAAGAGATGTGGGGCTTGTATGCTTTTAATGACTTGAGACTATCAAACATGACATGCAGTGGTCAGTTCGTTGCACACAATGATATTAATTACTCCCTACGTCCCATAATGTAAGACGTTTTTTGACACTACACTAGTGTCAAAAAATGTCTTACATTATGGGACGGAGGGAGTAGCAAATAAACATTAAGTTCTCTCGTTTTCCTCTCCACCTTGGTCATGGTGCACAATCTAAGATGACTTCCACTATGTAGGCTAAAAGTGATGCCAAATCCACTTCTGGTTTATTTGGCACCGATGCCCTCCATTTCCCAGCCGATGCCATAAAAAATTTCAGGGAACCGAAGCAAGTAGCTGCTCCGATGCCCACCCGGTGCCAAATGTAGAAACCAATAAACAATTGGCTCATGGCCCACTGCAAAGAGCTAACCAGGCTAAGAAACTCATGTGAATAGAGCATCTGGGTCCCATTTTTTGTCAGGCTATGAATGCAACATTGTGAGACCGGTGCCAAGTAAAATCTTCAGGGCATTGCTGCCCAGCCAGTAGTATTTTAATGCATTGGGCATCGACTACATAGTGGAAGGCGAACTAGATGGAGGGAGTATACTGTACTATTTAAAAGTCGAGGGTGGGGCTTTTCCTGTGCGGTAGGCCGGGCAGTTCCACCTAGTCGGTTCGACCGAGACGCGAGAAGATGAGGGAGTAGGCTGCTGCAAACGTAGGGTTGTGCGATTACACAGTGAGTTACTGCTGGACAGGTGGGGCCCCGTGATTTGACTTGCCATTATCATTTTAACTGCGGCGCTACGACCGGCGTGAGTCTCCCGATTCCTGACCACCTCCATACATGTGCCTCTCCCAATTCTCTACCATGTAGAGGCTGGCTCTTGCATGAGAGCCCACTTCTCCACTTTTTCCTTGCCTCTCTTTCCTCCACATATGCAAAAATGCCATGTAAAGCGGGCTTATAGCCCACTACTGTACTTACTGAAGGAAATATGCCCTAGAGGCAATAATAAAGTTATTATTTATTTCCTCATATCATGACAAATGTTTATTATTCATGCTAGAATTGTATTAACCGGAAACATAACACATGTGTGAATACATATACAAACTTAATGTCACTAGTATGCCTCTACTTGACTAGCTCATTAATCAATGATGGTTATGTTTCCTAACCATAGACATGTGTTGTCATTTGATAAACGGGATCATGTCATTAGGAGAATGATGTGATTGACTTGACCCATTCCGTTAGCCTAGCACTTGATCATTTAGTATATTGCTATTGCTTTCTTCATGACTTATACAAAGTTCCTACAACTATGAGATTATGCAACTCCCGTTTACCGGAGGAACACTTTGTGTGCTACCAAACGTCACAACATAACTGGGTGATTATAAAGGAGCTCTACAGGTGTCTCCGAAGGTACATGTTGAGTTGGCGTATTTCGAGATTAGGTTTTGTCACTCCGATTGTCGGAGAGGTATCTCTGGGCCCTCTCGGTAATGCACATCACTATAAGCCTTGCAAGCAATGTAGCTAATGAGTTAGTTACGGAATGATGCATTACATAACGAGTAAAGAGACTTGCCGGTAACGAGATTGAACTAGGTATTGGATACCGACGATCGAATCTCGGGCAAGTAACATACCGATGACAAAGGGAACAACGTATGTTGTTATGCGGTTTGACCGATAAAGATCTTCATAGAATATGTAGGAGCCAATATGAGCATCCAGGTTCCGCTATTGGTTATTGACCGGAAACAGTTCTAGGTCATGTCTACATAGTTCTTGAACCTGTAGGGTCCGCACGCTTAACGTTATGATGACAATTTTATTATGAGTTTATAAGTTTTGATGTACCGAAGGTTGTTCGGAGTCCCGGATGTGATCACGGACATGACGAGGAGTCTCGAAATGGTCGAGACATAAATATTGATATATTGGAAGCCTATATTTGGATATCGGAAACGTTCCGGGTGAAATCGGGATTTTACCGGAGTACTGGGGGGTTACCGGAACCCCCCAGGGGTTAATGGGCCTACATGGGCCATGAGGGAGAAGAGGAGGGCCAGCCAGGGCAGGCCGCGTGCCCCCTCCCCCCTAGTCCGAATAGGACAAGGAAGGGGGGGCGGCGCCCCCCTTTCCTCTTTCCCCTCCCCCCTTTCCTTCTCCACCAAGGCAAGAAGGGGGAGTCCTACTCCCGATGGGAGTAGGACTCCTCCAGGCGCACCCCTAGGGGCCGGCCGCACCTCCCCCATCCCTCCTTTATATACGGGGGCAAGGGGGCACCTCTAGACACACAAGTTGATCATCGTGATCGTTCCTTAGCCGTGTGCGGTGCCCCCCTCCACCATATTCCACCTCGGTCATATCGTTGTGGTGCTTAGGCGAAGCCTTGCGTCGGTAGAATATCATCATCGTCACCACGCCGTCGTGCTGACGGAACTCATCTCCGACACCCTACTGGATCGGACTCCAGGGATCGTCATCGAGCTGAACGTGTGCTGAACTCGGAGGTGCCGTACGTTTGGTACTTGGATCGGTCGGATCGTTAAGACGTACGACTACATCAACCGCGTTGTCATAACACTTCCGCTTACGGTCTACGAGGGTACATGGACAACACTCTCCCCTCTTGTTGCTATGCATCACCATGATCCTTTGCGTGTGCGTAGGATTGTTTTTGAAATTACTACGTTCCCCAATAGTGGCATCCGAGCCAGGTTTTTTGCGTAGATGTTATATGCACGAGTAGAACACAAGTGAGTTGTGGGCGATATAAGTCATACTGCTTACCAACATGTCATACTTTGGTTCAGCGGCATTGTGAGATGAAGCGGCCCGGACCGACATTACGCGTACGCTTACGCTAGACTGGTTTCACCGCTACGAGCACTCGTTGCTTAAAGGTGACCGGCGGGTGTCTGTCTCTCTCACTTTAGTTGAACCGGGTGTGGCTATGCCCGGTCCTTGCGAAGGTTAAAACATCACCAACTTGACAAACTATCGTTGTGGTTTTGATGCGTAGGTAAGAACGGTTCTTGCTAAGCCCGTAGCAGCCACGTAAAACTTGCAACAACAAAGTAGAGGACGTCTAACTTGTTTTTGCAGGGCATGTTGTGATGTGATATGGTCAAGACGTGATGCCATATTTTATTGGATGAGATGATCATGTTTTGTAACCGAAGTTATCGGCAACTGGCAGGAGCCATATGGTTGCCGCTTTATTGTATGAAATGCAAACGCCCTGTAATTGCTTTACTTTATCACTAAGCGGTAGCGATAGTCGTAGAAGCATTAGATGGCGTAACGACAACGATGCTACGATGGAGATCAAGGTGTCGCGCCGGTGACGATGGTGATCATGACGGTGCTTCGAAGATAGAGATCACAAGCACAAGATGATGATGGCCATATCATATCACTTATATTGATTGCATGTGATGTTTATCCTTTATGCATCTTATCTTGCTTTGATTGACGGTAGCATTTTAAGATGATCCCTCACTAAATTATCAAGAAGTGTTCTCCCTGAGTATGCTCCGTTGCGAAAGTTCTTCGTGCTGAGACACCATGTGATGATCGGGTATGATAGGCTCTACGTTCAAATACAACGGGTGCAAAACAGTTGCACACGCGGAATACTCAGGTTAAACTTAACGAGCCTAGTATATACAGATATGGCCTCGGAACACAGAGACCGAAAGGTCGAACGTGAATCATATAGTAGATATGATCAACATAGTGATGTTCACCATTGAAATTACTCCATCTCACGTGATGATCGGACATGGTTTAGTTGATTTGGATCACGTGATCACTTAGATGACTAGAGAGATGTCTGTCTAAGTGGGAGTTCTTAAGTAATATGATTAATTGAACTTAAATTTATAATGAACTTAGTACCTGATAGTATTTTGCTTGTCTATGTTTGATGTAGATAGATGGCTCGTGCTGTTGTTCCGTTGAATTTTAATGCGTTCCTTGAGAAAGCTAAGTTGAAAGATGATGGTAGCAATTACACGGACTGGGTCCGTAACCTGAGGATTATCCTCATTGCTGCACAGAAGAATTACATCCTGGAAGCACCGCTGGGTGCCATGCCTGCTGCTGATGCAACTGACGACGTTAAGAACGTCTGGCAGAGCAAAGCTGATGACTACTCGATAGTTCAGTGTGCCATGCTTTACGGCTTGGAACCGGGTCTTCAACGACGTTTTGAACGTCATGGAGCATATGAGATGTTCCAGGAGTTGAAGTTAATATTTCATGCAAATGCCCGGATTGAGAGATATGAAGTCTCCAATAAGTTCTATAGCTGTAAGATGGAGGAGAATAGTTCTGTCAGTGAACACATACTCAAAATGTCTGGGTATAATAATCACTTGATTCAGTTGGGAGTTAATCTTCCTGATGATAGTGTCATTGACAGAATTCTTCAATCACTGCCACCAAGCTACAAGAGCTTCGTGATGAACTATAATATGCAAGGGATGGACAAGACTATTCCCGAGCTCTTCGCAATGCTAAAGGCTGCGGAGGTAGAAATCAAGAAGGAGCATCAAGTGTTGATGGTCAATAAGACCACCAGTTTCAAGAAAAAGGGCAAAGGGAAGAAGAAGGGGAACTTCAAGAAGAACAGCAAACAAGTTGCTGCTCAAGAGAAGAAATCCAAGTCTGGACCTAAGCCTGAGACTGAGTGCTTCTACTGCAAGCAGACTGGACACTGGAAGCGAAACTGCCCCAAGTATTTGGCGGATAAGAAGGATGGCAAAGTGAACAAAGGTATATGTGATATATATGTTATTGATGTGTACCTTACTAATGCTCGCAATAGCACCTGGGTATTTGATACTGGTTCTGTTGCTAATATTTGCAACTCGAAACAGGGACTACGGATTAAGCGAAGATTGGCTAAGGACGAGGTGACGATGCGCGTGGGAAATGGTTCCAAAGCCGATGTGATCGCGGTCGGCACGCTACCTCTACATCTACCGTCGGGATTAGTTTTAGACCTAAATAATTGTTATTTGGTGCCAGCGTTGAGCATGAACATTATATCTGGATCTTGTTTGATGCGAGACGGTTATTCATTTAAATCAGAGAATAATGGTTGTTCTATTTATATGAGTAATATCTTTTATGGTCATGCACCCTTGAAGAGTGGTCTATTTTTATTAAATCTTGATAGTAGTGATACACATATTCATAATGTTGAAACCAAAAGATGCAGAGTTGATAATGATAGTGCAACTTATTTGTGGCACTGCCGTTTAGGTCATATCGGTGTAAAGCGCATGAAGAAACTCCATACTAATGGACTTTTGGAATCACTTGATTATGAATCACTTGGTACTTGCGAACCGTGCATCATGGGCAAGATGACTAAAACACCGTTCTCCGGAACTATGGATCGAGCAACTGATTTGTTGGAAACCATACATACTGATGTATGTGGTCCAATGAATATTGAGGCTCGCGGTCGGGTATCGTTATTTTCTCACCTTCTCAGATGATTTGAGCAGATATGGGTATATCTACTTGTTGAAACACAAGTCTGAAACATTTGAAAAGTTCAAAGAATTTCAGAGTGAAGTGGAAAATCATCGTAACAGGAAAATAAAATTTCTATGATCTGATCGTGGAGGAGAATATTTGAGTTACGAGTTTGGCTTACATTTGAAACAATGTGGAATAGTTTCGCAACTCACGCCACCCGGAACACCACAACGAAATGGTGTGTCCGAACATCGTAATCGTACTTTACTGGATATGGTGCAATCTATGATGTCTCTTACCGATTTACCGCTATCGTTTTGGGGTTATGCTTTAGAGACGGCCGCATTCACGTTAAATAGGGCACCATCAAAATCCGTTGAGACGACACCTTATGAACTATGGTTTGGCAAGAAACCAAAGTTGTCGGTTCTTAAAGTTTGGGGTTGCGATGCTTATGTGAAGAAACTTCAACCAGATAAGCTCGAACCCAAATCGGAGAAATGTGTCTTCATAGGATACCCAAAAGAGACTATTGGGTACACCTTCTATCACAGATCTGAGGGCAAGATTTTTGTTGCTAAAATCGGATCCTTTCTAGAGAAGGAGTTTCTCTCGAAAGAAGTGAGTGGGAGGAAAGTAGAACTTGATGAGGTAATTGTACCCGCTCCCTTATTGGAAAGTAGTTCATCACAAGAACCGGTTCCTGTGACAACTACACCAATTAGTGAGGAAGCTAATGATATTGATCATGAAACTTTAGATCAAGTTTCTACTGAACCTTGTAGGTCTACCAGAGTAAGATCCGCACCAGAGTGGTACGGTAATCCTATTCTGGAAGTCACGTTACTTGACCATGGCGAACCTACGAACTATGAGGAAGCGATGATGAGCCCAGATTCCGCAAAATGGCTTGAAGCCATGAAATCTGAGATAGGATCCATGTATGAGAACAAAGTATGGACTTTGGTTGACTTGCCCAATGATCGGCAAGCCATTGAGAATAAATGGATCTTCAAGAAGAAGACTGACGCTGATGGTAATGTAACTGTCTACAAAGCTTGACTTGTTGCAAAAGGTTTTCGACAAGTTCAAGGGGTTGACTACGATGAGACTTTCTCACCCGTAGCGATGCTTAAGTCTGTCCGAATCATGTTAGCAATTGCCGCATTTTATGATTATGAAATTTGGGAAATGGATGTCAAAACTGCATTCCTGAATGGATTTCTGGAAGAAGAGTTGTATATGATGCAACCGGAAGGTTTTGTCGATCCAAAAGGAGCTAACAAAGTGTGCAAGCTCCAGTGATCCATTTATGGACTGGCGCAAGCATCTCGGAGTTGGAATAAACGCTTTGATAGTGTGATCAAAGCATATGGTTTTATACAAAATTTTGGAGAAGCCTGTATTTACAAGAAAGTGAGTGGGAGCTCTGTAGCATTTCTGATATTATATGTAGATGACATATTATTAATTGGAAATGATATAGAATTTCTGGATAGCATAAAGGGATACTTGAATAAAAGATTTTCAATGAAAGACCTCGGTGAAGCTGCTTACATATTGGGAATCAAGATCTATAGAGATAGATCAAGATGCTTAATTGGACTTTCACAAAGCACATACCTTGATAAAGTTTTGAAAAAGTTCAAAATGGATCAGGCAAAGAAAGGGTTCTTGCCTGTATTACAAGGTGTGAAGTTGAGTCAGACTCAATGCCCGACCACCGTAGAAGATAGAGAGAAAATGAAAGATGTTCCCTATGCTTCAGCCATAGGCTCTATCATGTATGCAATGCTGTGTACCAGACCTGACATTTGCTTAGCAATAAGCTTGGCAGGTAGGTACCAAAGTAATCCAGGAGTGGATCACTGGACAGCGGTCAAGAACATCCTGAAATACCTGAAAAGGACTAAGGATATGTTTCTCATTTATGGAGGTGACAAAGAGCTAGTGGTAAATGGTTACGTCGATGCAAGCTTTGACACTGATCCGGACGATTCTAAATCGCAAACCGGATACGTGTTTTTATTAAATGGTGGAGCTGTAAGTTGGTGCAGTTCTAAACAAAGCGTCGTGGCGGGATCTACATGCGAAGCGGAGTACATAGCTGCTTCGGAAGCAGCAAATGAAGGAGTCTGGATGAAGGAGTTCATTTCTGATCTAGGTGTCATACCTAGTGCATCGGGACCAATGAAGATCTTCTGTGACAATACTGGTGCAATTGCCTTGGCAAAGGAATCCAGATTTCACAAGAGGACCAAGCACATCAAGAGACGCTTCAATTCCATCCGGGACCAAGTCCAGGTGGGAGACATAGAGATTTGCAAGATACATACGGATCTGAATATTGCAGACCCGTTGACTAAGCCTCTTCCACGAGCAAAACATGATCAGCACCAAGACTCCATGGGTGTTAGAATCATTACTGTGTAATCTAGATTATTGACTCTAGTGCAAGTGGGAGACTAAAGGAAATATGCCCTAGAGGCAATAATAAAGTTATTATTTATTTCCTCATATCATGATAAATGTTTATTGTTCATGCTAGAATTGTATTAACCGGAAACATAATACATGTGTGAATACATATACAAACTTAATGTCACTAGTATGCCTCTACTTGACTAGCTCATTAATCAATGATGGTTATGTTTCCTAACCATAGACATGTGTTGTCATTTGATTAACAGGATCACGTCATTAGGAGAATGATGTGATTGACTTGACCCATTCCGTTAGCCTAGCACTTGATCGTTTAGTATATTGCTATTGCTTTCTTCATGACTTATACAAAGTTCCTACAACTATGAGATTATGAAACTCCCGTTTACTGGAGGAACAGTTTGTGTGCTACCAAACGTCACAACATAACTGGGTGATTATAAAGGAGCTCTACAGGTGTCTCCAAAGGTACATGTTGAGTTGGCGTATTTCGAGATTAGATTTTGTCACTCCGATTGTCGGAGAGGTATCTCTGGGCCCTCTCGGTAATGCACATCACTATAAGCCTTGCAAGCAATGTAGCTAATGAGTTAGTTACAGAATGATGCATTACGTAACGAGTAAAGAGACTTGCCGGTAACGAGATTGAACTAGGTATTGGATACCGACGATCGAATCTCGGGCAAGTAACATACCGATGACAAAGGGAACAACGTATGTTGTTATGCGGTTTGACCGATAAAGATCTTTGTAGAATATGTAGGAGCCAATATGAGTATCCAGGTTCCGCTATTGGTTATTGGCCGGAAACAGTTCTAGGTCATGTCTACATAGTTCTTGAACCCGTAGGGTCTGCACGCTTAATGTTACGATGACAGTTTTATTATGAGTTTATAAGTTTTGATGTACCGAAGGTTGTTCGAAGTCCCGGATGTGATCACGGACATGACGAGGAGTCTCGAAATGGTCGAGACATAAAGATTGATATATTGGAAGCCTATATTTGGATATCGGAAACGTTCCGGGTGAAATCAGGATTTTACCGGAGTACTAGGGGGTTACCGGAACCCCCCCAGGGGTTAATGGGCCTACATGGGCCATGAGGGAGAAGAGGAGGGCCGGCCAGGGCAGGCCGCGTGCCCCCTCCCCCCTAGTCCGAATAGGACAAGGAAGGGGGGCGGCGTCCCCCTTTCCTCTTTCCCTTCCCCCCTTTCCTTCTCCACCAAGGCAAGAAGGGGGAGTCCTACTCCCGGTGGGGGTAGGACTCCTCCAGGCGCACCCCTAGGGGCCGCCCTCACCTCCCCCCTCCCTCCTTTATATACGGGGGCAGGGGGGCACCTCTAGACACACAAGTTGATCATCGTGATCGTTCCTTAGCCGTGTGCGGTGCCCCCTCCACCATATTCCACCTCGGTCATATCGTTATGGTGCTTAGGCGAAGCCCTGCGTCGGTAGAACATCATCATCATCACCACGCCGTCGTGCTGACGGAACTCATCCCCGACACCCTGCTGGATCGGAGTCCGGGGATCGTCATCAAGCTGAACGTGTGCCAAACTCGGAGGTGCCGTACGTTCGGTACTTGGATCGATCGGATCGTGAAGACGTACAACTACATCAACCGCGTTGTCATAACGCTTCCGCTTACGGTCTACGAGGGTATGTGGACAACACTCTCCCCTCTCGTTTCTATGCATCACCATGATCCTTTGCGTGTGCGTAGGAATTTTTTTGAAATTACTACGTCGCCCAACACTTACTTGCTCCTACAGGTGCTAAGCTTGCCACATAGGCATAAAGTCTGATATGTCAAGTTAATTGAGAAGAGAGAGACTAGTTTGGTGACTCAAGGAAGAAACAGTGCTAAGCGCGTGTACCTAGGTGAAAAGACAATTTTGAGTCTATAGCTAATTAAATGAAGCAAACTTAGCAACAAAAAACTAATAAGCACCTATGCATTGGGGACTTGTTTGCTAAGCCATTTAATGCCTATAGCACCTCATCTAAGCACCATTTCATTGGAAGAGGTCACTCCTTGGCAAATGCAATAAATACTATTATGAAGAAAGAGATTGAGAGAAGTAAAAAAATACACTTATAGCCAACCTTATAGCTAACCTTGTTGTCGTATGAGTGACTAAGAGATGACTATGTATGACATGCCAACATCAGATAGCCTAACGCACCGTGTTAAATATCCAAGGGCGCGACCGCGCGAGCGACGCGGCGGTCGTGGTAGGCACGACCATGATACGAGCTGCTGGCAGCCCTTGGATCTGAGATCAAATGGTCGCATGCTAAGTTGCTGAAAATTTGCAGAATAACCCTCCAGGATAGGATATTCACCCATAGGTCTAGAATCACGGCATGCAACCGTTCGATCTCAAATCCAAGGGCTCTCGGAAGCCCGTATCCTGGGAGAATGGAAAGCCACTACCCTGCTGTTCGCACGCTGGCAGTTTGCTCCTACTCGTCCCCGCACGTCCTTTAATATTACGGCGGTTCACTCCTAGTCGTCCCGTCCTTTCATATTACGCAGTTCCACTAATCCTAACTCTCCTCCCAAATCCATGGCATCCCATATCTCCATGATCGGCAGTGAGTACAAGATTAGAACCATCACCGGTGATGAGTTCGACATCATCTACACATGTTCTTCCGCGACGGTGAAAGGATGCCTTGCTCGCTTCGGACGCATGTTCGAAAACTCAGATGATGAGTGGGTCGCTGGGCTAGATGTTGAGTACACCATAGTCCTGGGACGAGAGAAGGATCTAAAGGAGGAAGAGAGGAAGAAGCCCACCGTGATCCAGGTTTGCGTGCATGACTTATGCTTGGTCTACCACATATGCCATGCCGACATTGAATGCCAGGATTTTAAGAACTTCCTTAAGAGCGACCTAGTCAAATTCATTACTATAGACTTTACGAACGACAAAAGAGTCCTGGGGCGGATAGGCCTCGTTGTAGGCAACCCCTTCGACCTCCAAAAGAATCGGCTGCTATCCTCCAGTGGTCAGCCTTCAATGCTGACCCTGGCAGGAGCCATGGTTCATCCTTCGTACAGTAAACTGGCGAAACCTCATTACACGTTTCATCGTCATGCATGGCAGCGGAATGTACTAGATATAGACCACATCCACTACACTGCAATGGATGGCTACCTTTGTTTCAATATCTACAAGGGTTGGATGAAGAGCAAGAGCCAACTGTGCGGTTCAAGCAAAGAAATACCGGCCAAGAGGAAGAGAGACAAGGACGAAGTCGAGGATGTGGACGAGGACTCCGAGTAAGATGGCAGTGTCATTGCTCATGGTGGTTCTAATGCAGTGTCTACCGGATTAGTTGCATAGTTTAATGTCAGGTGTGCTTAGTTTAATTTGAGGGGTGTGTTGTACTGAGCCCCCAACGGTACTATGTTACGTACATACTAGTATTTATTTAATAGAATTTAGCACCCCATTTAAGCACATACTAGCTTTTTAATAGTACTATATGCATACTTTGGCGACGAGCACTCTCTATATGTACCACCTTTTTTTAATTTCAAGTTTTGCTCCATGGCGCAATCCATCGATACTACTACTGTACAAAAGTATACATTTTTAAAAGTCTAGAGGGCGGGGCAGTCTAGCTTGGTCGGTTTCACGAGAGGCAAGGGCCTTTGTGATTTGACGGCTCATTACTGCTGCCAAATAGAATTGTACTGCACCGCCTGCTGCACGCCTGGCTGAACACGCCTCCTCGCCTCCATCAAACCCCTCCATTAAACCCGCATGCAAACCGAGAATCCTACTCCGGCCACACATCCGTTCATGAGCAGGCCGGAATTAAACGCAACACCGGCCGAGCTCCTCCCATCCGCCCTCAGTTTAAACGAGGCCAGACGACGGCCAAGCTCCTACCGTCCGCCCTGTATTTACACGAAGCCAGACAGACAGCAGGCAAGAATCGCACCCCTCCGCCGCTCCCTCATCTCCTCCTTCACCATTTTCTCCACTCTTCTGATGGCTTCCGAGGAGCCGTTATCTGGCATATTACCCGGATGGGTGGCCCACCGAGCCCTTCGGATACGGGCGAGGCCGCTCGGTACTTCACCAACCTTGCTTGGCCCGACGGAGCCAGTTGCCGCCCCAAGCAGGCGTGTGGTTCAGCAACTCGTAGCTCTAGTTCAGCTCGATGAGGAGTGGTGAGTTGCTCCACGCCGGCACGGCAGCAAGCATGCCGGTACGGGCATCATCGCTATCGCGTCGTACCGCGCCACCAGTCTCTGTGGTGGCCACGCCTCCCGTGTCTGTGGGCGCGCCTCCCGTGCTTGCGGCAGCGCCATGCAGGCAAAGACAGAAGCCGGGTGCGTGGAGAGCGACGAGTTGGTGGGCAGCTTCTCCGTGTCCGCCGCCATCATCGAGGAGAAGTAGAACACGGGAGGCCGACGCCACTTGGGACCCATGAAGGCCACTGCCGAGGCGACGACTGCACATTCAGGTGGTTTCTTTGTTGCTTCGTCTCTTCCAAGGACCTTCGTCGACCCCACAAGTGTTTGATGGACATGAGGAATACGAAGGGATCTGTGGGCGGCCATTTAGATTATGTACTCCCTCTCCAGCTAGCGGGAAATATTTGTTCTAAGAATGGATAAATTGTATGTATCTATAACTAAAATAAGTCTAGATACATCCATTTCTAGGACAAGTATTTCCGGATGGAGGGAGTATTAATTATACTAAGAGAGCCAGATTGGCACCACTTAGTTCATGTAAATGTAATGAAATCCATCATGTTTATATGAAGATCCGGCTTTTTTATAGGAAATCCTTCATACTTATATGAAATCAGTCCATGTTTGCACGAATTTCATCTGGTTGGTTAGAGTTGTGAAAATGTATGCCACTGGCGTTTGATGTCGTCCTCCGCGGAAGGAAGCGGGAGGAGATTTGCCAGCTGCCGTTGGAGATGCTCTTATGCTGGAAATAATAGAGTGACATCCAATCCATTTGAGTTAATTGCGTGTATGATTGTCCCTCTATAAAAAGTTAATTGCATGTACAATGTACACGTGACTTGCAGGGTGGCTACAACTTCGTACAGAAAGTTAAAAAGAAACAAGTCCATCCTTAATCTTGTATTCTAAGTACTCTGTGGGTTGCACTGTCAGTACAGTAGCGAAAGAAGTATATATTAAATAAGTAATATATAATATAAAAATCTAAAGTTAAATACGGAATTCAAACTCATGTCATCGCGTTGCGAGCATCCGACGCTAACTAGTCCAGCACATTTTGTTTGTAGACCATGTTGGAGATATATCTCTATGTCTACTCTTGTACTCCATCTGTTCTAAATATTTATCTTTTTCAGATTTCAAATGGACTACCACATACGTATGTGTATGCAAACATATTTTAGAGTGTAGATTCACTCATTTTGCTCCGTATATAGTCACTTGTTGAAATCTCTAAAAAGATAAATACTCCCTCCGTCCGGAAATACTTGTCATCAAAATGGATAAAAGGAAATGTATCTAGACGTATTTTAGTTTTAGATACATCTCTTTTTATCAATTGTGATGACAAGTATTTTCGGACGGAGGGAGTATTTAGGAACGGAGGGAGTAGAAAACAGAGTTGGTGATGATGGTGTGCATTCCATCCTGCAATATAGGCCGTTGGATTTATATCTAACGGATAGGAAGTAAACTATGGCAATTTTGCAAAAATATACCAACACCCCTCTCCACGTTCACAAATAAGGCATTCCCTCGTTCATCCTTTTCTCTCACAAGATAAACTACTCATACAAATGCATCTCGATGTTCCGTGCAACGCACGGGCATCTAGCTAGTTTCTTTTAAAATAGTTACTGCGATAATTGGGTTGAAGTGATATATTTTATGTCTACCCCGAATGATTTCAGATTCACTAGTAGTAACAAAGAAAAGGTTGCCTTGTTAATTAACAAAAAACAAGGTGAAAACTATCACATGAGGCTGGTAAAAACAAGGCACACTGGGTTCAGCGTCATCGTCACTACAGCTGTGCGCGCGCTAGAAGTCTACATATCGAGGGGGCTACTGAGTGAGGCACAGAGACACAATGTTTGAGAGAGAAACCAATTGACAGATTACGATCATATCGAGTTGTCACCCTTTTGCTGTCATTGTTGGGGTAGGGGGGAGGGGGAGGGAGAGAAAGACGTATCGAGAGTGTGCGCGGTAGGCACAAAGGCACAACTAGCGAGTGTGTGTATGTGTGTGTGGTTGAAAGAGGAGTAGATAGATTACTATCAAGATCGAGGTGCCACCCTACTCCTTCGGTGTCGGGTAGTGTGTGTGTGTGTGTGTGTGTGTGTGTGTGTGTTTGAGAGAGAAGCCAGTCGATGGATTAGTATCAAGATCAAGGTGTCATGCTACTCCTTCGGTGTTGGGAAGTGTGTGTGTGGGTGTGTGTGGGGGGGGGGGGCAGTGACACTCACATATCTCTACTCTTATAAAAAACAGAGTTGGTGATGATGGTGTTCCTACCATCCTGTAATATAGGCCATCTGATTTATATCTGACGGATAGGAAGGAAACTATGGCAATTTTGCAAAAATATACCCACACCCCTCTCCGCATTTGCAAATAAGGCATTCCCTCATTCATCCTTTTCTCCCACAAGATAAACTATTCATACAAATGCATCTTGATGTTCCGTGCAACGCATGGGCATCTTGCTAGTAGGGAGAAGGAGTTTGTGTGACGCATATCTAGCTATATTAAGGGATAGGTAGATAGCATTTGTGCGAGGCATACTTAAAGCATCACGAAGATAAACAAATAGTGTGCATGCAAGTGCCGGAAATAAAGAAACAAGAAACAATGTGTGCCCCCGCGCGCGCGCACGTGTGTGTGTGTGTGTGTGTGTGTGTGAGAGAGAGAGAGAGGGAGAGAGAGAGAGAAAGAGAGAGAACGAAGTCTCAAAACAAAAGGTGCTCTACTAGAATCCCATTGTATGTATTCATATGGTTCCGAAACTCGAGTTAACCTTAGGCATATGTGTGAGAGACATTATTATACTTTGAGACATTAGTGGTTGTGGGTGGACGGAATTAAAGGGGTGGGCGTGTTAGACAAAGAGAGCGTGTGTGTTTCTATGTGAGATACTTGTAGGACGGGGTAGAAAGACGAATTCTAACCTTGACGGAGGGAGAGAAATACATGAAGTGCGCGTGTGTGATTCCGATGCCCATAGGGAAATGAGATATGTATGCGTGCGAGAGAGATTGCACAATTCATTCACGTATCATTATCTAGCGATCATGGACGTGCATCGCTTGAACATAAATCAATATCTACTTCGTATCTAGGCCAAAGGTACAATATCGATTCAACGCTATAAAGATTGGACACTCACGTATCACATTTTTTTATATTTAAATAAACATTTTCAGTTGTGCATGCCAAAGTTACAGTGATGTTTCTTCAAACAACCAATGTAGCTATCATGTACATGCACCATTGTTACTCTTGCATTCAAATTCATTAGTCTTGGATGATATAAGGTTCTATTATGAAGTAATATATGTAATATTCATATATGAATTCAATGGGTACGCAATTTGTGAAATGGAGGCTATGTAATCATATGAGGTAACACTTTTAAGTAGCGGACTACAATATCCATTTCTTTTTATGCGCCTCTACACTAACACGTCAATGCATTATGTTTAAGGTAAATAACCAATGGCACTAAATTATCTATTTACATGAGAAATACATAGGCTGAGCATTTGATCCCTTTTTTGTGAACACGCCACTACACCCGTACGATTGGCCGCGCCCATGTGAACGTCCAAGTTATCGGCGCATCATCCCAAGCCAGGAAATTTGAATCAGGGGGGCTGATTGCAGTCAAAATATGTTGGGGTGGGCCAAAGCATAGAAAAAATAGACTTTAAGGATCAAAAAATTGCTAATTACGCATTGTTCATCAGTGAATTAGAAGCAAACTCCTAATGTTAGGGGGGGGGGCAGGGCCCCTGCTGGTCCCCCTGTCTCCGCCACTGCACCAATTATTAACTGCTGACGTGTGCCCCATGTACACAGTCTAGCATGACCTTCCTGCTAGCACGGTCCAAAATTAGTTGAAACTGGATACGAACGATCCCGCGGGCGGCAAAATCTCCCGCCTCCTTCTAAAATTTCCGCCACCTTAGTCTTTAGCATGCGAAATTCTGCTTTTGTCCTTGGTGCACAGAGACCAACATTTCCAATACCGCCCTCATCTACATAATAGGTCGGGGCTGCTTTCGTAACTTCCGGTTCCCCCCACTACATGGCACCCCCATTTCCTCTCCCCCTCCCGCAAAAACGACTAACTCCACAACACCAGAGAATCTTACATCACGCCGTCCGTACTTCATCGGCCTTTCTCCCCTCCCCTCTCAAAACCCTAGACTGCTCATCCATAGGCGTACCAGAGCCCATTCACTGCCAGCGGCGTCCACCTCGTCGGATCTGCTTCTGCGGCCGCATCTACCCCTCCCACCTCTCCTAGAAACAAGTAGACTGCTCATCCACCACTGTACCACAGCCCATTCAGTGCCGGCCTTGTCCATGGTGCCGGATCTGCTTCGCCGGTACTCTCATCAACCATCGCGCATCTGCAGCGGCTCATTCGTACTCCCCACCGGAGACGCTTTGTCCACAGCCCCTAGAGCCGCCCCCATTGGCGGCCTCTGATCCTCTTTGCCGACACCTTCCTCAACCCTACCGGAGCCGCTTCGCTGACACCATCATCAACCCTATCGGAGTAGCTTCGCCTATACCATTCTCAACCCTACCGGTGCTGCTTTGCCAACTCACAAGTGCACGGCCTCAGATCCGCTTCCTCGCACCCTCAACCAACCTACCGGAGCAGCTTATGACGCCCCGTCCACGGCTGCAGATCTGCATCGTTGACACCATCCTTAACCCAACCACCGGAGCAGCTTCTGACACCCCGTCCATGGCCGCAGATCCGCGTCGTCGACACCATCCTTAACCGAACCACCGGAGCAGCTTCACCTACGCCCTCGTCCACGTCCATAGATCCGCTTCGCCCACACCATAGTCCACCCTACCAGAGCCGCTCCACAAACACCCTACCCGACGGTTCGAGATCTCCTTACCGGACCCCGAGAGCCAGCGCAGCATCATCACCCTTGACATTTCTAACCTGATTCCCACTATCTGGCAAGATGCCAAGCACCCGCCACGGCCTAGGTACTTGTCACCTTTAAACCCGTCCAACATCACCTGGCCGATGTACTTCAAATATACTAATAGGTCGTTGTTACCTGTTACGCAGCTCGCAAAAACTACAAGGACGATGTTTCTTCTAGATCTAACGGCTTGGCCAACCAAGATCCTGGACTGAGGCATTGATATGATCTTGTAAGTGTGTCTCTCTCTATCTTGTATTGTTCTGTGCCTGCCAGCGTGCTTTGCTAGGATTTTTGACCAATAATCCCTTTGTGCAGACAATGATTTCTACTACTGGCTACTAAATTAGATATGTAGATGTCATACATGATACTACCTCGTACCTCTGTTCCTAAATATAAGTCTTTCTAGAGATTCCACAATAGGCTACATACGGAGCAAAAT
Source organism: Triticum dicoccoides (assembly GCF_002162155.2). Classification (NCBI taxonomy): domain Eukaryota; kingdom Viridiplantae; phylum Streptophyta; class Magnoliopsida; order Poales; family Poaceae; genus Triticum; species Triticum dicoccoides. Next base: position 107,053,484 of record NC_041387.1, on the reverse strand, counting down.
GAGTGAATCTACACTAGAAAATGCATCTATATACATCTCTATGTGGTCCATACTGGAATCTCTACAAAGACATATATTTAGGAACAAAGGCAGTACATTACACAAAATCATCGGTGGCATGTAGGAATTCCAGTGCACTACATTAGGCTCCCTTAGAGTGCCTGCTAGTCCAGCACACGGAGTCATGGCTAGTTTATGCTACGCACACACTCATTAATTAGTGGTTTAAATATGCGCAAGTGTAGCGACCAGACCTCAAACAGTCTGATCTCTATGCATCAGTGTTATCCGTGGATAGGTAATGCTGACACGCACAGTACTTGAGGATTTATAACAGAGTTTCAATCACACACTTACTACATCGAATGTCTCAAAAGAGAACTTATTACAATAATATGGCTTAAAGCCATCTAAAATCGATAACAGCAGAAAGCTTGGAAGATAAAGTGAGTCCATCAAATCCAACGGCATAGCTGAGTGAAAGGTAACAACCTATGGCACCTTACTCGTCATCTGAAAAGTCAGCAACATGAAGCATTGCAGCCTGAAACGGGTCAGCACATGGCATATGCTGGCAATGTAACACATAGAGTAATGAACATAATAATTACTACCACTACATGCATATATGGCTGGTGGAAAGCTTTATGGTTACAGTTTTGCATAAAGCCAATTTTTCCTACAACAAAGCAATAAATTTTATTTAACTATCATGGTGGTTGTTAAACATTGAGAAGGTTCCTACAACTCAATCCCAATTAAACATCATCATTAACCCAATCAAATTAATTTAGAGTGATGAGATCAACATGAAAATCCAATAACCAGATACTCAAAACGTCCATAACCGGGGACACGGCTAACCATGATTCGTTTATACACTCTACAGAGGTTTGTGCACTTTTACCCACAAGACTCGAACACATCCATGATCGAAGATTCGAGACACAGTCTTTCTGAAGCATTAACTCTCTACTCTGGGTAGACAGTACCACCTACAACCCACTACATCTGCTAGTCTACCTCTTCAAGAGCTTCACGCAACTTACTCAACTATGCCAAAGCCCATATTGGCTTGTGGCTGCACACGGAAGTTTCTAGCATGAATAATATTATGATCCCTTTGAGCCTGGGTGGCGAACCGTAGGATGATCACACGGGTACTCTGGATATCCTAGGACAACACTGGATTCTCCAGGTGCCCTAACAACCACTGGGTACTCCAGGGTGCCTTCAGCCAATCCACCCAGATGTGAATTTAAGTAGGCACCTTAGTGTAACCATTAATTAGCAATACTCACATCTGTCATGGATACACTCACCCAAACCACGTCTACGAGCATAGCATAGCAATATAAGCATAACGTAGAAGTAACTCCCAAAGGTTTGATAATAAACAGGGCAATAGGTTCTACCTCATCATCTACTTCCCAAAACCCACATGTTAATCACATCCTAACCATGCAATGTTTGAGGGTGATCTAATGCATAAAACTGGGTAGTAAAGACGTGTGATCAAAGTGTTACTTGCCTTGCTGATGATCCGCTAAACCTAGAGACTCGTAGTAGCACGCTTCGCACTCCGTGTACTCTAGCGCAAACAAACAAAGCGTATAATAAGCACTCAACTAGAAACACGAGTAAAACTCAAATAAGAGATCTAACCAGAAAGTTCAACTGAAGAACTCCAGTTTGCAAAAAGAATCAAATGAAACGAAGCAACGAAACTCAAACTGCAAAAGAAACAAGATCCGTTTACTAATCTGGACTAAAGTCAAATTTTTATAGTACCAAAATCTGGTTCAAGTTGTTTAAACAAAAAGAGGGCTTCGAGACAAAGATCTAGGCGCTTGAATTGCCTGATTCCGATAAACGAACGAAAAGATAAACTAAAATGAAAATCAGGGCAGAAATCGCGATCGAAAATAATCGCGGAAAAACCCTGGAAAAAGAAAAACTGACGAACAGGCTAACGAACGATCGTTCGCTGTCTGCGGCTAACGGGTGAACACCGTTTGTTAAAACGAACGTACGGACAAACGTCCACTATTTAACTAAACCGGGGAAAAAATAAAACCGAACTATATAAAAAAACGAATCTAGGGTTTAAAAAAACCAATCTGTTTTCTTCCGAAAACCGGCGGCGGCGGCTACCTTGGCGGCGGGGTCGGCGGCGGGACGGTGGTGGATCCAGCGAGACGGCGCAGAGGCGACGGGCGGCGGGATCGGCGGCGAGGCAACGGCGGGTGGCGACGGGGCTA
>NC_041387.1:107007757-107050685 GCF_002162155.2 Triticum dicoccoides | reverse complement strand
AGCGGCTGTGGGAGGCGGCGGCGGCTCACGGCGGCGGTGGCGGAAGGCGGCGGCGCGGATCGAGCGGTGGGACGGCGGCGGGCCGCGGCTTTAAAGGCCAGCCAGGTGCAGTGTCCTAGTCGGACACGGCCCAGTAGGTCAGTTCCTTTTTTTGAAAATATTTCGACGAGCAGAAAAACAAATAAAAGAAATACTAAACAGACTCCAAAAATCCTGAAATAAATTTTCCCCGTCCTCTAAAAATATAGCGGACAGAGTGAACATTTATTTGGGCCTCTAATGCAATTTTGAAAAACGCATTTTTCCTAATTCAAATAAAATAGCAATAAAAACTCTGAATAAAATTCTTATTTGATCTTAATATTTATCCTCCAATATTTCTTTATTTTGGGGAAGTCATTTTATCCCCTCTCTTTTATTTTTATATTAGAAATATTTGAAGAGAAAAATAATTAAAACCAAATGATCCTCTTTTCAAAATTTGAGAAAACTCAAATATGAAAATAACAAAATCCCCAACTCTCTCCACGGGTCCTTTAGTTGAGTAGAATTTCTAGGATCAACCAAAATGCAATAAAATATGATACGCAATGATGATCTAATGTATAACATTCCAAATTGAAAATTTGGGATGTTACAAACCTACCCCCCTTAAGATGAATCTCGCCCTCGAGATTTGGGTTGGCTAGAAAATAGGTGCGGTGGTCCTTCAGTAGGTCTTCCTCTCGTTCCCAGGTGGCTTCATCCTTGGTATGGTGGCTCCAGTGAACTTTGTAGAACTTGATAACCTTGTTGCGTGTGACTCGGCTGGCAAACTCGAGGATCTTCACTGGTTTCTCCTGTAGGTCAAATCGCTATCCAGCTGAATCTCTTCCAGTGGCACTGTATCCCTCAAAGGAATATCGACCATCTCTGCGTGGCACTTCTTCAACTGGGAAATGTGGAACACATCGTGAACTCTTGACAGTCTTTCTGGCCATTCCAGCTTGTAGGCAACTTCTCCCATACGCTCCAGAACTTTGTATGGTCCCACAAAACATGGTGCTAACTTTCCCTCAACTCCAAAATGCTTAAATCCTCGAAGTGGGGACACACGAAGATACACTCTGTCTCCGACTTTGTAGACTGTCTCCTTGCGTTTAGAATCTGCATAGCTCTTCTGCCTAGACTGGGCTACCTTGAGTCTATCACGAATCAACTTAACCTTCTCTTCAGACTCCTTAATCAAATCTGGTCCAAACAACTGACGGTCTCCAACTTCATCCCATAACAACGGTGTCCTGCACCTCCTTCCGTACAAAGCTTCGAAAGGGGCCATCTTCAAACTGGCTTGATAACTGTTATTGTAAGAGAACTCTGCATACGGCAAATTATCATCCCAACTAGATCCATAATCTAGTGCACAAGCTCTCAACATGTCCTCCAGAATCTGATTGACTCTCTCAGTCTGTCCATCTGTGTGTGGATGAAAAGCTGTATTGAACTCTAACCTGGTACCCAAAGTCTCATGCAACTGATTCCAGAACTTTGAGGTAAACTGGGTTCCTCTGTCTGATACAATGGTCCTCGGAACTCCATGCAGACATACGATCCTAGTCATGTATATCTTTGCCAACTTAGCATTGGTGTAAGTGGTCTTCACTGGGATGAAATGAGCTACTTTCGTCAAACGATTGACTACAACCCATATCGAGTCATAGCCTGAACGAGTCCTGGGAAATCCCGTGATAAAATCCATGCCTAGCTTATCCCACTTCCATTCGGGTATCAGCAATGGTTGTAGCAATCCTGCTGGCTTCTGATGCTCTACCTTCACTCTCTTACATACATCACATACTGCTACATACTCCGCAATATATTTCTTCATTCCGGTCCACTAGAAATTGTCCTTCAAATCCAGATACATCTTGGTGTTTCCTCGTTGAATCGAATACGGCGAATCATGGGCGTCCTGCAGAATCAACTTCCTGATCTCGCGGTCATTTGGCACATATCTGCAGAATCAACTCCCTCCATTGGAATTATGGCCTCCATGGTTATGGTGAATGTGTCCTCCCGAGTTTGGGATAAAATGGGGCCTCTGTTGAGCTCCTTAATTGTACTTCCCTTGTCCATACTTCCTCTTGCGGTTGTCTATCTACTGCTGCTTCCCTTCAATCATGAGAGCTCTGTCTACCAACTCCTGGTAGTTGTTGAAGGTTGCCACCATCAACTGCATGCTCAGCTCATCATTCAGTCCTTCCAGAAACTTCTCCTGCTTAGCGGCATCTGTAGCAACGTCATCTGGGGCATAACGTGCTAACTTACTAAAATCATCCACATACTGGCCCACTGTGTGTCCTCCTTGGTGCAAGTTGCGAAACTCGCGCTTCTTCATGGCCATAGCTCCTGCTGAAACATGGCAGTGCGAAAATCCTGTTGGAACTGGTCCCATGTGATAGTGTCGATGGGGTAAGTGGCTGTGAAATTCTCCCAACATGATGTTGCGGGTCCATCAAGCTGATGTGCAGCAAATCACACTCTCTCTGCATCTGTGCATCCTGCAGTGGTAAACTCCCTTCCAATCTTGCGGAGCCAATCATCTGCAACAATCGGCTCGGTGCTACTGGACAACACCGGCGGATTTAGCCTTAAGAAATGGGATAAGTGATCAACAGGTGGTGGTGGTGGTGGGTTGTTGTTGTTGTTTCCCTGGTTCTGATTCTGGACTAGTAGCTGCATCAGGGTATTCTTCTGCCGGATCAACTAAGTGAGCTCCAGTAGGAAAGCAAATCCATTGTCGCGTCTCGGAGGCATCTGATGGGTTTAGAAAAAAAGAGAAAATAGAATAGAATGAGGTCTAGAGGGAAACACTACCCATATGCACATGAGACAAAAGACAAACATATCACTTCAATCAATTCAAACAAGGGTGTCGGTGTCAAAACCGGCGGATCTCGGGTAGGGGGTCCCGAACTGTGCGTCTAGGTGGATGGTAACAGGAGACAAGGGACACGATGTTTTACCCAGGTTTGGGCCCTCTTGATGGAGGTAAAACCCTACGTCCTGCTTGATTGATATTGATGATGTGGGTATTACAAGAGTAGATCTACCACGAGATCAAGGAGGCTAAACCCTAGAAGCTAGCCTATGGTATGATTGTTGTTCGTCCTATGGACTAAAGCCATCCGGTTTATATAGACACCAGAGAGGGCTGGGGTTACACAGAGTCGGTTACAATGGTAGGAGATCTACATATCCGTATCGCCAAGCTTGCCTACCACGCCAAGGAAAGTCCCATCCGGACACGGGACGAAGTCTTCAATCTTGTATCTTCATAGTCTTGGAGTCCGTCCGATGATGATAGTTCGGCTATCCGGACACCCCCTAGTCCAGGACTCCCTCAGTAGCCCCTGAACCAGGCTTCAATGACGACGAGTCCGGCGCGCATATTGTCTTCGGCATTGCAAGGCGGGTTCCTCCTCCGAATAATTTATAGAAGATTGTGAACACCAGGATAGTGTCCGGCTCTGCAAAATAAATTCCACATACCATCGTAGAGAGAATAATATTTACACAAGTTCAATCTGTTGACGTATTTTGTGGCGTGACGTCACACCACTACCAAGCCTTTACTCGAATTGTTTTTATTGTACCACCTCAGCGCGTTTAGCGAAGCGGTTTCCTTGGCACGTCTTGTCAAAGCAGAGATCGTGTTCCCCTTGTTCCGAGATTCCCATCAATACGGACATGGGTAACCCAACCGCGCCATTGATTGTGGCGCTTGGGAGATAAGCGAGTTTTATCAGGCCGGTGGGGACGCATGGTTTCGTCCGCCCATATAAGGGGATAAAGATCCAACCCTTTTACCTACGCCTTCTTCCTCCTGTGCTTATCCATCTCCGCGAACTCGAGCTCCAGCGCCCAAGTCCGCACATCTCACCACAACCTTCTCCAACTATGTCCGGAGCGGGAGGCAAGTGGATGGCCTCCTCCGTTACGGAGGGGCACATCCAGAAGCTGCGCAACACCGGATATCTGTCCAGCAACATCGCGCACCGGCTCCCCGACGAGGGGGAGCTCATCACCACCCCCAGGCCCCATGAGAGGGTAGTATTCCTTTCCCATTTCCTCCGCGGACTGGGCTTCCCACTCCATCCCTTTGTCCGGGGGCTCATGTTCTACTACAGCCTGGATTTCCATGATCTGGCCCTGAATTTCATCCTCAACATCTCAGCGTTTATCGTCGTGTGTGAGGCCTTCCTCTGCATCCAGCCCCACTTCGGCTTGTGGCTCAAGACCTTCAGTGTCAAGCCGAAGGTTATGAAGGGCAGCCAAGCGGAGTGCGGAGGCGCCATGGTGGGCAAGATGCCCAATGTTACTTGGCTCGAGGGCACCTTCATGGAAACCATTAAGGGGTGGCAATCGGGGTGGTTCTACATCACCGAGCTGCGTGACCCTGAATGGGCAGCGACCCCCGAATTTAGATCTGGCAACCCCATACGGCTCACCTCCTGGAAAGAGAGTGGCCGGACATGGGGTGATTTGGAGGAGCTGACCGGACTCCAAGCCTGCATCCAAAAGCTAGTGAACAAGAAGCTCAAGCTTGTCAACGTAGTCCAGGTCATGCTCATCCGCCAGATTCTCCCGTGCCAACAACGGGACTTCAATATGTGGGAGTTCGATTCGGCGCAGCACCAGACTTTGAGCGGGCTCTTCGACACTACGTACGAAGAGGCCTGGAGGGTGCTATTTAAGGGCGCCGAGGCTCCCGCATCTGCTACCGAAGATCGCGGATTCAGCTCGCAGCGTCCAGCTAGCGAGCTAAGCGATTTTACCCTTTACGAGACACTTGTTTTCCATAGTTTGACTCTATGCGAGATCTAAACTCCCTCTCCTTTGACAGGACTGGCTGAGGAAGGCCGAGCAGACTATCTGTCCGGCCCCTTTGCCAGAAGACCCAGCGGACGCCCGCTTAACGGGGCTGCTGGTTCCGGCACCCCACGTGGTGCCAGAGAAGAAGGCCAAGAAGAAGGCCACGGGCATTCGAAAGAGTTCCCGTTTTCAGGTGTCATCAGACGATGACCCCGAGGTGGACTCCTCCCACGAAGGCGAGGAGGAGAATAAAGAGGCCTCTCCCCAGTGGGGGGAGGGAAGAAAAGGAAGGCCTCCCCAACGAGGGAGGCCGAAGGGTCCAAGAAGGGAAGGACTCTTCCCCCGGACTGCTCTGCCAGCACCGGCGACGACGACGAGGATTGGCCTTCAAGGGCCAAGCCCCTGGCAAGATCGTAAGTATCCGGACTCCCGAATAACTTCATGATTTTTCTTTTCGCCACATGGTGTCTTTCTAATGCCGCATACAACCCTGCAGTCTGCCCAAGGATGATCTTCCCGCTTCGTCGAGCGGGTCCTTGGGTGCGTCGGATATGGATTCCCTTCCGACCGCCTCCACCCCCCGTGATGCGGATGATGCCGAGGTTGGATCCCGGGAAGGGACCCGCCAGGAGGAGGAGGCCCCGGAGGTGCCGCGGGGCAACCTCCCGGACTTTGCACCGGACTCCGCACCGGAACCTGTAGTGGCTCCGGAGTCCGGCGGGCGGCCCCTTCATAAGAAGGGCAAGACCGTGACGCCGGCGGCCTCCGTCCAACCGGAGGCGCAGGATAGCTTGCTGGAGGCGCTCAACGGCGCTTCCATCAAAGAGGAACACCGCACCGTCATGAGTGTGGTGATTCAGAAGGTTCAGCTCGCCAAGAGCGGGCTGACCGAAGCCTGCAGCAGCCTTCTAACAGGCTTTGAGGTAAGAATTTTGATATATGTAAAATAGTACCGCATAGACAGTAGCCCCTGATGCTCGGTTCGGTGTTCAGAAAGAAAAGCCAGACTGAGGATCTAAAAAGATATACGCAGGAGTCATAAAAAATATGTCAATATGGGATTGCAGGCTGTGCTGCTGACCTCTGCCGCACTGACTGCGGAGGTCAATACTTTGAAGCAAAGCCTCGAGCGGTTCGAGAACGAGCTTGGCCGTGCCAAGAAGCAGCTCGAGGACAAGGGAGGTGAGTAACACCTTATTAAAATTGTACCTTACAGAAAAGGATTTGGTTGCAAGAAGAATGACAAGGATAACGTGGGTATTGCAGGGGCCACGAACGAGGTGGCGACCCTGAAGGAGGCAGTGTCCGCGGCCGAACGTAGTGCGGCCACGGAGCGCACCGAGCGAGAGAAGCAGGAGGCGCGGGTGGCGGAGGTACAACAAGAGCTCCAGGCTCTCGTGGAAAAACATGAGAGTTTGGAGCGCGACTCGAAGACTCGAGAGTCCGAGCTTGCATCGGCTCTTGAGAGTGCCAAATCCGCTAAGGCCGAAGCCTACAAGGCCCTCCAGGAAATCAAGGCATTGAAGAAAATAGCGGCGGGTAAGGCATTTTTCATGCAAAGCAAGCATGTGAGTGTGAATTACCTATTACTTACCCGAATTCGGAGCTCTCCAGGAGCGTTCGCAGATCTGCCCCGCAGCATGTCCGATGCTGCCGCTTTCTATAGGGCCGAGGAGGGGAGCTCGACGGAGAAGGTCTTCTGGTCTCAGTATGCTGAGGCAGGACATCCGGTGCCCCTTAGCGACCAGCTGAAGCAGCTGGTCGAGCTCCACAAGGTGGCCGAACAGGCCATGAAGGGCCTCATAGTTCGGCTGTGGCCCAAGGAGGCCATGCCTGGGAGCTACTTCGGCCTGGTGCGGCGGCTGGTGGATGCGTGTCCATGGGTTGAAGTCATCAAGCACTCCGCCTATATTGAAGGTGCCCGTCGGGCCCTTGCCCGCGCAAAGGTGCAATGGGGTAAGATGGATGCTGAGAAGCTTGTGACGGACGCGCCACCACCGGGCAAGGAGTATCGCACGCCCGAGATGTATTATAAGAGTGTCCTGAAGAGTGCCCGCATTATTGCGGGTGAGTGCTCCAAAGATGTAATATTTGAGTAGACTCGCATTTTGTTATCCTGTGCACTGAAAACTTTGTTCATATGCGCTAAGCAACGCTTGTTAATTTAAAATATTACCTTCTATGCGGCCGTTTATCAAATCTGAGAGATGGCAAGTCGTCGGCTTCAGCCCCCATGCCACGAGTGCTGGGGTGTTCGGGATAAATTTGAGCACTCTTGTTCCCATTTTTGGGTCCATCTAGGGAGGCGCTCAACACAACGAACGAGGCAACCGGACTTATAATGCTTGAACACTCTCACTTAGCCATAGGATTCTATAATTTTAAATTTTGGCGAAGCCCCTAGTGTTCGGAAGGCCGAATTTGGGGCGCTATCCACGCCTGGGCCGGACAAAGCCGGTTCCTCACTCTAAGCAGCATAAGTCTTTAGGGACTCGAAAAGACCTCTCGAACAGCGACCGGCTCTCGCCTCATCATGACGGTCAGTTTTAGCTTTCTCCACTGAGGCGCTCGCCTAGCTCAACTGGGGCGCAATCGCAGTGGTTCTCCCAGTGCTACCTTAGCCGATACAATGGAACGTAAGGTACCAAAACATGGGAGCCGGGCAAACCCAACTATTGACCCAAGACATGATTCGGAGCCGATGCATATAATGCTATAAGTTTGGGGTGCCGCACTTGTGAAAGTGTTCGGCCTTATCACACCATGATGCGGGAAACATAAGCCCCTGGTGTATTTAGCCGTACCAAAGTGTACGGATGCAACATGTCATAAATGAACATATGTATAAGAAAGAAATGCAATTAGAAGCAAAAAGGTGCTGCATTTGTTTATTCAAGAAATACTGCCGTGAATGCAGAACGATACAAATAGTGCGGTAAGCAAGGGATGGGACTATTAAACATGTCCCCCTCCAGGGGTAGGCTGCGGAATGGTGTATAAAACAGATTTAATGCTCGTAATGGAGACCACCTGGATATTCGTCGTAGCCTTTCTCCTTCCCTGGCTGTTGCATCGTGAGTTCGGTAGGTCTACTGCCGGACAGGGCCTCTGATGAACGGAGTCCTGTGGGTAAAAAAAAGAAAAAGAGACAAAAAAGAACGACACACTTGAGAGCCCCTGGTGTGGTTAAGCCGCATTCTGGGCCTACCGTGGTCGTGCCCCTCCCCCTATGCCCATGCTATCTCCAGAGCGTAATGATGTACGCGAAGGACCAGTCTTGCAATTTTGCAGGGGCTGGGGTTGGGACCGCATTGCTACGCGTGCTCGGAACGTGCCAGGTGGTCTTGTTGTAGGTTACTCCAGGCGCGTTTAGCCGTGTCCGGTTGCTTAACGGCCAGACTTGAGAATTGCCTTAAGAGGCTGCACTATACTTCTGCCGCGAGAGCCGCTGTATGTTCCTCCGTTCGGAGAGAGCGTTTAGTGTTTCCGTTGACCGTGATGACTCCTCGAGGGCCTGGCATCTTGAGCTTGAGGTATGCGTAGTGCGGCACCGCGTTGAACTTTGCAAACGCGGTACGTCCGAGCAGAGCATGATAGTCGCTGCGGAACGGAACTATGTCGAAGATTAACTCCTCGCTTCGGAAGTTATCCGGGGATCCGAAGACCACTTCCAGTGTAACTGAGCCTGTACAATTGGCCTCTACACCTGGTATGATGCCTTTAAAGGTCGTCTTTGTGGGTTTAATTCTTGAGGGGTCTATGCCCATTTTGCGCACTGTATCCTGATAAAGCAGGTTCAGGCTGCTGCCGCCGTCCATCAGGACTCTGGTGAGGTGAAATCCATCGATGATTGGGTCTAAAACCAATGCGGCAAATCCGCCGTGGCGGATGCTAGTGGGGTGGTCCCTTCGATCAAAAGTGATCGGGCAGGAGGACCATGGGTTGAACTTCGGGGCGACTGGCTCCATAGCGTATACATCCCTGAGTGCACGGTTCCACTCCCTTTTGGGTATGTGGGTTGCGTATATCATGTTCACCGTCCGCACTTGTGGGGGGAAACCCTTCTGTCCTCTATTGTTCAGCGGTCGGGTCTCTTCCTCGTCATCGCTATGCAGCCCCTTGTCGTTGTTTTCGGCAATTAGCTTGCCTGCCTGCTTGAATACCCAACAGTCCCTGTTGGTGTGGTTAGCTGGCTTTTCGGGGGTGCCGTGTATCTGGCACGAGCGATCGAGTATTCAGTCCAAATTGGACGGACCCGGAGTAGTTCTTTTGAATGGCTTTTTCCGCTGACCGGGTTTAGAGCCTCTGAATCCGGCATTGTCTGACGTATCCTCACTATTGTCGCTGTTAATGCGGCGTTTGTTCTTGTTGCGACGCGACCTGCCATTGCGGTCCTTGATATCCGCACTGCCAGAATTTTTGCTGAGGTTGTTGCTGCGGGCTAGCCAGCTGTCCTCTCCCGCGCAGAAGCGGGTCATGAGTGATGTGAGGGCTGCCATGGATTTTGGCTTTTCCTGTCCCAGGTGTCGGGCAAGCCACTCGTCGCGGATGTTATGTTTGAAGGCCGCGAGGGCCTCCGCATCCGGACAGTCGACGATTTGATTTTTCTTAGTTAAGAACCGTGTCCAGAATTGTCTGGCCGATTAGTCTAGCTGTTGAATTATATGGCTTAGGTCATCAGCGTCTGGTGGTCGCACATACGTGCCCTGGAAGTTATCAAGGAATGCGGCTTCCAGGTCCTCCCAACTCCCAATTGATTCTGCTGGCAAGCTGTTAAGCCAATGCCGAGCTGGTCCTTTAAGCTTGAGTGGGAGGTATTTGATGGCGTGAAGATCATCACCGCGGGCCATGTGGATATGAAGGAGATAGTCTTCGATCCAAACCGCGGGGTCTGTGTTGCCATCATAAGATTCAATATTCATGGGTTTAAACCCTTCGGGGATTTGATGATCCATTACTTCATCTGTGAAGCATAGTGGATGTGTGGCGCCTCTGTATTGGGCTATATCACGACGAAGCTCGAAAGAGCTTTGTCTAGTGTGTTCAGCCCGGCCGGACTTGCTGTGTCCGGCGCGACGGTTGTCGTCACGTATCATGGGCGCCCACACGATCCGTAGATCGACCTTGATTGTCTTGCCTTATCCTCCAATATATCTCGTAAGTCCAGAGCGTTCCCCCGTGGTCTGGTGCTTTTCGAGCGATGCCGGGGTACGGTTCTAGTGGAGGGCCTAGAGGCCTCTCTGTCGCGGCCACGGGGTGGTCGGTTAGCCGTATTGTGCTCTGGTGATGCAGGTTTATATGCCTCCTCCTCTAATCGGGGGAGCAGCTTGCGTTTGGGGTAGCTTTTGGAGGGGCGTTCGAGCTCATGCTCTTCGGCCGCAAGGACTTCAGTCCATCTGTCGGCTAGCAGATCTTGATCAGCTCTAAGCTGTTGCTGCTTTTTCTTCAGGCTGTTTGCCGTGGCCATAAGCCTGCGTTTAAAACGCTCTTGTTCGACGGGATCCTCAGGCACGACAAATTCGTCGTCGTCGAGGCTTGCCTCATCTCCGGAGGGAGGCATGCAATTATCATCCTCTACCTCTTCGTCTGCCGCTCTCTCATGAGGGTTGGCTTCTCCGTTCTCCTATGCTGAATCTTGCTGGAGGGGGTTGTCTTCGGCATTGTCTGGGGTGTTATTATCTCTGGTGCCGGAATCTCCATTCTTGCTGTGGCGGGATTTAGAGCGGCGCCGCTGACGCTGGCGCTTGGGCTGTTTCTTGGAGGGGTCATCCTCCGCTGTTCCTTCGTCATTCCCATCCTTTGGGAAATCCACCATGTATATGTCATATGATGAGGTGGCTTTCCAGTGCATAGTAGGCGCTGGTTCTTTGTCGTCTCCTGCATCGTCGTCCATACCGTCGATGTCTTCGGAGTCGAAGTCTAGCATGTCGGTTAGATCGTCGACAGTGGCTACTAAGTGGGTGGTGGGTGGGCTTTGAATTTCTTCGTCGTCCGCATACCAACCGTCCTGACCGCAGTCCGGCCAGGGCTTTCCTGATAGTGAGAGATACTTTAGCGAACTCAAGATGTCGCCAAAAGGTGCGTGTTGAAAGTTGTTTGGAACGGTGAACTCCATGATCGGCGCCCAATCGGATTCGATTGGAGGGGGCGCGGGAGGTTCGGAGTCCAGTGAGGAGTCCGGCACCTTGGAGTCACGAGCTTCACAAGGGACAAGGACAGTATTCGGCTCCATCGCCGTAGAGGTTGCAGCCCCCGAGGCGGTGTCTAGACACCCGTCCTCGATCTGCACAGCCGGCTCCGAATCGAGGGTCGGAGCGGGCTCGTGTGCGGCCTCCAGGGCACTGTCCGGCTGTAGAGCTAAATTATGCCCATCGTGACAGTGCGGCGCGCTCGGATGTGGCTCGAATCCATCGAAGATCAAGTCTCCGCGGATGTCAGCCATGAAGTTCAAACTTCCAAATCTGACCTGACGGCCAGGGGCGTAGCTTTCGATCTACTCCAGATGGCCAAGCGAATTGGCCCGCAGTGCAAAGCCGCCGAATACGAAGATCTGTCCGGGGAGAAAAGTCTCACCCTGGACTGCGTCGTTGTTGATGATCGAAGAAGCCATCGAGCCTATCGGTGACGACACATAGGAACTCTCAATGAAAGCACCAATGTCGGTGTCAAAACCGGCGGATCTCGGGTAGGGGGTCCCGAACTGTGCGTCTAGGCGGATGGTAACAGGAGACAAGGGACATGATGTTTTACCCAGGTTCGGGCCCTCTTGATGGAGGTAAAACCCTACGTCCTACTTGATTGATATTGATGATGTGGGTATTACAAGAGTAGATCTACCACGAGATCAAGGAGGCTAAACCCTAGAAGCTAGCCTATGGTATGATTGTTGTTCGTCCTATGGACTAAAGCCATCCGGTTTATATAGACACCGGAGAGGACTAGGGTTACATAGAGTCGGTTACAATGGTAGGAGATCTACATATCCGTATCGCCAAGCTTGCCTTCCACGCCAAGGAAAGTCCCATCCGGACACGGGACGAAGTCTTCAATCTTGTATCTTCATAGTCTTGGAGTCCGGCCGATGATGATAGTTCGGCTATCCGGACACCCCCTAGTCCAGGACACCCTCAAAGGGTGTACAAGCGGTCTAACTATCGTTACAGAAGTGCTCAGACTATACTATATACATGGGGGAATACTACTACTGATATGTTGGTCGACTAGAAGTTTTAATCGGTGGAAGACTCCATGATATCTGCTCCAGCTTCATCAACATAGTCATCATCGCTATCATCGGGGTCCGAGTCGGTTTCGTTGATGATGATGTAGTTCTTCGGACAAGTGGAATCATCGTCTTCTCCTCCTAGCGCGGGGTCTCCCATGAATACTCCTAGCTTCCTTGTCAGATCGTCATTCTTCTCCATGAGTATCATCATTTCCTCCTCATATCCATCACGTGTAGACTTGAGTTCTTCCTCCAGCTCCGTGATCCTGGTCATTGCCTTCTTCAGATCTATCATGCCTGCGCACATCTGGTTCTCCTGGCGTCGAATGTGCTGGTTTGACTCCTGGATGAAAGCTGCAATGGACCTATCCCTCCTGGTGCTGATCATCTCCCATTGCTCATCTCGGTGCCCACAAATCTAATAGATCATATCCTTGAGATCCTTGTGGTAAATTTATCCAATACATCCCATGGTGATGTGCGCTATCATGCTCTTTCCTAGACTCCAGGTCGGTGCATCAAATGAAAACTCTATGGGCTCAGTGACTGGCATGAACGTCCTTCCTGGAACTTGAACTCGAATCATCCAACGCTCCTCTTCTAGTAAAGTGGCGATGTAGGTCCCGGTGAAGCTTGGTATTCCGATGTTCAGGTACCTAGTAACTTCCTTCAAGTGTTTTCCAAAAGGGGTATCTTCATCCGGTTGTGTGAACTTGTTCCTTGCATCCGCCATCATATTGAGTAGAAAAGGGAGAGGAGTCAAAAATGAGAAGAGAAGAGTGACCTATGGTTTTAGCTTGGTGGTCGTTTCCTATAGTCAGCGTGTGCTCTGATACCATCTTCTAGCGACCAGACCTCAAATAGTCTTACCTCTGTGCATCAGTGTCATCCCTGGATTGGTAATGCTGACATGCACAGTACTTGAGGATTTATAATAGAGTTTCAATCACACACTTATTACATCGAATGTCTCAAAAGAGAACTTATTACAATAATATGGCTTAAGGCCATCTAAAATCAATGACAGCGGAAAGCTTGGAAGATAAAGCGAGTCCATCAACTCCAACGGCATAGCTGAGTGAAAGACAACGACCTATGGCACCTTACTCGTCGTTCGAAAAGTCTGCAACATGAAGTGTTGCAGACCCAAACGGGTCAGCACATGGAATATGCTGGCAATGTAACACATAGAGTAATGAACAGAATAATTACTACCACTACATGCATATATGGTTGGTGGAAAGCTCTATGGTTACAATTTTGCGTAAAGCCAATTTTTTCCTACAACAAAGGAATAAATTTTATTTAACTATCATGGTAGTTGTTAAACATTGAGAAGGTTCCTCCAACTCAATCCCAATTAAACATCATCATTAACCCAATCAAATTAATTTAGAGTGACGAGATCAACATGAAAATCCAAGAACCAGATACTCAAAACGTCCATAACCGGGGACACGACTAACCATGATTAGTTTATACACTCTACAGAGGTTTGCGCACTTTTCCCCACAAGACCCGAACACATCCATGATCAGAGATTCGAGACACAGTCTTTCTGAAGCATTAACTCTCTACTCTGGGTAGACAGTACCACCTACAACCCACTACATCTGCTAGTCTACCTCTTCAAGAGCTTCATGCAACTTACTCAACTATGCTAGAGCCCATATTGGCTTGTGGCTACACACGGAAGTTTCTAGCATGAATAATCTTATGACCCCTTTGAGCCTGGGTGGCGAACCGTAGGATGATCACACGGGTACTCTAGATATCCTAGGACAACACTGGATTCTCTAGGTGCCCTAACTACCACTGGGTACTCCAGGGTGCCTTCAACCAATCCACCGAGATGTGAATTTAAGTAGGCACCTTAGTTTAACCATTAATTAGCAATACTCACATCTATCATGGATACACTCACCCAAACCACGTCTACAAGCATATCATAGCAATATAAGCATAACGTAGAAGTAACTCCCAAAGGTTTGATAATAAACAGGGCAATAGGTTCTACCTCATCATCTACTTCCCAAAACCCACATGTTAATCATGTCCTAACCATGCAATGTTTGAGGGTTGATCTAATGCAATAAAACTGGGTAGTAAAGAGGTATAATCAAAGTGTTACTTGCCTTGCTGATGATCCGCAAAACCTAAACAGTACCACCTACAACCCACTACATCTGCTAGTCTACCTCTTCAAGAGCTTCACACAACTTACTCAACTATGCCAGAGCCCATATTGGCTTGTGGCTGCACACGGAAGTTTCTAGCATGAATAATCTTATGATCCCTTTGAGCCTGGGTGGTGAACCGTAGGATGATCACACGGGTACTCCGGATATCCTAGGACAATGCTGGATTCTCCAGGTGCCCTGACAACCACTGGGTACTCTAGGGTGTCTTCAACCAATCCACCCAGATGTGAATGTAAGTAGGCACCTTAGTTTAACCATTAATTAGCAATACTCACATCTGTCATGGATACACTCACCCAAACCACGTCTACGAGCATAGCATAGCAATATAAGCATAACGTAGAAGTAGCTCCCAAAGGTTTGATAATAAACAGGGCAATAGGTTCTACCTCATCATCTACTTCCCAAAAACCACATGTTAATCACATCCTAACCATGCAATGTTTGAGGGTTGATCTAATGCAATAAAACTGGGTAGTAAAGAGGTATGATCAAAGTGTTGCTTGCTTTGCTGATGATCCGCAAAACCTAGAGACTCGTAGTAGCACGCTTCGCACTCCGGGTACTCTATCGCAAACAAACAAAGCATACAATAAGCACTCAACTAGAGGCACGGGTAAAACTCAAATAAGAGATCTAACCAGAAAGTTCAACTGAAGAACTCCGGTTTGCAAAAAGAATAAAATCAAACGAAGCAACGAAACTCAAACTGCAAAAGAAATAAGAACCGTTTACTAATCTGGACTAAAGTCAAATTTTACAGTACCAAAATCTTGTTCAAGTTGTTTAAACAGAAAGAGGGCTTCGAGACAAAGATCTAGGCGCTTGAATCACCTGATTTTGATAAACGAGCGAAAAGATAAACTAAAATGAAAATCAGGAAGAAAACGCGATCGAAAATAATCGCGGAAAAACCCTGGAAAAAGAAAAACCAACGAACAGGCTAACGAATGAACGTTCGCTGTCTGCGGCTAATGGGTGAACACCGTTCATTAAAAGGAACGTACAGACGAACGTCCACTATTTAACTAAACCGGAAAAAAATAAAACCGAACTATATAAAAAAACAAATCTAGGGTTTAAAAGAACCAAACTGTTTTCTTCCGAAAACCGGTGGCGGCGGCTACCTTAGCGGCGGGGTCGGCGGCGGCTCCAGCGAGACGGCGCGGCGGCGACGGGCGGTGGGGTCGGCGGCGAGGCGGCGGCGAGTGGCGACGACAGCGGGATGCGGCGGCGGCAGGGGAAGGCAGCGACAGTGGCGGCACGGATTGGGCAGCGGGACGGCGGCGGGCCACGGCTTTAAAGGCCGGCCAGGCGCACTGTCCTAGCCGGACACAGCCGGTAGGTCGGTTCCTTTTTAAAAAAATATTCTGACACGCAGAAAAACAAATAAAAGAAATACTAAACAGACATCAAAAATCCTGAAATAAATTTTCCCCGTCCTCTAAAAATATAGCGGACAAACTGAACATTTATTTGGGCCTCTAATGCAATTTTGAAAAACGCATTTTTTTCCTAATTCAAATAAAATAGCAATAAAAACTCCGAATAAAATTCTTATTTTATTTTAATATTTATCCTCCAATATTTCTTTATTTTGAGGAAGTCATTTTATCCCCTCTCTTTTTATTTTTATATTAGAAATATCTGAATTGGAAAACTAATTAAAACCAAATGATCCTCTTTTCAAAGAGAAAACTAAAATATGAAAATAACGAAATCCCCAACTCTCTCCGCGGGTCCTTGAGTTGTGTAGAATTTTTAGGATCAACCAAAATGCAATAAAATATGATATGCAATGATGATCTAATGTATAACATTCCAAAGGGAAAATTTGGGATGTTACAGTAAGGGATATGCAATGTATTATCATGTAGAGATGTCTGAAATTACCCGTGTCAACTTGCAGATAGGGTTACATAATGAAAAAGTACAAGATGTATGTGGCAATTTCATGGAACATCGCAAAAAAGGAGAGGCAGTGGTGAGCCTATACAGTGTGCTATGGTACGTCACTCCTCCATTGCAATCATCGTGACATGTTATTTGTATGTCAGTTCTATTGGCCAAGTTTCTTAGGGACAGTTATTACGAGTTATCCTAAGAAAATAAGCACTTGTGAATATAAGCTCCATGTAATAAGCCTACCAGTCTTTTCATTGCGTTTTCAGCTTATCTTTGGTATGATCAGTGAAAAGTCTAGATTGCATTATATTTTTTTCATTTTGCTGCCCATATGAAAATTAATTTGACTTGCAAACATCACAAATTGAACCCAGTGCAGTAATTAATATGATAGGAAAACAGACCATCACTATTTGCTCAAAATGCAAATAAAAAGATGCCATCTACTTGGCACAATCTACTTTGGTCAATGTTTTCTATAGAGATCCCATTGCCTGATTTAAACAAAGAACGCATGACCCACATTTAAATGAAGAACAATTATTTATTGAAATTCAATGGCCCAAGTGGTTGGTTATTATCATATAGCAGCAGCACATGAAAGCATCATATAGCGGCAGTAGCAACTCATAGCAACTCATCATGCAGCAGAAGCAGTGTGCAATTCATCATATACCAGCGGCAGCTCATAGCAATTCATCATATAGTAGCAGCAGGAGCAGCTCATTGCAATTCATCATATAGCAGCAGTAGGAGAAGCTCATAGCAATTCATCATATAGCAGCAGCAAAAGCAGCTCATAGCAATTCATCATATAGCATCAGCAGGAGCAGCTTATAGCAACTCATCATATAGCAGCAGCAGCTCATAGCAATTCATCATATAGCAGCAGCAGCAGCTCATAGCAATTCATCATATAGCAGCAACATCTCATAGCAATTCATCATATAGCAGCAGCAGGAGCAGCTCATAGCAAGGCATCATATAGCAGCAGTAGAAGCAACTAATAGCAATTCATCGTATAGTGGATCAGAATGAAAATTTGGCAAAAAACCAGAGGAGATCCTCACCTTGTTGGATGAGCTCATCCTTCAACAGCACCTCAAGGCCACGGCCTGGGAGGAGGAAGGGGGAATAGGGTTCCTTCTGCCGCAGTGTGGCATCAGCCGTAGTTGTGCAGCGCCCGCCGGAGTAGTGCGTTGGATCAACCACAGTGGAGCAGCTGCTGGAGACCATGAGAATGAGGGGCGGCGCTAGAGGGAGGGGCAGCCAGGGAGATTTGCCCCTACCCGCCGGCCATGTAGCCTAGCTGGACAGGGCATCATCGAGGACCAGGCCAGATGGGACCAGTGGCAAGACTCGCTGGAGGAACCCTAGTGCTGCAGGCAGGGGATCGAGGTAGAGGGAAACAGGAGAGGAGATGCAAGCGGGCAGGGCAATGAACGCTTGCGTGTTTGTTCTTACTTGAGGGTCAGGTGTGACATGGGCGTCAGCAGTTGCATTTTGAGTGTAATATAGACAGACAACAGAGTCATTTTACTATTCCCCTTCCCTTCATTTTTTAGTGAGGTTCTACCCGAAACACCCCCTCCAAAGCAAAATTAGTTAAGCCCAAGCCCATAACTCAAAAATGACTCCTTTACATTTTTATGGCTTATTTTGACAATAAGCCCTGAAAAGGCGGAATCGAACTGGCCCTTAACCTGTAATTCAATTGTGCGTGCAATGATGAATCACTCCTTCCTGCTATACTGTACATTTAGGCATCATCATACATGGCATAACCTAATACATGTGCATTCCATTGTAGAATCTGGAATATGCAATGTTTATGTTAGTTTTTATGTTACACATGATGTTTAAATGCCCCTTAAATCTGGTCAGTCAAGTGATGGTCTTTAAACCTCCTTCTTTGCTTTTTTCTTGATATGTAAGATTTGCTCACACATCTGTTCAATTGATTGTTTGCATTAGCCAGCCATACTAGGACTGTTTGCTTTGATTACTTGTTGTTCTTGACCTAACACTCTAACAGAGCTTGTCAATGATTTAAACACTAAGGGCTGCTGCAGTGGGGCCTTGTCTAACTCATAGGTGACATAAAGGTTTGGTTGTACACTAAAGTAGGCTCTCCAAGAGTACCTGGAGATCCAGTTCAAAGATATGCCTAGCTTTTACATAGCACAGACATAGTAAATGCTCATTTCATTGTGTGCAAGTGCAAGAGATGCGGCATGTTTCATTATGTGGTGTTGTTTTGTTATAATCTCATCCTTTTGTGTTCACAGACTGGAAAGTATGCATATTTATCTTCCAAGGAGACGAGTAACTAATTTGTGTCACCTTGCAGAGGAGGTGCAATGAAGATAAGATTGAGGATTTCCAACTACAAGATGTTAGGAAGGAGCCTTGCAAGAGAAGTAGGAGCTGCGCTGCGCCTCTTCAACCTGTTAAGTCACTGTATCCAACTCAACGGTTCAATTCCTTGTTTGTTTCAGGCATAGTTAATTTGCTCTTTTCAATTGCTTTATTTGTCCTCAGTTAATGAGATGCCCAAAGAATGATGCCCGATGTTGGGTACTTGTATAACTATTAGTTGACATAATTAAAGGCCTTACCATTTAATTACTCTGCTGAAGTGTGCCTGAAGCTTTGAAGTCTATTAACCAACTATTATTGCATGAGGCTCACAATCTAGTTTATACTAGGCTAATGATTGCATAATTTTGCTTGTTGTAGTATGTTTGTATGAAACCCTGTGCTGTTCATTATGCTCCCTAAGACTTTAATTGAGCTACAGAATGGCCAACTGCTTGCTTACTTATACGCAACGTGCTGCCTAAATTTGTAACTTGTCTGTGTTTTGGATTGGGCCCCAACATCATGCTCCTCTCGTGAGCTAAGAGAGATTTCTGTATGCAGGCTACACAGACTACCTTTTTTATAATTTTTAAAATATCACCAACTTATGCTTCATGACGTGTAACATTATTGTTAGTCCTGTTTTGCCATGTACTCCCTCCGTCCCAAAATAAGTATCTTAACTTTGTACTAGCTCTAGTACAAAGTTGTACTAACCTTGAGACACTTATTTTGGGACAGAGGGAGTACAAAATAGTCTGTCTTGCTCGCTTCACTATTGTAACTATATTTTTTCCATAGTCATGTGTAATTACAGAAGCATTTTAGGATGAAGTGACATCAACACAAAGATCTGCGAGCAGTGCGGCATGCATGGCCGTTACCGAATGATTATGGATTGGAATTGGAATGTGCTGATGTTCTCGAGCATCAACTAGAGGTGGCAAGACAACGTGTACATGATTCTCAATGTACAATCAACAAGTTGAGACTGGACATGCATGTATTAGATGCAGGAGTCAAAAAAATGAAACAAGACACTGAGGTAACCATGAAGGAATTGGAGATTTTGTAGACTGAAATTTGTGCTATCTGAATCCGGCCAATCCTATTTTCTGAAGAGATTATAGTTCAAATGGAGTTAAGTTGATGCGCGTCCATGATGTATGAGTTGTATTTGCCCAGTGTATGTAATTTGCTGTTTGTGTATGCTTTATTATCACCGGTGCTGAACCATAATGCCCAGTGGGTATAATCGGCTGTAATTTCTTTATTGTATAGTGTAGGATTATTCTATGTTTCTATGCCTTGGCCTCTTTGTTGTATAGTGTATGTTTTTAGAGGTGATAGTATAGAGTAGGATAATTCTTTGAATATGCTATATCATTCAAACGGGGGCCAACTCGCCCAAACATTGTAGTGACCATGGCCCTCCACGGGCCGTATGATCCATGGGCCATCTATGGGACGGACGATCCATGGCCTTCTATGGGTTGTCGGATCCATGGGCCTTCTATGCGCCATCGGATCCATGGGCCTTCTATGGGCCGTCGGATTAATGGGCCTGCTACGTCCCGTAGGATCCATGGGTCTTCTACGAGTCGTCTCATATATGGGCCTTGTACGGGCCGTATAATGGGCCGGATAATGGGCCGTAAACAGGCTAGAGTGGAAATCGTACGTTTTATGGGCTGACCATATCGGGTCGTTAATAGGTCGTATTTGATGATGCTATGAGAATGGCCCAACAGATTAACGGGCCACAAATGGGCTGACTGTATCCACGGGCTGAATTTGGCCCACAAGCAGAAAAGGCCAGTAACGGGTCGTAAGTAACCGAATGCTGGAAATGAGCCCAAGAAGAAATGGGCATTGAGAAGGCCGAAAGGTAACACGGGCTGGGAACGACCCAATGGAATAATGGGCCGCTAATGGGTATAAAGTGGTACACTATTCATTACAGGCCGGTTTCACCACGGGCCGTTAATGGACCAAGAGTTACAAAGGGACTCATATGGGCCGAAAGACGTCATGGGCCATACATGGGCCGGAAGTTACAATGGGTTGGAATCATATTGGATGGCCCAAATGACGCTATTGGGCCTAATATCGTTAGGCCTTAACAGGCCATGAGTTAGCGGGCTGTAAATGGGCTACATGCGAACATGCTGTTAACAAGCTTTGCGTGGGCCGGCCCGCCACCTTTTGACCAAGTCAAATGGGCCGGCCTTTTCACAGGAATGGGCCTTTGTTGGGCTGTGCCATGTGTCGACGTATCATAGGCACCTTGTGTCTAATGAGTGGATGACATCTGTCCCAACGGTGAGTCGACACATGTTTCCTCCGTCCAATGATGATTTTACACGTGGAAAATCCCCATTGGTCAGGGCTGTTAACGGGTTATTGGATCCAAAACCAGACCCAATAGCTTAATGGCGTTCCGTTACAGTGAATGCAACATGTCGGTCACCCTTGATGAAAGCACTTCTGTGACGCGTGATTTATCGTCATAGAAGTGGACACTTCCGTGATGATAATTTTGGTAATGTCATGGAACACTTCTACGACAGCACAGGTATGACTATCTTGATTCTATCATAAAATCATCATGGATGTACATGCATGACAAAAAATGCGACCTACTGTGACAAACATGTATCATCACGGAAGTGTATTTTTTTGTAGTGCTTATATGCACGATTACTTATAGCCTCGTATTTGTTCTTCGAATCTTTGATTTAGTTAGGCCAACTAGATAGATTTTTCTTGCCATGGGAAGAGATGCTTTGTGATGGGTTCGATCTTACGGTGCTCAATTCCAATGATAGAAAGGGAC
Organism: Triticum dicoccoides; assembly: GCF_002162155.2. Classification (NCBI taxonomy): domain Eukaryota; kingdom Viridiplantae; phylum Streptophyta; class Magnoliopsida; order Poales; family Poaceae; genus Triticum; species Triticum dicoccoides. Next base: position 107,029,303 of record NC_041387.1, on the reverse strand, counting down.
ATGACACGTATGTATCTTTACTATTAAGTATAACAAGATGGGGTCTATTCCTACATGAATAGATCTTGTACATCATGTCATCGTTCTTATTGCATTACTCCGTTTCTCTTGAACTTAATACACTAGATGCATGTTGGATAGCGGTCGATGTATGGAGTAGTAGTAGTAGATGCAGGCAGGAGTCGGTCTACTAATCTTGGACATGATGCCTATATAATGATCATTTCCTGGATATCGTCATAATTATTTAAAGTTCTATCAATTGCCCAACAGTAATTTGTTTACCCACAGTATGCTATTTTTCTCGAGAGAAGCCACTAGTGAAATCTATGGCCCCGGGGTCTATTATTTATCATATTTGCCTTTTAGATATATTTTTATTCGCTTTTATTTTTAGATCTATTAATCCAAAAACCCAAAAATACCTTGCTGCACTTTTTTGTTATTTATTTTATTTCGCGTTTCCGCGAGATCTATTTATCCAATCTACTACAATTTTATCTATCTTTTTACCCAGGTGGGATTGACAACCCCTCTTACACGTCGGGTTGCAAGTATTTCTTCTTTGTGTGCAGGTACCGTTTACATAGTGTTGTGTGGTTCTCTTACTGGTTCGATAACCTTGGTCTCATTAGTGAGGGAAATACCTATCGTAGCTGTGCTGCATCATCCCTTCCTCTTTGGGGAAATATCGACGTAGTTCAAGCCACATCAACCACAAGCTAAAAGGCAAGGACAAGCTTCAAGAAGAGATTGACTCATTTGAAGAAGCTCCTAAGGCCATGGTCAAGTGGGTTCCCAAGACTACACCAAGCTCTACTTCATCAAGTCCAACTACAACTCCAAGGATTCCCATCAAGTTGATATGGATCCTATAGAAGAACTAGAGTGTTCTTGAGGGTGACTCCACCGACATACTTCACTCATATTCATTTTGGCAAGGACTTGTGCAATCAACTTTCATATCTTGCACTAGTTCATGGAGTCACAAACCCTCTTGTTGGTAAGACAAGGGACAAGGTGACCTAATGCTTTCATGGACATCATCATATGTGCAATTCACTCAGTGTCTATGGATATCCTTGTATGATCCTTGTGGGACTAACCCATCTAGGTATTGAAAGTGCAGAACTCCAAAGGATTGCTCCGAATGATCTACATCAACATTGAGCATCCACATCCTCACTATCTACATGAAGTCATCATCGACAAAATCCAAGGTTAGTTCATCCCTCCTTGGGGGGATATCACATCTAGGGGGAGCTTTGCTCTAAACATTGAGCTAAAGCAACTCTAATGGTGTGAACACATTAATGCTTTATGTAAAAGTGGCAACCCCACTTGTGCTTAAACGATGAGTATGACCTATGATCAAATGTTCTCATTTGACTCCTAAGTCAATATACTCATATACAGATGACCTAGTCATCGCCAATTGCTTGATAGATACTAGAATTGGTTATGCATGTTTAACACATATTTCATTTGCTATTTTATTGTGTGAGCATGTTGGGTTGCATATTTTATCCATTCAAGGACATCCATTTGTGGTTTCAATTGTCTTGGTTTTGTTGGCCAAGTGGATGTACAAGAACGCTTAAGAACCTTCCCTGGCTATCTATGCTTTTCTTGTCTCAAATTATTTTCATGCTATGTCACAAAAATTGAACAAGTCTCTTTCGGACCCTCCGGGTGAGGAGCACTCGAAGCCACCGATCCGACAAGGGCTGACCTCCAAAACCTTCTTCATGCATTTCGGTCAGACCAACACACTCAAACTCGGTCAAACCGAAGTCATTTAGAATGATCTATGTTTTCATCTCGGTGCTACTGATTAGACCAACTCTGCATCACCAACTTGCTATAACTGCAAGCAGTTGCATGTCTCAGTGCCACCGATTTGTTCCACTCGGTGCCACCCAATAGCACACAGGTATATATACCCCGCGCGACTGTACATTGAAAATTTCTTCAAACGCTATGACCCCGCACCCCGTTGTTGCCGCCTCCTTGGTCTCCGAATCATTGCCTTTGTCTCTGATATGTCTCCAACATATCTATAATTTATGAAGCATTCCTGCTATTATATTATCTGTTTTGGATGTTTATGGGCTTTATTATACACTTTTATATTACTTATGGGACTAACCTATTAACCGGAGGCCCAACCCAAATTGCTGTTTTTTTGCCTATTTCAGTGTTTACAAGAAAAGGAATATCAAACGGAGTCCAAACGGGATGAAACCCTCGGGAGAGTTATTTTTGGAACGGAAGCAATCCAGGAGACTTGGAGTGCACATAAGGGAAGCAATGAGGAAGCCACGAGGCAGGGAGGCGCGCCCTACCCCGCTGGGCGCCCCCCATCCTCATGGGCCCCTCGTGGCTCCCTGACCGACTTCTTTCGCCTATATATCTCCATACACCCTAAAAACATCGAGGAGAATAATAGATCGGGAGTTCCACCGCCGCAAGCCTCTATAGCCACCAAAAACCTCTCGGGAGCCCGTTTCGGCACCCTGCCGGAGGGAGAATCCATCACCGGTGGCCATCTTCATCATCCCGGCGCTCTCCATGACGAGGAGGGAGTAGTTCACCCTCGGGGCTGAGGGTATGTACCAGTAGCTATGTGTTTGATCTCTCTCTCTCTCTCATGTTCTTGATTCGGCAGGATCTTGATGTATTGCAAGCTTTGCTATTATAGTTGGATCTTATGATGTTTCTCCCCCTCTACTCTCTTGTAATGGATTGAGTTTTCCCTTTGAAGTTATCTTATTGGATTGAGTCTTTAAGGATTTGAGAACACTTTATGTATGTCTTGCATGTGCTTACCTGTGGTGACAATGGGATATTCACGTGATCTACTTGATGTATGTTTTGGTGATCAACTTGCGGGTTTAGTGACCTTGTGAACTTATTCATAGGGGTTGGCACTTGTTTTCATCTTGACTCTTAGGTAGAAACTTTGGGGCATTCTTTGAAGTACTTTGTGTTGGTTGAATAGATGAATCTAAGATTGTGTGATGCATATCGTATAATCATGCCCACGGATACTTGAGGTGACATTGGAGTATCTAGGTGACATTAGGGTTTTGGTTGATTTGTGTCTTAAGGTGTTATTCTAGTACGAACTCTATGATAGATCGAACGGAAAGAATAGCTTCGTGTTATTTTACTATGGACTCTTTAATAGATCGATCAGAAAGGATAACTTTGAGGTGGTTTCGTACCCTACAATAATCTCTTCGTTTGTTGTTCGCTATTAGTGACTTTGGAGTGACTCTTTGTTTCATGCTGAGGGATAGTTATATGATCAGTTATGATATTATTGTTGAGAGAACTTGCACTAGTGAAAGTATGAACCCTAGGCCTTGTTTCCTAGCATTGCAATACCGTTTACGCTCACTTTTATCATTATTTACCTTGCTGTTTTTATATTTTCAGATTACAAATACCTATATCTATCATCCATATTGCACTTGTATCACCATCTCTTCGCCGAACTAGTGCACCTATACAATTTGCCATTGTATTGGTTGTGTTGGGAACACAAGAGACTCTTTGTTATTTGGTTGCAGGGTTGTTTGAGAGAGACCATCTTTATACTACATCTCCCACGGATTGATAAACCTTAGGTCATCCAGTTGAGGGAAATTTGCTACTGTCCTACAAACCTCTGCACTTGGAGGCCCAACAACGTCTACAAGAAGAAGGTTGTGTAGTAGACATCAAGCTCTTCTCTGGCACCGTTGTCGGGGAGGTTAGTTCTTGAAGGTATATCTTTATATCTTGCAATCGAATCTTTTTGTTTCTTGTTTTATCACTAGTTTAGTCTATAAAAGAAAACTACAAAAAAATGGAATTAAGTTTGCCTCATACGCTTCATCTTTTTAATATCTTTCGTAAGTATGATGAAAAGGAAAATTGTGCTCAAGTGCTAGAAGAAGAAGTCTATAAAATGTTTGGTACTAAATCTTTGAATGATGAGCATGGTTGCAATGTTTTTAGTATGAACTCTTTGAATATCCATAGTACTAATGATGATTGCACTAGTTATGATGAAAATGTCTCCTATAAGCATGTCAATTTTTGTGGAGTGTATTGGGTTTTCAAGTACACACAAAATAGGGAAGATAGATATTGCAAGAGGCATAAGCATTTAGAAACTAAATGGTTGCAAGAAAGACTAAATGTGAGTGCTGAAAATTTAAAATATCTTTGCCGTACTTGTGAACTTTGCAATGAACATGGTCATTTAAATCTCCGATGCAAATTGTTTCATGATCGAATCGTGTCCAAAAATTGTGATGACTTGATTTCCCTTGCACATCATAATGAACTTAGTTTGCTTTTGGGTTATGAAGAATTGAAACGTGCAACCAAGCATATTCCAGAATATAACCTTAAGCAATTCCTTGATATTAATCTAGAGGAAATTTATATGTATTGTACGGTGAATTGCATCTTATATTGCCAATTACATAAAGAAAAGAAAGCAAATAGAAGATGAAGAGAATACTAATGAAAGGGAAGAGACTTCCCAATATCCTCCTATTATTTCTTATGATGAATCAGGTAACGAGGAGGAGCCTTCTATTCAACCAATCTCATTAATAAGGAGCTCCAAAAAGAGGATTCAACCCACACATGATGTGAAGAAGAAAAATAAAATACGGAGAAGCAAAGGTAGAAAGGTATCCCTCCCAAATGATGTTGCTCCTACTACTCATTGTGATGATGATAATTGCTATACTATTGGTGCTATCCATACTATTAATGATGAGAGTGATCATGCTTATGATATGAAAAGGCCCAAGCTTGGGGAAGCTATGTTTGATGAGAATGACATATTTGAGAATATATTTGCTGCAATTAATGTCTGTCCCAAGCTTGGGGATGCTATGTTTAATGAAGATGATATTTTTAGCCTCCCAAGTTTTGATATGCAAATTTGTTATGATGATAGCATGCCTCCTACTTATGATGATTATATTGATGAAAGTGGGTTTGGAAGAGTGTCAACTTTAGGAAGTAATGATCCCACTATTTTAGAGGATATTGAAGCTTATTGTGATGAAAGTGGATTTGGAGAGGTCATGACTTTATTTAGTGACGATTCCACTATCTTGGAAGAGGTTTCAATCGATTATGATGAGAACAAAGTTGCTACTTATGATGATTATTATGATGAAACTTATGCTATAAAAAGTAGTGATGATTATATTTGTAAAACTTGTCATGATTATGATTACCCTTTTTCTGAACATTACTCTTTTAATATGGAAACAATTTATAGTATTCAAGTCTCTTATGATACTCCCACTATTCCGAATGAGAAGAATTTTGCTTATGTGGAGAGTGGTAAATTTTCTATGCAAGTAGGTCATGAAAAGAATGCTTTAGGTGCTGGTTATACTGTTGAATTCATTCATCATGCTACTGAAATTTATTATGAGGGAGGAACATATGCTTGTAGGAATTGCAATAATGTCAAGTTTCCTCTCTATGTGTTGAAAATCTTGAAGCTATGCTTGTTTTGCCTTCCTATGTCAGTTGATTATTGTTCCCATAAGTTGTTTGATCACAAAGTCCCTATGCATAGGAAGTAGGTTAGGCTTAAATGTGCTAGTCATATGCTTCATTATGCTCCCGTTGTGTTTCAACTCTTATCTTTTATGTGAGCATCATTGTCATCATCATGCCTAGCTAGAAAGGCATTAAAGAAAAGCGCTTGTTGGGAGACAACCCAATATTTATCACTATTGTTTTTGTGTGTTCACATGATTATGATACTTTAGTAATCATGTTTTATAGCTTTTTGTTTCAATAAAGTGCCATGTAAGACCTTTAGGATAGCTTATGGTCATAGTTGTGTTGATCCTGCTGAAAGTCAGAAACTTTTGCACCCAGTAAATTAGTTTTGATAATTCACAGAAAGGTGATTTTGATATTATTCTTTTTGCTATGGATTGGTACACAAATTTCTTAGTACTTCATAATTTGGTAGGATTTTTGTAGTTCCATAAGTATACGTTTGATACAGATTACTACAGACTGTTCTGTTTTTGACAGATTCTGTTTTCCATGTGTTATTTGCTTATTTTGATTAATCTATGAGTAGTATCGGAGGGTATGAACCATAGAGAAGTTGGAATACAGTAGGTTTAACACCAATATGAATTTAGAATGAGTTCACAACAGTACCTAAGTGGTGATTTATTTTCTTATACTAACAGAGCTTACGAGTTTTCTATTGCGTTTTGTGTTGTGGAGTTTTCAAGTTTTGGGTAAAGATTCGATGGACTATGGAATAAGGAGTGGCAAGAGCCTAAGATCGGGGATGCCCAAGGCACCCCAAGGTAATATTCAAGGACAACCAAGATCCTAAGCTTGGGGATGCCCCGGATGGCATCCCCTCTTTCGTCCTCGTTTATCGGTAACTTTACTTGGAGCTATATTTTTATTCACCACATGATATGTGTTTTGCTTGGAGCGTCATTTTATTTTATTTTGTTTTGCTTGCTGTTTGAATAAAATAACAAGTTCTGAAATTCCTAAATAAGAGAGAGTCTTCACATAACTACATACTTATTTAACTAATCATTGATCTTCACTTATATCTTTTTGGAGTAATTTGTCATTTACTCGTGTGCTTCACTTATATCCTATGAGCAAATGGTTGAATGAGTTAAATGTCATAAATCTGAAATTATATATGTTTCATATGCTTACCCCACTGGTAGTAATGACTTCACATCTAAGAAGTAGAGGTGGTAAATTTATTGAAGGTTAGCAAACATTGTATTGGTCACTTGAACAATTCATGAAAGAATACTGAAGGAAGAGAGATTTCACATATAAATATATTATCTTAGACATCTTCTATGATTGTGAGCCCCATTAATTATTTTCAAACCTGAGCAAATTAGTTGAAGTTGGACAAGGAAGACAATGTAATGAGTTATGCTTGGGTATATTTGTATAGAAGTTATATTGTTATAGATCCTCCAACATGTGGTGCTTGCTATTTAGAATCCTTTGCTAGCCAAAATATCTGTACTAAGAGGGAATATTGCTTGTGCATCCAAATCCCTTGAACCAAGTTTCTTTCATGAGTGTCCACCATACCTACCTATATGCGGTATTTACCTACCGTTCCTAGTAAATTTGCATGTGCCAAACTCTAAACCTTCAAATAATAATCTGTTTTGTATGCCCGAATCGCTCATGTAGCGACTAGGGGCTGTCAGTATCTTCCATGCTAGGTGGGTTATTCTCATGATGAGTGGACTCCGCTCGTCATTCACGAGAAAAATGGCTGGTAACTGGGATGCCCAGTCCCATGATCAAAAGATCAAAATCAAATCAAAATAATTGCAAACAAAACTCCCCCGGGTTTGTTGTTAGTTGGAGGCACCCGTTGTTTCAGGAAAGCCATGTATTGATGATTGTTGGTGGAGGGGAGTAAAAACTTTACCATTCTGTTTGGGAACCGCCTATAATGTATCCAGTTTGGAAGAAACTGGGAACCCTTGGTTGTTATGTTGACAATGAAAGCATAGCTCTCAAAATTATTTATCTCTATTTCAAAATCGAGCTCTCGCACCTCTGCAAATCCCTGCTTCCCTCTATGAAGGGCCTATCGTTTACTTTTATGCTAGAGTCAGTAGTATTCCTTCTCATTCCAATCTACTCTTTAGTTGGCAAGCATCATGTGATGGGGAAAGATCTAAGCATATATGGCCATTCAAATATATTTGATCATGAATTATTATTGTTGACAATTATCTATATGATAAGTAAGTTGGGAGGCGAAACATTAAGCCCCTATCTTTCTCTGTGTTCGATCGATGCTACTTGTTCTAAAAATATGCTTTGAGTGGTAGCAATCATGGAAGACTATATGATAGTTGAGTATGTGGGATTTGCTAAATCAAAGCTCTGACATAGACCCTTCCTGAAAATAAGATGAATTGCAATTGTTTAATGACTGAGAACATAGTTTGCTAGTTTTCAAGAAAGTTTATGGTCTATGCTTTAACATGTGAATAGCTTGTTACTTGATCGTGAGAAGTTTTATGAGATGAACTACTGTTATGACATATAATCATGATAGGAAAGGTGACTGAAATTATCATTGATCGAACTTATGCACCCGCTAGCATTCACACTTCATAAATTATTTCTTTTATCATTTACCTACTCGAGGACGAGCAGGAATTAAGCTTGGGGATGCTGATACGTCTCCAACGTATCTATAATTTATGAAGCATTCATGCTATTATATTATCTGTTTTGGATGTTTATGGGCTTTATTATACACTTTTATATTACTTTTGGGACTAACCTATTAACCGGAGGCCCAGCCCAAATTGTTGTTTTTTTGCCTATTTCAGTGTTACGAAGAAAAGGAATATCAAAGGGAGTCCAAACGGAATGAAACCTTTGGGAGAGTTATTTTTGGAACGGAAGCAATCCAAGAGACTTGGAGTGCATGTAAGGGAAGCAACGAGGAAGCCACGAGGCAGGGAGGCGCGCCCCCCACCCTCATGGGCCCCTCATGGATCCCCTGACAGACTTCTTTCGCCTATATATCTCCATATACCCTTAAAACATCGGGGAGCACAATAGATCGGGAGTTCCACCGCCGCAAGCCTCTATAGCCACCAAAAACCTGTTGGGAGCCCGTTTCGGCACCCTGCCGGAGGGGGAATCCATCACCGGTGGCCATCTTCATCATGCCGGCGCTCTCCATGACGAGGAGGGAGTAGTTCACCCTAGGGGCTGAGGGTATGTAGCAGTAGCTATGTGTTTGATCTCTCGCTCTCGTGTTCTTGATTCGGCACGATCTTGATGTATCGCGAGCTTTGCTATTATAGTTGGATCTTATGATGTTTCTCCCCCTCTACTCTCTTGTAATGGATTGAGTTTTCCCTTTGAAGTTATCTTATCGGATTGAGTCTTTAAGGATTTGAGAACACTTTATGTATGTCTTGCATGTGCTTATCTGTGGTGACAATGGGATATTCACGTGATCTACTTGATGTATGTTTCGGTGATCAACTTGCGGTTTCAGTGACCTTGTGAACTTATTCATAGGGGTTGGCACACGTTTTCATCTTGACTCTTCGGTAGAAACTTTGGGGCACTCTTTGAAGTACTTTGTGTTGGTTGAATAGATGAATCTGAGATTGTGTGATGCATATCGTATAATCATGCCCACGGATACTTGAGGTGACATTGGAGTATCTAGGTGACATTAGGGTTTTGGTTGATTTGTGTCTTAAGGTGTTATTCTAGTACGAACTCTATGATAGATCGAATGAAATGAATAGCTTCATGTTATTTTACTATGGACTCTTGAATAGATCGATCAGAAAGGATAACTTTGAGGTGGTTTTGTACCCTACAATAATCTCTTCGTTTGTTCTTCGCTATTAGTGACTTTGGAGTGACTCTTTGTTGCATATTGAGGGATAGTTATATGATCCAGTTATGTTATTATTGTTGAGAGAACTTGCACTAGTGAAAGTATGAACCCTAGGCCTTGTTTCCTAGCATTGCAATACCATTTACGCTCACTTTTATCATTAGTTACCTTGCTGTTTTAATATTTTCAGATTACAAATACCTATATCTATCATCCATATTGCACTTGTATCACCATCTCTTCGCCGTACTAGTGCACCTATACAATTTGCCATTGTATTGGGTGTGGTGGGGACACAAGAGACTCTTTGTTATTTGGTTGCAGGGTTGTTTGAGAGAGACCATCTTCATCCTACACCTCCCACGGATTGATAAACCTTAGGTCATCCACTTGAGGGAAATTTGCTACTGTCCTACAAACCTCTGCACTTGGAGGCCCAACAACGTCTACAAGAAGAAGGTTGTGTAGTAGACATCAGTCTCCAGCGCGTCTTCACCGTAGGACTTTGTCACTGTCAATGACAATGTGCTCCGTCATTGCCGCCATAGACGATCTCCACCAAGTTAGGGTGAGAATCGATCTCCCCGTGCTTCTTTTTCTCCGATTCAATGCACAAGGATTTTACTATGTATCTTGCCCCGAATAAGATTCCTCTTTCCACAAGATTAGTTCCTTAGGATAGATTCGAGCAAAGTTTTAGGTTTAGGTTTCCGCCGAATGCATCTCGTACCGATCGAATAAGAATTTTCGGTCCCACCGATTTGGCCCTGGTCATTGCACAAGTACATCTCGGTTCCACCAAAAACGTACTAATTGGTGTGACCGAAAGTAAAGTGTCAGTGAAACCCTAGCAACTCGGAGACACCGAACCACATCTCGATCCAACCAAAATGGAGTGTTTTGGTTCTGTGAGTGCTTCGGTATCATCAAAATGACCAACTCGGTAGCTCCAAAATGCATTATGTGAAAACCTAAACCAAGATTTGAACTCAATTTTTTGAAAAACTATCTGCTTTTTGTGATAACTCCTCTACTTTGCCCATACCTATCTATTCATAGGGTCGGTTTGCAAGATGTCGAGTGCAACTGATAGCCATAATGAGTCAGAGCAGAATGTTGATCTCAATGAGGGATCCAGTCCAAATTAGAGCTACTATGAGGGCATTAGGAGCTCTCTAGATCTGCCAAAGGCTGCAACAAGAACTAAGAAGAAGAGAACCTCAGATGATGAGGATGAAGACTTTGTGGCTAGTGAGACCACATCAAAGAAGAAGGCAGTGCTAAGGAAATACTATGGAACTTCTACTAGTACCAAGCCAAGTGCAAAGGACATGACTGATGTAAGGAAAGTCCCTCTGTCAACGAGAAGCAAAGCCACAACTCCAAAGGAAACAATGCCATTCACACTTGAGGAGCCAAGTGATGCAGAGGCTGATGCCAGCAAGAAGAAGAAAAGGACTAGGAAGACAATTGTTGTAGTCATTGGTAGACCTTCCATGAGGGAAGATGATCATGAGGAGGAGGAGGAGAACCCACTACAGATGCACCTCCAGCAAAGGCTCAGAAGCTAATGTCGGATGCTATGAAGTCAGCTCCTCCCTCCAAGCTCAAGTCAAAGCGTTGCACCTAAGAGGTCTACAAGAATAAGGCCCCAGTGCCTAAGGTTGAGATGGATGATGAGCCACAAGTGCTCAGGAAGCTAAAGCCCAAGATCTCATATCATGACAATGCTCATCCAGTAGCTGAAAACATGATGCTCAAGAAGGATAAGGGTCTGCATGAGTGGAAGAAGATTGATCATTACTCTATCAGGAGGAGGACTGCTTGTGCCTATTGCTTTCACACCAAAGAGCAACAGGATTTCTATGAGACTGTCTTGCTTGATAAGAAGCCCATCGTCAGTGACATGAATTGGGTGGACTGGAAATACATTGATGCAAATGAAGACTATTTCCCCCATGTTCATGAGAGTTTTAGACTTGCAGGAGTGGATGCCTTTGTTGGTGAGAAGATCACCAAGTGGAATGACGAGATGATCATGCAATTTTACTCCATAGCTCATTTCTATCTAGATGGGAGGACTGGATGGATGACTGAGGGTTCCAAGTACCAGTCAACTATCTCTGAGTGGGATGAACTTATTGATACTCCCGAGGAAGAGGAAAATGCCATTGATGTGTACGGGAAGCCCGGGATGGACCACAACACTATGGCAAATATGTACAAGGAAATCCCTCCCAAGGATCTTGAGAGTCATAAGTTTGGCTCTGTAAAGCACTTGCTAGCTGGTTTGGACACCACAAACACTATCTCGAGGCATACTCTTTTCCCCAAGTCCAGAGATGACAAGATGACCCGTGGCCAGTCCATCAACTTGCTACATCTGTTTGACACCCCTCAGAAGTTCAAAGTCATGAGTCTGATTGTTGAGACGGTCAAGAGGACAGTTGCAGATCAGAAGAGATCTTGTGGATATGCTCCACATATTTAGACGCTCATCAACTCCAAGGTTCGAGCGAGCACTTATCTACTTAATTGTGAGCATCTTCCACTTCCGCTCGAGTTTGAGGATAATGTAGTGGTGATGGATGCTTCACACCCTACATCTATTGAGGCTTAAGAGAAGATCCAAGCAGCTGAAGCAGCAAAAGCAGCTCAAGAGGCCACATCACCTAATGCTCCAATAGCAAACCTCAAGTCCAAGAATGACCAGATGACATATCTATTAGAGGCAACCCTGAGGATTGAGAAGAGCCTGGCCAACATTTCCAAGAACCAAGAGAGCCTAGAGCGAATTGTCGAGACTAAGGTTCATGATCTTGATGTAAAGATCACAGAGGTTCAGAATTGTGGAGAAGCTCAAAGGTGATGTCGAGGCAGCCAGAGCCACCGCAGAGGATAGTGGAGATGAGCTACCTACTACTCAGAGGTTCCAAACAGTGCCTAGGGCACCCAGATCTTCAGCCGTGCCAGTTGCAGACTCGAGGACCACTCACTCTGCACCTGCTGCTTCTACTCCAATGCCACCTCTAATTTCTACTCTGCCAGCCTAGCAGACATCAGCTGAAGCATTTGTGGACGCACTCATCTCAACACCATCTACGCACACCGGAGCCACCAGCCAGAAGTCACATTCAAGAGCTCCCGAGGATCGTGCCTAAAGAGACGCATAGCTCTATACCTTTTTGAAATTTTTGGTACTTGTTTCTGAAGGGGGGGAAATTGTATAGATCATTAGGCTTCGAGAGAGAGAGTGTCTCGCTTTTTCATTGGTTTTCCTCGAGTTCTTCCTACTTTGCCCCTTTGGTTCGTAATACTTTGGTTGTTATGCTTGTGAGATACTATGTTTGTCTTGTGTGATTGATCATACTATGCTTCATGTATGCTTAATGCTTATCTCTATCATTATTTGTATATGATCACTCACTTATGTCTTTGGTGATGTGTGCATGTGAAAGGATCGATACGGTCGACTAGAGTGGGTGGGTGAATAGGAGACTACAAATTTTAATCTTTCTTGTCAATTTTAAGGTTTAGCGGATAAATAGGGTTCACTAGATATGCAACTAGGTGAACACAACCTATATGACAAGCAAGATTAAAGCAAGATATGCTAGGAAACAAACTAATTAGCAAGCCAACAAGCATACAAGGGAAACAAAGGTGCGGGAAAGGATTAACCACAAGTGAGGTGAGGACCCGGATTTTATCCCAAGTTCACTCTTCCTTGGGGAAGAGCTACTCTTTGTTTAGAGCGGTGCTGGAGCCAAAGCTTGCAAAACGCCATGAAGGCTCACCTTAGTCTCTTTCGAGTCACCCCCAACAGATGAGCCTCGAATCACTCAGGGTTGGTCTTGAAGGTGACTACCATACCTTTACAAACTTCTTCGGAGCACACCACAAGCAAGGAAGCTTCCGGAGGAACCTCTAACCGCCTAGGAGCCCAAGCTGAACAAGTCTATGGGGAAGAAATGTTACGGGGAACACAATTTGGTTTGGTCAAGATGTAGATCGGGTCTTGCTCTCCCAATCCCCAAAGTTTCAATAAGTTTGGGTGGAGGGACTGAGAGTATTGAGCAAAATGAGTTGTAGCAATGGTGGAGCTCAACAAGACATTAGGGTTTGAGATGGAGGAATAAGAAGGGGGGTTATAGTGTTTGTCCCGGGGCGGCCATTTCTTCCCGTTGGACCCCGTGTGCACGGGCTAAGTCAGCCCCGTGGGCACGGGGTACTCAGAGACTTTCACACCACCCCGTGCGCACGGGGGTCAAAAAGACCCCATGCGCATGGGGTACTCAGAGAGTTTATGCAATAGCCCGTGTGCACGGGGGTCAAAAGACCCCGTGTGCACGGGGTACCTAGTAAATTTCTATTATAAGCTTTCTGAGTACCAGGAGCACACACACTAAGATTTTAGGTGGTAGGAATGGATAGGCTAGTGTATCAAGCTCGGCAAAGACATTCCCACAAAACTTTCATCCACACCAACCCCTGTTAATAGTGTGGCATTTCCTACTACTTGAACCAAACCAAAAACTAAAACCTTCGACTCGCTGGAAGACCACGCCTTTGACCTTTTTGAATTGGGGGGTCGCACATCTCCATCACAAAGCACTTGGAACCAATATCCTGAGATAAACTTTAGCAACCGATATTAGTTCGACTAACCACATTGTCATCACACCAAAATATAGCATAAGTGCCACTTGCACTTTCAATCTCCCCCTTTTTGGTGCATTGATGACAACATGGTTAGAGCATGGCATAGGGGATATGAAAATTTGAATAGCCATGAGATAATGAATGATCAAGGTAGCTCCCCCTATATGTGTGCTTGGAAAAAAACATGCTTGAGAATGCATCAAGCACACACATAGGAGGCTCCCCCAAGATCATCATTATCAAGACATGAGATCAACATAATAAGCCTATAACGTTGCCTAGATTTCATGAAAAAGGTGTGGTGAGCAAATTCATGATACACATAATAAGCATGATATGATCAAAGCATTAAGACTAATATTAACGTTAGAGTCTCACGAGCACAAACGAGTAGCTCACAACCACACAAGTGAAAAGCAAATAAAAGTATCTCAAGCCAGCTAAAAACAACCAACAAAGAGAAACACGAGGCTTGAGATCTCAACACATACTCAGAACACCAACACCCACCACTTCTCCCCTTTGTCATCAAGACAACAAAAAGGGACAAATGGCGACACACAAACCCACTAGACAAGAGGAGGAGCGCTTGAAGCATCACCATCATCATCAAAACACCATCCTTCCATCGGAAAGGACAGATCTGTGGCCTCACTGTCTCTGTCCTCTGACCCTGGGCTGACCTCCTCACCAGTTGCAGCCCATGCTACCTTTTGCTCACGCCTCACAAGCTTCTCCTTGTTTATCTCCTTAATCTGACGGTGCTGGATAGACTGGAAAATCGTGAACATGTTGCTAAAGGTCTTGAACAGGGACTTCTTCTCTCCTTTGGCAAAAACGGCCTCAGAACCAATGGACTTGGCCTTACCACGAGGGATCCGAGCAATGGAGGACATGCCCGGAGTGAATGTGGCATGATCCACAGGCCTAGGTGTCACGCCCAATATGTGATATTATCCTAAAGAGACTCAAAGGTCCCACCAAGGATAGAACCGCATATTGATACACTTTTGCAAGGTGGATATCATTACATCAACATTACATAATAGATAGGGATACATACAAAAGGCATACAATGCCACATGAATACAACATCACAATACATAAGAGCAACATCCGACTACAGATGAAACACAAACAAAAACTCAAACGACATCCACCCTGCTAGCCCAGGCTGCCGACCTGGAACCTATCCCCTGATTGAAGAAGAAGAAGAAGAAGAAGAACTCCAAAACAAGCAAACATCGCTCTCGCGTCATGATCATCGCATAACCTGTACCTGCAACTGTTGTTGTAGTAATATGTGAGCCACGAGGACTCAGCAATCCCATTACCATGGGTATCAAGACTAGCAAAGCTTAATGGGAAAGGAAGGGGTAAACTGGTGAGGTTGCAGCAGCGACTAAGCATATATGGTGGCTAACATACACAAATAAGAGCGAGAAGAGAGCAAACGGAATGGTCGTGAAACTAGCAATGATCAAGAGGTGATCCTGAACTCCTACTTACGTAAAACATAACCCAAAATCGTGTTCACTTCCCGGACTCCGCCGAGAAGAGACCATCACGGCTACACACACGGTTGATGCGTTTTAATTCAAATCTAGTGTCAAGTTATCTACAACCGGACATTAACAAATTCCCATATGCCACATATCCGCGGGCATGGCTTTCAAAAGATAATACCCTGCAGGGGTGTCCCAACTTAGCCCATTATAAGCTCTCATGGTCAATGAAGGATATTCCTTCTCCCTGGAAGACCCGGTCAGTCTCGGAATCCCAGTTTACAAGACATTTCGATGATGGTAAAACAAGACCAGCAAAGCCGCCCGATGTGCCGACAATCCCGATAGGAGCTGCACATATCTCGTTCTCAGGGCAACACCGGATGAGACTAGCTACGAGTAAAACCAGCCCTCAAGTTTCCCTGAGGTGGCCCCGCAGGCAGCTCGGGTCGGACCAGCACTTAGAGAAGCACTGGCCCGGGGAGGCTAAAATAAAGATGACCCTCGGGTTGGCCGACCCAAGGGAAGGGTATAGGTGGTGGTGAGGCAAATGGTAAAACCAAGGTTGGGCCTTGCTGGAGGAGTTTTATTCAAAGCGAACAGTCAAGGGGTCCCATAAATCACCCAACCGCGTAAGGAACGCAAAATCAAGGAACATAACACCAGTATGACGGAAACTAGGGTGGCAAGAGTGGAACAAAACACCAGGCATAAGGCCGAGTCTTCCACCCTTTACCAAGTATATAGATGCATTAATTAAATAAGAGATATTGTGATATCCCAACATAATCCTGTCCACCATGGAGCAATCTTCAACTTCACCTGCAACTAACAATGCTATAAGAGGGGCTGAGCAAAGCGGTAACATAGCCAAACAACGGTTTGCTAGGAAGGGTAAAAAGGTTAGAGGCTGACACGGCAATTTGGGAGGCTTGAAGAGCAAGTGATAGGAAGCGCAGCATAGCGATAGAACGAAGCGACTAGCATAGCAATGATAGTAGTGAGATCCAGGGTAGCGGTCATCTTGCCTGAAATCCCGCAAGGAAGAAGAACGAGTCCATGAAGAAGATGAAGCCACGAAGACGAACCAAGCGTAGATGAACTAATCCTCGCGATCGCAACGAGACGGGAACTATCGAGAAGAAGCACACAACATGGTAAACACACCACACATATACATGACATGATGCTCAACCAAGCATGATGCAAGACAAGACTAGATGAAGCTACTCATGGCAAGAGATGATGCAAACAAGAGCAACACATCAAGGCAAGTTTAAAAGAGGCCGAAAACAACATATAATAAATCCGGTAAGTCCTCATATGCAAATTTCGAAATTGGTGCAGATCTGAATAAACCTTATGTTCAAGTTGTTAAATAGCAAGTTAAAATGCACCGTGATGATCTACATGAAATTCTAGTCAAGTTACATATAAAGTTCGTTTAATTAGGAGCTATGGCCTAGAAGATATGAGCAAAACAAGTTAAACATGGCATTGATGCAAAATGCATTCAAACATCAAGCAAACACACTCAAAAAATGGATGCAACAAGGTAATATGAAACTACATGCAAAACTAAGCAAGTTTCATATAGAGCACACTCAAAACGGAGCAACGGTTCAACACATACACTATACAAGTTTAAAGGACAAGCTGTCCAAAACAGCAACTAGGCAACTTGCAAGCATCAAAACAATATGCTACAGCACATCAACATAAGATCAAAAGGCATGGGCATGAAGTACAGGTAAAGCATTACAAAACATTAACACTGAGCTATCTCCACAAATCACTAGAACATGCTCAAAAGGACATGGCAAGATTGCAAATAATAACAGTTTCAGACTTAGCATAAATAACATCAGGTTGCAATGTTTAGATCTATCAAACAACATGCTAAAAAACTTATCATGGCAAACAAAGGCATGTCATTCTAGTACTAAAGACAAAGAGCAAAACTACCTTACTGAACTTATTCCAAAGATCAACAGAAAGATGGTAGTATCCATACAAACATGGCAAGTAATATGACAGATTCAAACATGGCGGGAACAACGATAAGTAGGCATGTTGGTGAGCTTGTAAAACTCACCACAGAGCAATACATGGCATGAAAATATGACCAACAGTCAGATGACGTATTTATGAAGCTAAACATGGCAAGATCAAGTTCATAGGGTGCATGTATCACTAGCAAAGCTCATGGCAAAACTGAACTTAATGTTAATAGGCTGATAGCAACATTATTTAGCAATTTGAGAGCAATATTACAACAAGCTACAGTAGTCTATAAGTGCAACCAGAGGCATGGACGGATAGAGAATGACATGTATAACAAAACATCCTTAGCGAACATCTCCAGATTATGCATAGAACAACTTGTAGAAGCAGGTTTACATAGCATCATGATATAGCACATTCAGCCTAGCAAAACAGCAACAACAAGTACCCTATTTCACGAGCTTGATGCACTCACTAAAAGACTCACAAAAATACATGTATTGCATCACTGTAAAGATGGAATGATGTAGTTCAAAACTCATGTAGACATCAAGCTCATAGGATGCACACACAAAATGCAATGAAAAAGACAAATCACCAAGTTCTGTTAACAGACAGCAGTTAACATCATATAGCACTCTTGCAACGATGATTAGGGCATCAAGATGAACTCAAACAAGCATGGCACAATGGAACCAAATGAAGAGCATCTCATGATGAACATTTTGCTATATCATATGAATGAAACAGAGCAACGGTCAAGGAGTTAAGGCATCAAGAATAGGGCATAAAATGCTGAAAATATGGGACTTAGTCGAATTTTATACCGACGAAAACGGACGACGTGAGGCGGGATGGCGAGGTCCAGGGGGGAGGCGCCCGTTTGGTTGGAGGAGGTGGTGGATCTGGTCCACCTGACTAGATCCAGGTGGCGGGGGACGACGGCGATCGCCGGAGATGGCGGGGACGGCGGGCCCGACCGGAGGCGAGGGCCGGCGAGGCCGGAGGCGGCGATGGCGGCGTGTCGGCAAGGGAGACGAGGAGGCGGGCGGTGGCGCTTGCGGGACACGGCAGCGGCCGGCGATGGGGCCGCGGCTGGAAGGCGGCAGGGCGTGGAGGACGGCGGCAGGGACGCGGGCGGCGCTCGGGAGGAGCTCCGGTGGCGCCGGTGGGGCTCCGGGCGAAGAAGCAGATGGTGAGGCGGTGGAGCGACGACGCGGTCAGGGCGGCAGACCGGCGGCGGACGGCAGCGAGGTCTGGCGAAGGGCACGGTGGGGCGGGAGGCGCGGGTCCGCACAGGTGGCGGCGGGCGGCGGCTCGGGCCCCATGGGCCGGATCTGGGCCCCGCGGGCCCTGGCGGGGGCGGAGGAGAAAGAGGGCCGACGCGGACGAGGTGGAGCTCTCTGATTCGCCACGTCCGCCGCGCGGAGGAAGAAGGAGGCTAGGGTTTGGGTTGATTTGATCCAAAATTTCGGGGGAGGGTGTGTTTATATAGGTAGAGGGAGCTAGGAGAGTCCAAATGAGGAGCGGTTTTTGCCCACACGATCGTGATCAAACGACCGAGAGCATGAAGGGGGTTTGGATGGGCTCATGGTCTATGGTGAAGGGGTGTTGGGCTGCAAAGAGAAGGGGGTTTCGGGCTACGCGGTTAACCGTTGGGGCATCAAATGACCTCCAAATGGAACCAAATTTGATGGGCGGTATACCGGTGATATACCAAGGCCACTCGGCAAACCTCGGTCCATTCCAAGAACGTTTTTATCCCGCTCACGAAACAAGGTCTGAGAGGGGCGACGGTGCACGCGCGAGAGGTCTGGACTCCGAACGGACAACAAAGAGAACCGGTGGAACCCGAACGGATGCAAGTTTTGAAAAACATTCAGATGAAATGTAGATGATGACATGGAAAAATGCAACATGCAAGCAAATGACATGGAAATGATGGCGAATAACTGGAATACACTTGGCGCATCGAATCCAGGGCGTTACAACACTCCTCCACTAACAAGAGATCTCGTCCCGAGATCTTAGGAACGTGGCGGAAGAGAAAAAGGAATAGGTGAAGTAAGAACGCAGGAGAGAAGATGAACAAAGTCGAGAGCACTCGGGTAGAAAAGATGAACGGTGAATATGACAAGAATCAAAAGCTCATGGAAACAAGAAAGATTCTGAAACCACTCCAGTTAGAACGAGATAAGAAACGAATAAGACTGAAAGGATTTAGGCAGCACTCCGGCTGAAAATGGAAGGATTAGAACATGAACTTCACAAGATGGGATGACAATTGACGAGATGAACAATGCAATGCCTCCAGAAGAATTGAAAGAATGGAATGAAGAGAATTTAGAAGGAAGGTTTGAACGGAGTTGTTGAGAAAATCAACAACGAAAGAATAAGCTTGTTGTGGACTTATCAAAACAACTCAAAACTTGAGGTAAAATTATGCCACAACCCAATGCTTGAATATCTGGGAATAACGAAGAAATGCAAAACTCCACTTCGAAAGAATACGGAGAATTAATTACACTTCAAGATGCAAGAAGAAAAGATACTTGAATTCCTCCAACAAAGTCTTGATGAACTCTTGAAGAATGAATTAAATCATGAAGAACCACCGTGAAGAACTCCGGTGACAAAAGGATGATAAGATAGAATGAAGGAAGAAAGAATAAGATGAGCCTTGCGATGATTTAGACGGAGGTTCCGATGAAATGACCGAGAAAATTTGAACTACGGTAAAGAAAAGATGAAAATGCTTGGAACTAGAATTTATTCATCAAGAACAAACTCCGAAGGAAGGGATTAATCAATTTGAGGAAATAAGAATAAGATTTATTGTATGCTTATCCTTCATCAAATTAAATTGATGATAAGCAATTGATTTTGCATACTACTTATTCTTCTTGAAAAGGATTAAGGGGGGGTATAGCACAAAACTTGAGAAAGTCTTCATGAACCACCGGTAGGATTGGAAAGAACGAATGAATTAAAATGATGATCAAGGAAAAAGAATCTTGAACGGACCACCGTAAGAATTCGAAAATGACTGATGAAAGAGAATGAATCACCGGGAAGAATTAGAAGAACAAATATGCTTGAGGGGATTTAGATGCAAAAGAACAAAGAGATCATGAGCTGATTAAAGAACACTTGAACGAAGCACTGGGATAATTGGATAATGGTAGCTGAAATGTGAGGACGAAGAATTCTTCTGGAACGATGGCCTCCAGTGAAAAGGAACGGGAAAACAACTTCTGACATACTCCGGATGGGTAAGAAAACAATATCTGACAAATGGAATAATTCGAGAGGATAACATGAAGCTAGAACCGCGACACTTCAAGAGAACGGGCAAAATTTTGAGGAAAAACTCTTCTTCGGTCTTCAAATGACGATGAGAAACACCACCGAAATTGTTGAGGGACTCCAGAATAATGAAAAAGAGGAAAGGTAGAACCAAAGATGAAAAGAATTTGAAAGCGATCTTGGATATGGCATCTGACTGATGAAATTCATTCTTACGTCACACCTGAAAAGAATTGAGAATAACTCCGGAGGAATTAGAAGAGTCAGGTAAGATCCTGGGAAAAGACCTGTGGGTTAGGGCCCACTAAAGAGAAAAACACCGTTGGAAAGGGTTGTTGAAGAGGTAGATGATGCACCGGAATGATTGAAATATTGGAATGAGGTGACAACCTAGAATTAATTGGAACACAGATGAATCTCCTGAGATGTCTTCCGAACTCCGGAATGGTTGAATGGCGAGAGGAAAACAAGCAAGGAGAACACTTGATCCAAGGAAAAGAATGTGATCAACCCGAAAAACTTGAATTGAGTGCACCAGAAAAGAAAGGGATGAAGAATGACGAATGAGATGAGAATTCACCGGTTGAAACAATTGACGAAAGACTGAAGAGGTTCCACACGAATGGAGTTGGTGCTCGAAAG
>NC_041387.1:106971161-107007613 GCF_002162155.2 Triticum dicoccoides | reverse complement strand
TCGAAAGAGGCTCAGGCTCCGGGAAGAAAAAGGGTGGGAGGGCGGGAAAACAAAGGCAACTTGGAAGGTAGAACCGACGAATAACTTAAAGAGAAAACACCGGTTGAAAGAATGCAAATGCTTCACACGAGTAGGATGGATACTCGATTACGGACTCCGGCTCCGAGGAGAAAAAGGGGTGGGCGGGTGGGAAAAAGAAAACAACTGAGGATTGAACTTGGCAAAGATGAAGAGACTCGAGTCAACTTGACGAGAAATGCACCGGATAAAAAGAGTTGAGAACCAACGATCGGAAAACCAACTGATACCAACTTGTCATGCCCAATATGCGATCCTGACCAGAGCGCCGGAGGGGCTGAGGAGTAAAAAGAATTCCTACTCTCCGATATAACTAGACTCCGAAAAATTTTTGTTCTAGACTCGACAACGGCCAAACTACACGATCAATAAAGGGGCTCCCATGGTCGGTCGAGGCTCTGATACCAACTTGTCACGCCCAATATGCGATACTATCCTAAAGAGACTCAAAGGTCCCACCAAGGATAGAACCGCATATTGATACGCTTTTGCAAGGTGGATATCATTACATCAACATTACATAATAGATAGGGATACATACAAAAGGCATACAATGCCACATGAATACAACATCACAATACATAAGAGCAACATCCGACTATGGATGAAACACAAACAGAAACTCAAACAACATCCGCTCTGCTAGCCCAGGCTACCGACCTGGAACCTATCCCCTGATCGAAGAAGAAGAAGAAGAAGAAGAAGAAGAAGAACTCCAAAACAAGCAAATATCGCTCTCGCGTCATGATCATCGCATAACCTGTACCTACAACTGTTGTTGTAGTAATCTGTGAGCCACGAGGACTCAGCAATCCCATTACCATGGGTATCAAGACTAGCAAAGCTTAATGGGAAAGGAAGGGGTAAAGTGCTGAGGTTGCAGCAACGACTAAGCATACATGGTGGCTAACATATGCAAATAAGAGCGAGAAGAGAGCAAACGGAACGGTCGTGAAACTAGCAATGATCAAGAGGTGATCCTGAATTCCTACTTACGTCAAACATAACCCAAAACTGTGTTCACTTCCCGGACTCCGCCGAGAAGAGACCATCACGGCTACACATACGGTTGATGCGTTTTAATTCGAATCTGGTATCAAGTTATTTACAACCGGACATTAACAAATTCTCATCTGCCACATATCCACGGGCACGGCTTTCGAAAGATAATACCCTGCAGGGGTGTCCCAACTTAGCCCATTATAAGCTCTCACGGTCAATGAAGGATATTCCTTCTCCCAGGAAGACTCAATCAGTCTCGGAATCCCGGTTTAGAAAACATTTCAACGATGGTAAAACAAAACCAGCAAAGCCGCCCGATGTGCCGACAATACCGATAGGAGCTGCACATATCTCGTTCTCAGGGCAACACCGGATGAGACTAGCTACGAGTAAAACCAGCCCTCAAGTTTCCCCGAGGTGGCCCCGCAGGCAGCTCGGTTCGGACCAGCACTTAGAGAAGCACTGGCCTGGGGGGCTAAAATAAAGATGACCCTCGGGTTGGCCGACCCAAGGGAAGGGTATAGGTGGTGGTGAGGCAAATGGTAAAACCAAGGTTGGGCCTTGCT
Organism: Triticum dicoccoides; assembly: GCF_002162155.2. NCBI lineage: Eukaryota > Viridiplantae > Streptophyta > Magnoliopsida > Poales > Poaceae > Triticum > Triticum dicoccoides. The sequence goes on along the minus strand of NC_041387.1, from coordinate 107,005,967 downwards.
GGAGGAGTTTTATTCAAAGCGAACAGTCAAGGGGTCCCATAAATCACCCAACCGCGTAAGGAACGCAAAATCAAGGAACATAATACCGGTATGACGGAAACTAGGGCGGCAAGAGTGGAACAAAACACCAGGCATAAGGTCGAGTCTTCCAGCCTTTACCAAGTATATAGATGCATTAATTAAATAAGAGACATTGTGATATCCCAACATAATCCTGTCCACCATGGAGCAATCTTCAACTTCACCTGCAACTAAAAACGCTATAAGAGGGGCTGAGCAAAGCGGTAACATAGCCAAACAACAGTTTGCTAGGAAGGGTGAAAAGGTTAGAGGCTGACATGGCAATTTGGGAGGCTTGAAGAGCAAGTGATAGGAAGCGCAGCATAGCGATAGAATGAAGCGACTAGCATAGCAATCATATTAGTGAGATCCAGGGTAGCAGTCATCTTGCCGGAAATCCCGCAAGGAAGAAGAACAGGTCCATGAAGAAGATGAAGCCACGAAGACGAACCAAGCGTAGACGAACGAATCCTCACTATCGCAATGAAACGGGAACTATCGAGAAGAAGCACACAACATGGTAAACACACCACACATATACATGACATGATGCTCAACCAAGCATGATGCAAGACAAGACTACATGAAGCTACTCATGGCAAGAGATGATGCAAACAAGAGCAACACATCAAGGCAAGTTTAAAAGAGGCCGGAAACAACATATAATAAATCCGGTAAGTCCTCATATGCAAATTTCGAAATTGGTCCAGATCTGAATAAACCTTATTTTCAAGTTGTTAAACAGCAAGTTAAAATGCACCGTGATGATCTACACGAAATTCTAATCAAGTTACATATAAAGTTTGTTTAATTCGGAGCTACGGCCTAGAAGATATGAGCAAAACAAGTTAAACATGGCATTGATGCAAAATGCATTCAAACATCAAGCAAACACACTCAAAACATGGATGCAACAAGGTAATATGAAACTACATGCAAAACTAAGGAAGTTTCATATAGAGCACACTCAAAACGAAGCAACGGTTCAACACATACACTCTATACAAGTTTAAAGGACAAGCTGTCCAAAATAGCAACTAGGCAACTTGCAAGCATCAAAACAATATGCTACAGCACCTAAACATAAGAACAAAAGGCATGGGCATTAAGTACAGGTAAAGCATTACAAAACATTAACACTGAGCTATCTCCATAAATCACTAGAACATGCTCAAAAGGACATGGAAAGATTGCAAATAATAACAGTTTCAGACTTAGCAGAAATAACATCAGGTTGCAATGTTTGGAGCTATCAAACAACATGCTACAGGAACTTATAATGGCAAACAAAGGCATGGCATGCTAGTACTAAAGACAAAGAGCAAAACTCCCTTACTGAACTTATTCCAAAGATCAACAGAAAAGAAGGTAGCATCCACACAAACATGACAAGTAATATGACAGATTCAAACATGGCAGGAACAATGATAAGTAGGCATGTTGGTGAGCTTGTACAACTCACCACAGAGTGATACATGGCATGAAAAGGTGACCAACAGTAAGATGACATATTTATGAAGCTAAAAATGGCAAGAGCAAGTTCATAGGGTAAATGGATCACTAGCACAGCTCATGACAAAACTGAACTTAATGTTAACAGGCTGACAGCAACATTATTTAGCAATTTGAGAGCAGGATTATAACAAGCTACAACAGGCTATAAATGCAACCAGAGGCATGGACGGATAGAGCATGACATTTATAACAAAAGATCTTTAGTGAACATCTCCAGATTATGCATAGAATGACTTGTAGCAGCAGGTTTACATAGCATCATGATATAGCAGATTCAGCCTAGCAAAATAGCAACAACAAGTACCCTACTTCACAAGCTTGATGCACACACTACAAGACTCAGAAAAATACATTGATTGCATCACTGTAAATATGTAATGATGTAGTTCAAAACTCATGTAGACATCAAGCTCATAGGATGCGCACACAAAATGCAATGAAAAAGACAAATCACCAAGTTCTGTTAACAGACAGCAGTGAACATCATATAGCACTCTTGCAATGATGATTAGGGGATCAAGATGAACTCAAACAAGCATGTCACAATGGAACAAAATGAAGAGCATCTCATGATGAACATTTTGATATATCATATGCATGAAACGGAGCATCGGTCAAGGAGTTATGCCATCAAGAACAGGGCATAAAATGCTGAAAATCTGGGACTTCGTCAAATTTTATACCGACGAAAACAGGACGACGTGAGGCGGGATGGCGAGGTCCAGGGGGGAGGCACCCGTTTGGTTGGAGAAGGTGGTTGATCCGGTCCACCTGACCAGATCCAGGTGGCGGGGGACGACGGCGATCGCCGGAGATGGCGGGGACGGCAAGGCCGGAGGCGGCGATGGCGGCGCGCCGGCGAGGGAGATGGGGAGGCGGGCAGCGGCGCTTGCGGGACACGGTGGTGGCCGGTGGCCTGGCCGCGGCTGGAAGGCGGTGGGGCATGGAGGACGGCGGCGGGGACGCGGGCGGCGCTCGGGAGGAGCTCCGGCGACGCCTGTGGGGCTCCGGGCGGAGAAGCAGACGGCGAGGCGGTGGAGAGACGACGCGGTCAGGGCGGCAGACCGGCGGCGGACAGAGGCGGGGTCCGGTGAAGGGCGCGGCAGCGCGGGAGGCGCGGGTCCGCACGGGTGGCGGTGGGCGGCGGCTCGGGCCCCGTAGGCCGGATCTGGGCCCCGCGGGCCCTGGCGGGGGCGGAGGAGAGAGAGGGCCAGCGCGGATGAGGTGGCGCTCTCTGTTTCGCCGACGGACGGTGGTGGACGTGTCCGGCACCGGACGGACGTGTCCGGCGTGCGGAGGAAGAAGGAGGCTAGGGTTTGGGTTGATTTGATCCGAAATTTCGGGGGAGGGTGTGTTTATATAGGTAGAGGGAGCTAGGAGAGTCCAAATGAGGAGCGGTTTTCGCCCACACAATCGTGATCGAACAACCGAGAGCATGGAGGGGGTTTGGATGGGCTCATGGGCTGTGGTGAAGGGGTGCTGGGCTACAAAGAGAAGGGGGTTTCGGGCTACGCGGTTAACCGTTGGGGCATCAAACGACCTCCAAATGGAACGAAATTTGACGGGGGTCTACCGGTGATATACCAAGGCCACTCGGCAAAACTCGGTCCATTCCGAGAATGTTTTTATCCCGCTCACGAAACAAGGTCTGAGAGGGGCGACGGGGCACGCGCGAGAGGTTTGGACTCCGAACGGACAACGGAGAGAACCGGCGGAACCAGAACGGATGTAAGTTTTGAAAAACATGCAGATGATGACATGGCAAAATGCAACATGCAAGCAAATGACATGGCAATGACGGCGAATAACTGGAAGACACCTGGCGCATCGAATCCGGGGCGTTACACTAGGGTTCTGCCCCTTCTTGATAGGCACATATGGAGCAGGAGGAGCTGGAGTCCAGTTGGGGTTGCACTCGGGATTGAAGTCTTGTACTGAGCAATATACTTAGCTGGGCAGACGGACTCAATCAATGCCTGGATGAATGGAGCATAGATCAAGGACTTGTTCTCTTGCACACACTGACGGAGCTCATAGAACATGAAGTCCAAAACTTTCACCCTCTTCTTCTGATGCAGGTACACAAAAACATCCAACATGGAACTCCGAATGTTGTGGGAATCACCGGCCTTAGGAGTGTGTGTGTACCTCAATATATGGCGCATAGTGTCATAGAGAGGCACAAGGTCTTTGATGGACCCAGTGACAAACGACTTCTCCTGCTTGTAAGCGAATGAAATCTCATCCTTAGTGCGCTGCCCACTTTCATGAACCCTGCCAAACTCCTCAGATGCAGCATCTTCATCAATGACTGGATACAGAATGATCTCAGGAAACTTTGCCATAGAAGCAGAGCACTGATGGGTCCCAGACATCCACGTGAGGGTGCGAGCAGAGTCATTTGAGAAAAACAATGTGGCAAAGAACTGCATCACCATATCCTCATTGTATGGATGGTTGAAAGTGACGAACGGAATGAGGCCCAACCTCCCAAGAGTTGAATACACACCGGGATATAGATGATCATTATCGCGCAGACTCTCAGTGTTCACTTGCTTGTGCAGTGCAAACTTCTTCGACTTGGTCATGAGAAGATCATGATATACTCTTTGCTAAAACTTGTTCTTAAACCAGGGATCCACACCCAAACCCATGCCAGCTGCATAAGGATGACTCTGTCTCTCAGCCCAAAGCTCTGGCTTGGTCCACTTGGCAAGGGGCATGTTTCGGAGATCTGGCCCGCCCGGGATGGCTTTCTCGGGACTAGACTCCTCTTCTTACTCTTCATCCTCATCACCTCCATCAACACAATCATCCTCTTCTTCTATCTCTACATCATCATTGGGGTTGACATAGTGAGCATCATCTTGCGAGCCATACTCTTCCTCAGAATCATCGGAGGCCTTAACAACAGGGCGCTTGGTGGTAGCATGACGAACACGGCCCTGCCCAGACTCAGACCCCTGACCAATGCCCTCGAATGGCTGGCGATGAGCAACCGTGAACTCCCTTGAACCTCCCTTTGGGCGCTTGCGACGGAGCTCGGCCCTCTTGTCAGCGGAGTCTGAAACACACACAAACACCCAACAACACACCACAGAAAACACAAACGAGTACAAGTTCAAGATAGAGGGCAAAGGGATAGGTAGATAAACAGGTGAAAAGCCCCTGGACACGGGGGTTTCCCGGTGGCAGCCACTTCCAGATCAAAATCTGGGAGTGGGTGCAGCAGGGAAACCATAGAAACTGATCACCTGGATTCTACCTAGGAAGGAACAACTACTCTAATCTAAGAAACACAAGAAACCCTAGAACTAAGAGAACTTGATAGGCATCCATGAAGGAAAAGGAAGGAGAGAGGGAAGGGATCAACCAGAGGAGGAGCCCATCTCGAAGAAAATCCAGAGAGCAAGGAGCCCGAAGGATCCAGGAGGAGCTCCGGCGAGCGGGGGTGACGGCGGCGCCACTGGAGGCTTCCTAGGGAGTGGAAGAGGCGACTTGGTGGGAATGAACCCAAGCCCCCTCACGCCCCGCCTCATCAGGGCCAGGAACCACAGACCCCATGCGCACAGGCTAAGTGAGCCCCGTGCGCATGGTACAGAGCCCATGGGCACGGGGACCCCGTGCGCACGGTACAAGCCCGTGGGCACGGGGTATTCATGAACTTTGACTTGAGGTGCTTTTTGAAGGAACGGCTGAGTGTCAACTCTTACCATGATTTCGCAAAGAACTCGGTCTATGTTTCTGAATACGTCGTGAGAGAAATCCTATCACTCCAAGACGGGAATATGTGTAGCACTTGTACCAGAAGAGAAAAAGACACAACCAAGAAAAAAATAGAGATAAAACACAGAAAACCAACAACACACACACACGAATAATGGACACAACCCTCAAAGGAGGGCGGTGGCCGAGGCCACCATTTTTGAGTTTGTTTGGTATGGCACTACGAAGATATGAACCTTGGGCCCAAGACCAACACTCATCTTTGAAGCACAAGTGCCACCTAAAGTGGCTAATGTGAAAGATTTTATTTGATTTACGCACTTCTAGGATAAGATAGCTCATGAGTTGAGCTAGCTCCCCCTAGACATGTGCCTACATCTAAGCAAGATGTTCCAAGAGTATGTGTGAATGAGCAATAATTTAAACCCAAGTTACTTATATCCACAATATTTAGCTCATGCCTTAACTCGCGAGATCTTGCTTCTTCAAGTGGCTTGGTGAAGATATCGGCTAGTTGATTCTCAGTCTTGACATGGAGTAATTCAATGTTCCCCTTGGCCACATGATCCCTAATGAAGTGATGACGAATCTCAATATGCTTGGTCTTGCTGTGTTGGACCGGATTTTCAATGATCTTGATTGCACTTTCATTGTCGCAACAAAGAGGCAATTTGTCGCATTTGACACCATAATCCATCAAAGTTTGCCTCATCCATAATAACTAAGCACAATGACTTCCGGCGGCAATGTACTCGGCTTAGGCCATCGAGAGAGATATACAATTTTGCTTCTTTGAAGACAAATTTACCAATGATCTCCCTAGGAATTGACATGAACCGGAAGTGGACTTGCGGTCAACCTTGTCTCCGGCCCAATCCAAATCCGAGAATCCCATAAAATCAAACGATGATCCTTTGGGATACCAAAGGCCCAAGTTTGGGGTATGAACCAAATATCGAAGGATTCTTTTCACTACCGAATAGTGGCTCTCCTTAGGAGCGGATTGAAATCTTGCACACATACACACACTCAACATAATATCCGGTCTAGATGCACAAAAGTAAAGCAAGGAACTGTTTATGGAGCGATATACCTTTTGATCCACTTCTTTACCATTGGGATCAAGATGAAGTTGACCATTTGTGGGCATGGGTGTCTTCATTGGCTTGACATCTTGCATTTTGAACCTCTTGAGCATGTCTTGAATATAACGAGATTGGTTGATGAAGATCCCCCCTCTCAATTGCTTTACTTGAAAACCGAGGAAGAACTTGAACTCTCCCATCATGCTCATAGAAAATTCCTTGGTCATAAGATTCTCAAACTCAACGTTAATAGCATGGTTAGTGGACCCAAAGATAATATCATCAACATATATTTGGCAAACAAACAATTCTCCTTTTACCCTCTTTGTGAAGAGAGTGGAATCTATTACCCCAATCTGGAACCTTTTCTCACTTAGGAATGCCATAAGGTGATCATAACAAGCATGAAGTGCTTGTTTGAGTCCATAGAGTGCCTTACGGAGTTCATAAACGTGAGAGGGGTGACCGGGGTCTTCGAAACCGGGAGGTTGCTTGACATATACCAACTCCTTAAGAGGACCATTAAGAAATGCACTCTTCACATCCATTTGGTATAATTTAAAATCATGATGAGAGGCATAAGCAAGCAAGATGCGAATGGATTCAAGACGGGCAACAGGGGAAAAAGTTTCACCAAAGTCCAAACCTTCAACTTGGGTGAAACCTTGTGCCACTAACCTTGCCTTGTTCCTTATTACTTGTCCATGTTCATCTTGTTTGTTCTTGAAGATCCACTTTGTTCCAATGACATTATGATGCTCTTTGGGTCTTTCCACCAGGGTCCACACCTTGTTGCGGGTGAAGTTGTTGATTTCTTCATGCATGGCATCTATCCAATCCATATCGTCAAGTGCATCTTCCACCTTAAGGGGCTCAACACAAGAGACGAATGAGTGATGTTCAAAAAAGTTTGCCAAACGTCTACGAGTAGTTACCCCCCTTTTGATGCTTCCATATATGTTCTCGGTGAGATGTTGAAGATGCTTTAGTTTTGCGACCACTTTTTTCTCCTTAATTGCAAGCTCTTCTTCACTTGGTTTTGGACTTGATGAAGAAGCTTGACCTTGAGACTATTTTAGCCTCGGAGACACCCTTCTCTTTGCAACCACAAGTTCTTGCTCATTGGGAAGTGACGATGATGAAGAAACTTGTGGTTGGGCTTGATCGTGATCTTGATCACGAACTTGAGCTTGATCTTGAGCCTCAATAATTGGTTCTTCACCATTTGAGTGAGCTTGTTCTTGATCTTGCTCGGGAATATGAGGGACTTGATTTTGTTCTTGGATAGGTACATGATCCCCCATAGCATATTGTTCAAGAGGTGTCGGTGATGACTTCCCTTGTGGAGAATCCACAAGAGGGGCTCTTACTCATTCTTCTTCTACTTGGACTTGGGGTGTTTCTTTTGGAAGAATGTGGCCTATCCCCATGGTCCTTATAGCTTGTGAAGGAGCCTCATCACCTACAACACTAGGAACAATTTGCTCCACTCAAGAGCCATTATCTTCATCAAACTCCACATTTCCGTTTCCTCAATGCACCCGGTGTATTTATTGAGAACTCGGTAATCATGAGATTTTGATGCATATCCAACAAATATGCCCTCATAAGTTCTATCCTCAAACTTAGCTAACCGGGATTTCTTGTTTAAAATGAAACACTTACAACCGAATACCCGAAAGTATTTGACGTAAGGTTTTCTCCCGATTAGGAGCTCATATGGGGTCTTGTTCTTGAGCTTGCGAAGATAAAGCCGGTTTGAAGCATGACACGCGGTGTTGATGGCTTCGGCCCAAAGCTTGTATGGAGACTTGTACTCGTCAAGCATGGTCCTAGCCATATCAATAAGAGTCCGATTCTTCCTCTCTGCAACACCATTTTGTTGGGGAGTATATGGAGCGGCATATTGATGGTTTATCCCCTCTTCACTCAAGAATTAATCCATTGTGTAGTTCTTGAACTCGGTGCCATTGTCACTTCGAATTTCCTTGATCTCACAATTATGTTGACATTGAGCTTCTTTGGCAAAGTTGATGAAGGTTTCTTGGGTTTCATCTTTGGTCTTGAGAAAGAACACCCAAGTATATATTGTGAAGTCATCAACAATGACAAGGCAATACCTCCTCCCTCCCAAACTATCATAAGTTGGAGGCCCAAAAAGGTCCGAATGAATAAGCTCAAGGGGCCTCAAGGTGGTGATGATAGACTTCACTTTATGAGCCTTTTCATGAAGCTTTCCAGCAATGCAAGCACTACAAGGACGACCTTGCCCTTGCTATTATCACCAATAGAGATGTTCGAAGAGGCCTTGAGTGAATCAATGAACTCCACAAGCATCTCCCTTTCTTCGGTCATATGATTGGTGCATCCACTATCGATCACCAATTGTTTTCCACCAGAGACATAGTCCTACAAGAATCAAGCTTTTGTTATAGGTACCCATTTTGCAATGGGTCCTCGAGAGTTAGCAACAAGGGTCTTGGGAACCCAAATAGACCAAGCATAATCATCATAGTTAGTGCCAACAAATTTTGCAAATGTATAGCTAGCTTCTCCTCTCATGAGGACATAAGATGGATTGTTCTTGCCAGCAAAATTTTTGGGAATGGCCTTGTCCCTAGTGAACTTTTCACTCCCACCAACCCCTTTTTCCTTCTCTTTCTCCTTTTGCCCTTCTTGCACAAACACTGCCTCTTGGGGAGGGGAAGGAGTCAGACCGATCTTCTCCTTGTTGTTCTTCTTCTTGTTCTTACCATTCTTCAATGCGGGATCAAATTCAATTCCCTCCTTGGCAGCACACTCCTTTTGGTTGCTCAAGAGGTCATTAAGGTTTTTCTCCCCTTGGATGCATGATACAAGCCCTTTCTCAAATTGAGCCTTCAACTTCTTATTCTCCTCTTGGAGAGAGGTGCAATCATGAACAAAATTAGCCATACAAGCATCATTATTTAAATCCATGTGAGGTACGGAAGTGAGAGCCTTAATGGTTGTAGCTTTAAGTTGAGCATAAGACTCGGTGAGGGCAATGAGGTCACCTTTTACAACCTTGGAACTAGTCACAAGGAACTCATGTTCCTCAACAAGTCTCGTGTGATCAAATAGAAGGTTTTCCATTCTAACATTAAGAGCATCTTTGTTCTCAGGGCAAGTTGCAAAGCATCATTGGTTTTAACAAAGTCAATTTGATTAGCCGACAAGGCTTCCTCAAGTGATGCTCTCATAACACTCTCTTAATTTAGTTCGTGCTCGAGGAGATCGACTCTCTCTTTTTCCTCTATGAGGAGGTTTTCAACGTTCTCAATAAAGTCATCGCGTTCGGCAAGTGACTTAAGGAGTAAACGAGCATGAGCTTCACCATGAAGAGTTTTCATGAAAACCATTAAGGATTCCTCATCATTATCCATGCCCTCATCACACTCATCCTCCACTATCTCACATGAGAAGGGAGTGTAGATGTCGGGTTTCTTAGATTTGGACTTTGTTTTTACCTCTTTGGCCATAAGGCACCAATGAGTGAAAGGCTTGTCCTCATTTGGAGAGTCGAAGAGGCCGGTGGTGGAGGAGGAGGTAGCGGTATGCATGGCAATGGCGGTTGTGCCCACTTGATCATCATCACCGTCATCTTCATCTCCGGACATGTATTCTTCATGAACAAGAGCCTTGTCATCCTTCCTCTTTGCAAACTTGGTGAACTTCTTCTTCTTGATCACAAGCTTCTCGAACTTGTCTTCACGTCTCTCATACAAACAATCATGTACAAAGCATCTTGGGCTATCACAATTGTAGCATTTCCTTCGTCCAAACAATCTTCCTTGAAGATTCTTACCTTTGTTTGCCATGGTCTCGGAGTACTTTTTGACTAAAAGTGCCAAGTCTTCCGCAAAGTCATTTGCCGGGCAAGGGGTGTCAACATCTTCCTCACATATTTCTTCACTCACTTCTTCATCCCTTGAGGGTTGGCTTGTCACTTTCTTGGCCTTCAAGGCAAGATTGGAGTTTTTGGTTGCTTGAGCAATTGCAAAGGTCTTCTTGGACTTGGTCTCCAAGAGAACATGAGTTGAGAAAGTGGAAACAACTTGAGCCGCGGTCGACTTGTGATAATCCGGACGTTGATGTATCATCATGACCATGGTATGTTCCATGAGAACCATAGCAACTATGAACTTGTCCTTGATGAAGTCATCATTTGCCCAAGTGCACCCAAAGGTTCTCAAGTTGAGCACATGGCACTTCAACCTTCGGTAGACCTCTTCCGCGGACTCACCCTCATTCCTCACAAAGAGATTGACTTCTTTCTTGAGCAAATCCAATCGAGATCTTTGAATTTCTTCATCTCCTTCAAGAGCCTCCTCAACGCAATCCCATGTTTCCTTTGCAGTTTTAAGGAGAGCAATGGAGTCACTATAGTCTTCGGTCACATCGGTGCGCAACATGTTGTGTGCGGTTGCATTGAGTTGTCATCAATCGCTTCTCTTGGAGTGAGATTCATTGGGTCCTTGGGTTTGAACCCATTGACCACAATCCACCATAGTTGAGTTGAAGCACTGCGCATGTAAGACTCCATATCTAGCTTCCACTTAGCAAACGCATTAGCTTTCAAAGGGAGGCCCAACAGGATTAATGCGAGTATGTTGCAAAGGTTGAGGTGAGTAAAAGGATTCCACGGCATTGTACTTGGGAACTTGAGTACGAGTCGGAGAAGCAAGAGGTTCTCTCGAGTCATCCGCATCATGAATGGCATTTGGATCAAATGAGTTTGATGCGGATGTCGAGGGCTATAAGCAAGCATCAATTTCCTCCTTGACCGAGCCGAACTTCTTTCAACATAGAGGCTTTAAGGTCCGCAAACATTGAAATAATATCGGCCGCGGTCAAAGGAGCACACGGGTTAATAGGAGTGGTGGGAGCAACGACCGGGGCACCAAGTACCTTGGGCGCGGCGGGGGTAGGTTTTGACCATCCTCCACAATGGGTGTGCCACCTCCCTCATTCCCTAGATCGACCATAACCTCTTAAGGTTGTAAAACCTTATATTAGATCAAGAGTCTCTGATACCAATTGAAAGGACTGATACGGTCGACTAGAGGGGGGTGAATAGGAGACTACAAATTTTAATCTTTCTTGTCATTTTAAAGTTTAGCAGATAAATAGGGTTCACTAGATATGCAACTAGGTGAACACAACCTATATGACAAGCAAGCTTAAAGCAAGATATGCTAGGAAACAAACTAATTAGCAAGCCAACAAGCATACAAGGGAAATAAAGGTGCGGGAAAGGATTAACCACAAGTGAGGCGAGGACGTGGATTTTATCTCGAAGTTCACTCTTCCTTGGGGAAGAGCTACTCTCGGTTTAGAGCGGTGCCGGAGCCAAAGCTTGCGGAACACCACGAAGGCTCACCGTAATATCTTTCGAGTCATCCCAACGGATGAGCCTTGAATCACTCGGGGTTGGTCTTGAAGGTGACCACCACACCTTTACAAACTTCTTCGAAGCACACCACAAGCAAGGAAGCTTCCGGAGGAACCTCTAACCGCCTAGGAGCCCAAGCTCCGAGAGTAACAAGTCTATGGGGAATAAATGTTGCGGGGAATGCAATTTGGTTTGGTCAATATGTAGATCGGGTCAGGTTTCAAAAAAATATGTAGATCGGGTCTTGCTCTCCCAATCCCCAAAGTTTCAACAAGTTTGGGTGGAGGGATTGAGAGTATTGAGCAAAATGAGGTGTACCAATGGTGGAGCTCAACAATACATTAGGGTTCGGGATGGAGGAAGAAGAAGGGGGGGTTTATAGTGTTTGTACCGGGGTGGCCGTTTCTGCCCATTGGACCCCGTGCGCACGGGGTACTCAGAGACTTCCACACCACCCCGTGCGCACGGGGGTCAAAAAGACCTCGTGCGCACGGGGTACTCAGAGAGTTTATGCAGTACCCCGTGCGCACGGGATACCTAAAGAGTTATGCAGTACCCCATGCACACGAGGGTCAAAAGACCCCGTGTGCACGAGGTACCCAGTAACTTTCTGTTATAAGCTTTCTGAGTACCACGAGCACACACACTAAGATTTTAGGTGGTAGGAATGGGTAGGCTAGTGTATCTGGCTCGGCAAAGACATTCCCACACAACTTTCATCCACACCAACCCCTCTTAATAGTGTGGTCTTTCCTATGACTCGAAGAAAACCAAAAACTAAAACCTTCGACTCACCGGAACACCACGCCTTTGACCTTTTTGAATTGGGGGTCGCACATCTCCATCACGAAGCACTTGGAACCAATATCCCAAGATAAACTTTAGCAACCGATATTAGTTCGACTAACCACATTGTCATCACACCAAAACATAGTATAAGTGTCACTTGCACTTTCAGCATGTTATTTCATGCATATCATTTTGTGCGCTCCACCAAGATGTATGTGACACAGAAGAGTGACCAATGATCCTAATCGATTGTGCATTTGCATTCAAACGCAAATTTTTAATAATGCACTAATTTAGGGGGAGCTCTTGCTTATCACATACTTCTCAAAGCGGCGATGTACTTCATTTATTTAATCATTTGTCAAAGCTTTGATCTATATGTTGTCATCAATTACCAAAAAGGGAGATTGAAAGTGCAACTAATCCCCGGGTGGTTTTGGTAATTCATAACAACATATATATCATTTAACTAATGTCCTTTCAAGATAAATATTTCAGGATGTTCAATGACTGTCATGGCATGAAATAGAGATGTGGACCCCTCAAAATGTCAAGACTCTACATTTTTGTTTAAGTGATCCAAGATCACATTGAGTCCATAGGAAAGCCAATACTATTAAAAGGGAATGATGTGTTGCTTAATGATCTTCTTGCTTAAAGTGCTTAGTGATATTGCTCCAAAACCCTCAGCTACTTTCTCTATCCAAATATGTCCAAAAGCTAATTCCCAACTCAGGCCCACAAATATTTCCTATCCGGAGCCACCGAGTTCATCTTGACATAGCCACTGCCAAAACCCTAATAGTTCGGTCATACCGATATGGATCTCGGTCTCACCGAGATGGCCTTGCCAGCGCTTTGTCGCTTATTGCATTCACTTCGGTCCCATCGAGTTGGCTTGACTGATTCTCTGTTGCTCATTGCACTCAATTCGGTCTCACCGAGTTGATGCAATTGGTGCCACCGAGTTGAAGTTTTCCCTAAGCCCTAGCACATCGATCCCACCGAGTTGTTCCCGTCGGTCCCAGTGAGATTCCTAACGTTCATATTTTTGTACAGATCGGTGCCACCGAGTTTTCTTATCGGTGCCACCGAGATGGGTCAAAAGTGTGTAACGATTAGATCTTGTGTGGAGGCTATATATACCCCTCCACCCCCTTCTTCTCATAAGAGAGAGACATCAGAATGTGTCTACACTTTCACCATTCATTTTCTGAGGGAGAACCACCTACTCATGTGTTGAGATCAAGAGATTCCATTCCTACCATTTGAACCTTGATTTCCAGCCTTCCCCAAGCTGCTTTCCACGCAGATCCTTCTTCTACCATAGCCAAATCTGTGAGAGAGAGTTGAGTGTTGGGGAGACTATCATTTGAAGCACAAGAGCAAGGAGTTCATCATCAACACACCATCTAGTACCTTTTGGAGAGTGGTGTCTCCTAGATTGGTTAGGTGTCGCTTGGGAGCCTCTGACATGATGTGGAGTTGAACCAAGAAGTTTGTAAGGGCAAGAAGATCGCCTACTTCGTGAAGATCTACCCGAGTGAGGCAAGTCCTTCGTGGAAGATGGCCATGGTGGGATAGATAAGGTTGCTTCTTCGTGGACCCTTCGTGGTTGGAGCCCTCCGTGGACTCGCGCAACCGTTACCCTTCATGGGTTGAAGTCTCCATCAACGTGGACGTATGATAGGACCACCTATCGGAACCACGCCAAAAATCTTCATGTCTCCATTGCGTTTGCCTTCTCCAAACCCTTCCCTTTACCTTCATATGCAATGTTTTACTTTCCGCTGCTATACTCTTAGAATTGCATGTGTAGGTTGATTGCTTGACTTGTCATAATTGCTAAAATCTGCCTACAACTAAAATTGGGAAAAGGAAAGATTTTTATTTGGTCAAGTAGCCTAAGCACCCCCCCCCTCTAGACATACGATTCGATCCTACAACGTCCTCACTGTTGGGTGTGGCACGCTCCCTACGAGCAGACGTCGACTACCTGCAAAACTAGGCGCCATGACCCAAGAACCGCCACCAGAAGGGCAAAGCCCCACCACCCCGTTGCACAACACTACGAGAGCCACCAGAACATCACGTCATCATTGTTGCGAAGCCGCACTGAAAGTGCATTGACACTCAAATACTATTTTGGTGTTGATAACAATTGGATTAACGAGATCTAATGTTGGTTGTCAAGTTTATCTCAGGACACTGGTATCTCGTATGTGTATCTGGACTTCGGTGACCCGTTGTTGTAGTGAATTGTTCGTCAGGGGCGCTATGTACACTGAGCGGATGAGTCCAAGACGATGACTTTCTCGGGTTGTCCAAGTCCTGCCGCCCACCTTTCAACTCTTTTAGGCAATCAAAGGTGGTTGGTGCGCCAACAAGGAGAACTCATTTGGAGTTGTTGCTCTTTGGAGACGGTCGGCGTTGGTCGGGACATGGTTTTGTTGGTCAGTCTAGGACAGACCCTTATGCATTGGAGTCGAAGTTGTATTGTGTGTGTTTTAGTTTGAGTGGTGTTTGCTACTCACCAGCGTATGGTGGGAGCTTGCTTGAGTTCTTGTATTTTACCCTCTGTCTTTTATAAGACTAAGGCACACATTGCATGTTCTCAAAAAAAATTGGAATAGAGGCACTAGTATTTATTTTGAGCAGAAATGAGCTCAAACCTTCGATCCAAAGAAAGTTTTGGAGGCAAGATATCCACACAAATTAGGAAGCATAATTCCAACCCAAACAGCTAGACTAATGTGGTTTATACTAGTGGGCGGAGGCACGGCGCGCCTATCGTGAAGCATGTGTGTGTGGCTGCTTTGTTTTTCTCATAGAAGAAAAGAAGACATGGGGTAAGCAAGCTGGCAGCTGGTAATGTATAAGTCAATTTAACTTCGATAAATACCAAAAGGTACCATAAAACAGTTCACATATGGTTACATACACTTAGCTATATATTTAAAATGTTCCAGCCAAAGATGTTTCCAACCAAGATAGTTGAAGTCTGAAACTCGCCTGGTGCAACCAAAAGTTGAACAAAACAGCTTTTCTTCGAACCGAAGGAAAATTGCTCCAATATAGATTTTAAAGATCACATTTTACAGATAATACCCCATCCTACAATAGATGAAAATTTATATTATCGAACGAAGCAAGATACACAAGAAGCAAAAACAACAACAAAACGTGAATTAGAAAATAGGAAGGACTAACCTTTAGACAAATGTCAACTCTTTTAGGCTCAGTGTCGGCAGCCCAGTCAAAAAACCAAGAATGTCATTGTTTTCTGTTATGCATATAATTTTTAGCTCACAATAGAGCAAAAATCGAACGAACATACTCTAGTAAAAAGATAGAACCTTTGGCATTACAGTGCACTGACGATTTCTTTATACATGATATTTTAAGTAGTGTCTGTTGCAACCCGTAACCCTTATTCGTGAAAAATAGCATGCATGATCAGCCCAATTAGAGATGCATTTCTTCCGCAAAAAAAATTAGAGATGCATTATCAGTCAACTCAAGCCTAATTCTCACAACCTAATATGGAACTAACCTGGATACTCTAAGACACATATATTCGTTAATTTGCTTATCCTACGGAGTCCTGCAAAAAAAGTTGCTAGGTATTGCATCATAATTAACCTAAATTTATAAAGAATGTAGAATGAGAAAAAATTGCTACCGTTTGTACTATTCACAGTGTTATAGGGGTAGAGAGTGTGTGCATGTTCACATGGGTGAGTGTAACTGTGTTGGCGCTGGTGCTCGTATTTTCCTGTATTTATTTGAGGCTCTTCGGATAGCGCTATAGGGGTAGAGTGTGTGTGGGTGCATTGAGTGTATGTGAGCATCTATGTTGTAATGTGTTGGCACCGGTGCTCCCACTTTGCCGGATTTATTTATTTCTCGGTGGTGATATTCATTTAGTGGGAGGAGATGTCCCCTTCGACCACGAAAGCACGTCCACTAACTTTGTCGATCTCAAGATGTAGTGTCGGCTCAGTATCTTAAAGGTTCTTATAAACATAGCGTGTGCATGTATGCATTTATAGGGATAACTCTATGTGTGTATATATAAGCGTCTGCGTTGTACTGTATTAAAAAACAGTATCTAACACAAAAAGAAAAACCTAATAGTGAGTTAAATAAAAACAAACACGTATCAGGCAAGGAAGCACTCAAGGCAAAGTACTCAAATGCATGAGAGTGGAGCTAGCTTAGCAGCTTAATTCTTTTATATATATTCATGATGAACCACCAAGACCAGTATCATTTTGAAGGAATTGCGCCAAGCATGCATGGGGCCATTTTTAATCAGTGACAGACTTAGAGTGAACTACTTCCCTTGTCAGGGAATCACTCCCAAAAGGGCCCCCCCATCCCATCCATCCTTGCAAGTCAATCAATAACTTAATAGTTGTTCCTACATCCAAATCCAAACACCTGGACATACACCAAGGTGAAGCCTGGTTGGTTGGACCAAACTGCTGAAACTAGCTAGGAAAACCCCCTTCGGTAGTACTACCTGTTACCATCAGCAACAGTATAAAGACTTTGGATTTCAGACTTCTCTGCAATTTCTTGAATTGGGTTTGCTTCCTATGAATATTGACTCAATTTGGTAGCACACCTTTCTTGCAATCTTCATTTGGTTGGAAAATGTCGTTCCGACTTTTGACCGGTTCGATTCAACACCGAAAACCCGGTCAAATTACGCAAAGAACGGTGGTTGTTGTTTTGGTGCGTTGGTCCTACGAGGCACTAGCACGACGACTTTCCGACTCTCTACTATGACGAGTTTTGCCCAGCTCGGTGAGGGAGGGCCGATGACGATGGCGTGCCTTCGGCTCGCTTCAATGCTTGTAGTCGTCGTTAGGTGGTCTACGGATCTGGATGCAATTTTTATTATTTTTGTTGCTCGTTATACTGTCATGATTGAAGATGAATAGATTGAAAGTTTTTTGAAAAAAAGATCGAACCGGTCCCAGATCAAATCAAAAGAAGAAGTGCGGAGAGGTTAAGCAAAGTACGCGAGGTGCATGGAATAGTATACAAGTTGTTCTCTTGCTTCACTCCTCCCCTTCCCCTCCCTTTGGAAAAATCTATCTTCCCCACCCCTCCAAGAAACCAAACCATGCAAATACGCAGGTCATCTCTCTCGCTACATCTTCTCAATTCTCATGCATGCATGAGCAGCATGGCGACCATGCGATGCCTCAGGCCAGGCGGCGCTCGCCGCCGGCAGTGCCCTCTCCTCAACGCCTTCTGCTCCTCGCTCGTCGACGGGCTCGCGCACCTGGAGGCCACGCTGTCCGCCGAAGATGACGACGGCGGCGGCGGGTCCGCGGTGTCCATGAGGTGGTGCGCGGACGCCATGCGCCTGGTGAGGCGGATGCAGCGGGACCTGCTGGCCGTCTTCAGGAGCGCCGACGCGCCGGCCGACCCCTGCGGCGGCGAGGACTGGCTGGAGCAGTACATGCAGGAGACGGCGGCGCTGCTGGACTTCTGCAACGCGTTCAAGTCCGCTGTGTCGCGGATGCACCGCTACTGCATGGTGGTGGACTTCGCCGCGCAGGTGGGCTGCGCCGGCGCCGGAGGTGTCGCCGCCTCGCTCGTCGCCGAGAGCGTCGGGGCGCCGAAGGAGACTGACGCGCCGTCGTCACCGGCCGCCGCCGTCCGCGCTAAGCTGTCGGACGTGAAGGCAGTGGTGAGCGAGGCGGAGCGGCTGGGGGGAAAGATCATCTCCAGCTCCAGCGGCAGCGGCAGCATGGTCCTCGTCACGCTCGTCGCCAAGATCACAATGGCCGTCGTGGCCACCTCCGTGCTCCACGCGCTCACCCACGCCTCACCCCCTTCCCTCCTCGACGACGACGTCGGCGTCGGCGGCGCGCACCCGCGCAGCTGCACGCTCGCCCGCGCCGCCGTCCCAGAGCAGCTGCGTCCGTGGCGCGAGTCGCTGTCGGCGATCAACGACCGTGTGGCGGCGCTGCCGGCGAGCATCGCGGAGCACGAGAGTGTCGTCACGGCGGTGAGGGACATGATGGGCGGCAAGACGGAAGGATCAGAGGATCACGTGGAGCTGCTGAGGACGAGGTCCG
The DNA here is from genome assembly GCF_002162155.2 of Triticum dicoccoides. Lineage (NCBI taxonomy): Eukaryota > Viridiplantae > Streptophyta > Magnoliopsida > Poales > Poaceae > Triticum > Triticum dicoccoides. The sequence goes on along the minus strand of NC_041387.1, from coordinate 106,987,281 downwards.
GCGAGCTCCGGGAGGGGGTGGAGATGTTCGACTGTGTTCTTGATCAAGTCTTTGATGAGGTGATCAGGGGCAGGAACGAGATGCTGGGGATCTTCAGAGACAAGCTCCTCACATAACTGAATTGGGGTGAATTTTAATTACCTCTGGATTTTAATCCCGTGTAAAAATTTGGTGATGTTTGTAATGTTGGATTTGATGATCCTATAAATTGCTAATTCATCGATCAGCTGAAATTTCTATATCTTTTTTCCTTCTTTGTAAAGGGTGTAGAAGTTGTAGCGTGTGGTTTTATGTGTTTGCATTTCAATCTGGTTTGTAACTTGTATTGACAGTGTCCCGGGACTGATCAATAAAGCAAATGACACTTCATTTATTCTTCCACGAGTTAAATAGCTTCAAGCCTGCAACCAGCAAGAGCACATATGCCTTGTTTTTTCTTGAAGCAACATATTGTTTATTGCGCATTCAACACAAAAAAATGTGCTACTTAAAAATATCAGACAAAATTAGGTCCAGTTTGAGGGAAATGAGTTTCCGGAATCAAACATAACACATCAAATCTGAAGATTCCAAAAGTTCAGGCAAAAATCACTAATTTCCTATCCTGGAGAGAATTACAGAGTGCAGCATCCCGTCATAATATTACATTTCACTAGACCATTTTGGATTACATGAGAATACACCATATGATGGTACACAGAGCCTGGCCGGCTCTAGGAGTTCATGCGCAGCCAGACCGTTTCTTTCCCAAAAGAATGAACAAAACTTCACGGCAAGCAACACGAACTTATGAAACCAAACAGCTAGCATTTCCTAACCCGCCTTTGTCGAGTACAAAAAGAACGGCGGAACTAATCTGCAGGATCATGATGTACATGCGATCGCTTGCGGCCATCCATTCAGCATCGACTCCCTGGCCGGACATAGATGTTGACAGTGGTTGAACTTCGTGAGCTGTACCAAAGGTATAATCCTTGTGCTATCTCTGCTTTCTCTCTAAACCCACCCTTTGAAAATCTCTTTGTTATCTTGTTAGCTGTCCACTGCTATGTCTCTCTTCCGATCGATGATGAAATAGTTTTGCCATTGATCGTCTCTCACAATCCTGAAAATTTATAGGATTAATGATTAAACTAAAACGGATATGTCGTATAAATCCTAGCTATGATGGTTAACCGCACCCACCTTAAACATATTGAGGCGAAACGACTTCTTAGGATTCATTCTTCTAAGCTTCAAGTATGTATATGCAAAGCTGAGCTGGTCACGAGGTGTGAAGCGATCAACCTCATTGAACCACAGACAAGAGAATAAGTTGGACATCGGTGTGTGTTCCCTCACGATGAAAGAACCTTCAGGGACATCTGTAACAAGAGGAAAAAGAATTCTTAGGTCAACACAATTCATACACTAGAACTAATACCAGCAGGTAAGAGAACATACAGCTTGGTAGCAGCTTGTGGGGATCCGATGAGTTGAACCTTGTCAGTCCGTCAGCTTGGTAAAACTCAAACTGTTGATCAATTATTGTATGATTGAACTTGTTCAGCTTTTTATTTTGTGCCACTTCCTCCCATACGCAGTGTCGATCATAGTGATTGGAAATAGCATATTCATAACCATGCCGCCAAAGAAAATATTCTAGGATAAGGATAGGATCTGTTTGTAGTCGCAATTTGCTGTCCAGCCAGATCGAGAATCTGATACAAGTGAAGTTCTTAGACAAACCATATTGCAGAACAGGATGGTTCATCACATTAAAGATGTAAAACTAAAGCACAAGCCCCACACTGATTATCTGACAAAGCACATTTACCTTTTCATACTGTGACTTACAAAAAGCACGATAATACATTAGCAGAAAAAAACATACTACATATTTACAATTTATGCTACAGATTAAAAAACGTACTACATGTTTACAAGATTATATATTTTTACCGAACTGAAGTGCTGATCGGCGTGTCAGAAAAAAACATGGTAGTTCAGGGTCTTTTCTCTTTTGTAAAACATATTTTAAATGGGTGATCAAGTTCGCAGCAAATCGGACAGCTGGTATGATTCCAAAGTGGATGACTGTCACCACCAATTGGTTTCTTCAGAGTATAAGAAAGATACCGGAGAGAAGACCACACACAATCTCTGGGTATAAAGAAAGCTATTGTTCCAGTGTCAATGAAGAGAACAAACCATGGGAAACAGGCATTTTGTGCCAGTGTTCGCACTGCTATTGGACAGGAAGAGAACAAACCAGAAACAGAAAACCAATTATTCATCAAACACAGGTCTGCGTATTCAAGACAGCGACACTGACACTATCAAGTTTTAGAAACCAAGATGGATTACTACTCTGAGCAAAGATATAAGCAGACAAGCACACAATACAGATGGGGATGGGATGAGTCCCCGGTGTGGGCAGTATTGCCTGGAACAAATACCCAAGTCCCAGGATATACAGGGGGAGTGGAGAAGGGTTCAAAATTCTGTACTGAAACTACTGGACCTATGGTGTCACTGACTGGTTCTCAGCCAATTATGCTGTTAACCAATAATTTTCCAGAGCTGTCTGACTACCCATTTGATAAAAATTACAGCAACCACAGATAAGTAGCCACAGTATTTGTGTTCAATTAACTACAAATATCATCTTTTTCGAATCGGTACATGGTGACAACATCATCCTTTCTCATAAACCTCTAATTATGCAGTTTTATGCTAGCATACCGACCATCCAATATTCTGAATCAAACAGCAAATAGGATGCCACAAATTAAATTTGATATTGAAATTTGGATTTCAATAATTTTGGATAGTATGTACTGTTACTTGTCCCAATAAGGATCGGGACAACTGGCTCCCTGGTGCAAAATAACCTTTGATTAATTTGTGAAAAAACTAACACATAATGAACCAGTGTGTGTTGAGCAAAAGGTAAGACTTTTTTGGGAGATGACAAGGTTATGATTTGCCAATGGGGAAATAGCATGCATAACACTAAAAACTACAGTTGAGTCCTTAACTGAAATACATGCATGGCAATCAGGACACAAGATATTATGCAGAAACTCGCTCTTACCTTGACGATGGGAAAAGTCGATGCGCCAAAAGTTTTGGTATTTTCCCAACCCTCCGCATGTCATTATAAGGCATATTCTTAATCAATATGATCTTCCATACACCAATGAAACCCATGTTGTCCATTTTTTGGCCTTCAGATAGCAAAGTTTGCAATGTGACTTCATCCAAAAACATAGCAAAACAAACTGTCTTCTTTGAGAGACTTGTAATCTGCAAAGATATCACAGAAAGACATTTCATATGGATAATACAGGATATTTTATGTTGCGACATAGCAAAAGAAAAGGTTGGGAATTGTTTACGTTTGGAGTGTGGTTATGGTGATTTTAGAAAAATGTGAAAAATGAGTTTTTAATCTTGTATCACATATCAACATTAAAGGACTTAGCGAAATCATTATACTATTGATGGAGATGTGATTGCATTTCATAGACCTGTTATCTAAGGTTTTCTTGTGTCTGTATGTGAAACTAATCAGCAGTAAAAATACTGCTTTAACTTTGACAAGTACCTAGAGGCTATAACAGTAAAGCGAAGCTAATGAGATCCTAAACGTTCTGCAAGAAACCATACCAAGAACAAAGGAACCTACAGAAACAAATTGTTATAAGCTGCTTATTGCAACTTATACAGGATGGAGGAATCACAGTAAAAGTGTAAATTTCTCAAAGAGTTATGTGCCAAGAAATGTCATACTGTTTTGCCAAATGGAGTCCTCAGACGATCAGAGTTTCCAAAGATGCAGGAAGATACAGCGATGCGGCATTTGCTCATGTACTTCCTGTCATCCTCAGATATATCAAAACCAGTGCTTGATCCATTAGGCCCCTTAACAAAAGCACATGTCAGTTGTTGGTCATGAGCTACGTATGACTCCTCCCTTTCCTGTAGAGTCTGGTGGCCAGCAAATCTTGGCTCCCAATTTTCTGATCCAGCTGGTTTTTGTTCAATCTCTACATATTCCAACTTAAAGCTAGCAAATTTTTCATTTTTTGCAGGCTCTACAAGTTGAGCAGTGGAGTTCAGGAACTTCATTTCACAAGTTGAACCTGGTTAATATGTTCCAACTAATTAGGTAACCGTCAAGAACAGAGGCTAAATATTTTATGAGTAGATAATAAAGACATGAAACAAGCTTGATTGCAAAAAAAGTGTCATATTTGATATCAACAGAACTTATGGTACAACAAATTATCAAGCTAGAGGATACCCTGCGTGTTGCTGTGGGAATTGGTTGATGAATATTTAGGTTATCACATGAGAACCAAAATGAAAAATACATATGATTTATCATATTTGATTATGTATAGTTGCAAAAATATTTATTGAATGTAAGTATAATAATTGAATGGGAAACATTTTTCCATGCATGGTTGAATGTTGTGGTGGCTCTTTTCCCATGCATAATTCCATGTTGAGGCGGGCTTTATCCCAATCATAATTGTATGGTGAGGTGGGATGCTTGCATGTTGAGATAAATAAGTTAGTGGGGACGACTCTCTTAGGTATATAGGATAGAGCAAAGGTACTGATAGACCTAATAATAAAGCTCACAGATACTGATTTTGACTTGCATAATAAATAATACAGCAAATATATCATGATACCATTGTGTGCTAACATTTTCAGTTAATTCACCAGGACCTGGTCATCTAACATCGGTACCATATCTTCGATTCTTAAATCCAACAGCAAACTATGAAGATGTTATGCCACAAGCCTATCAGTTGGCAGTCTAACATGCTCAAGACATCCAATATTACGGCCATGTCATGCATGTCGTAATATTTAGGTAGCCAGTGGGTACAATATGCATGCTCATATTTTATTCATGACTCAACACTTAAATAGTCACTGCATACAGTACACATCTTATACATGCTAACAGCGTCTCCTATTAGATTCTTACAATCAAATCTCATGTTTCTAAAAAAATAATGATCTCACTACAGCAGAAAAATAGCACGCATATATATAGCTACTTAGCTAGCTGGATTACCTCATAAAGCTATTACGATAGTAATAACAAAAATCTTATGTTATTTTAAGTGAACGGGATCAAAATTCCACCAATTCAGGGAAGAAAAACATGATCCTAAATTCAAATTGCCCGACTCTAGCTTTCAAACTTGAAAAGGGAGAACAACTCACCAGACTTTTTACGCTTTGGTTTCTTCTTGGACCCATGTTTCTTATCACCAGTACCCGAAGCTTTCTTTTGATCCGTGTTAACAGCATCACCGCCATCACTAATCCTTCCACCTGCTTTCATGTGTCTCTCCAAGGCAGCACTCTCTTCCTTCCCTATGTTCTCATGAATACCATCACCAAGCTTCCTACCGGCAGAATGCATCTGAGAATCATCGGGATCATCAATGCCATCATCATACTCATCATCTGGATCAACCTCCCTCATCCCCGTGCCCACCACTCCCATGGAAGCCGCCTCATACTGCTCCAGCTCTTTCCTGCCACCCTCATTGTACAAGGTGCCTCCTTTCCCCCCTTCAGCCAACTCTGGAACCTCCTTGTCAGCACCACCCCTGGTATCCAAGGTCAACCCTTTCTCCTCAATACCGGGATCAGAGCTCACGCTTTTCTCACTGCCACCACGAGCATCAGCAGTGTTTCCACCTGCACCGAAGACCTTCTCCTTCTCGTCCTCCGAGTAGTCTTCGTCGCGCCGTCGATCGTCCTGGTCCCAGTACCTGGAATCCCGCGCACTCCTGCCACCACCGCCATGGCCGAACTTGAGCTCCTTCCAGTTCTTGCTCCGGTTCCACTCCGGCAAACCCTCCCCGCCACCCGAATCCTCTCCGATCTCTGCAAAACAGTACGAACATGTTGTGCATTAAGACAACCGAACTAACAGATAACCAGATCAACCGAACAGAATTTGGATCCCATTCGCATCCAGCCACGCCATGGACGATCCCAAGAGCGTCAAAGATGCCATTTTCTCTCTCCCCTCTCACTCTCTCCTGTCGAAGCAACAAGAACACCGAGCGGAGCGCCTCAACCCATCCCCAGAGAAACCACCGTGCCGGGAGTGTGAAACCACGAACCTGCGGGGTCGCGAGAGAGGCGGCGCGAGAGGATGAAGACGCCAGCGAGGAGCAGGACTGCAGCGGCAGCTGCGGCAACGGCCGGCGAGCGGCGGCGCGCGGGTTTGCCGGGGCGGCGGATCCGGGAGGGTTTGGAGGGGTGTGCCCGGTGGTAGTCCGGGAGCGGGTGGTGGGCCCCGCCGCCACGGGAGTCGAAGAAGCCACCGCCGGATTGCCTGTACTGCGCCATCAAGCAGAGGCGGTGCTACTGCTGGTGCTCGGCCACCACCATGGACGGGACGGAGGACGGTGGGTGGGGGGAAGCGGACCGGAGTGAAACGGAGGGGCTTTTCTGTAATTTGATCGGGATGGTTGGAGGAGTTGGTTAGTTTGCACGTGATGGTGATGGGGTTAGGAGAAGAGATATCTCTCTCCCTCAGACTGCGAGGTTGGTGAGATGGGAGTGATCAGAGATGAGAGCCGACATGTTAGGCATAGAGCGGGATATTTCTATCAAATAACGTGTTCTTTTTCTTTTTCTTTTTCTTTTGATTGAAAAAGGTCAAATGCCATGTACTTTTTTTGTTTGCTCATAAATAATTTGGATTGCTTACCATATACTCCCTCCGTCCGAAAATACTTGTCATCAAATTGGACAAAAAGAGATGTATCTAGAACTAAAATACATCTAGATACATCCCCTTTTATTCATTTTGATGACAAGTATTTTCGGACGGAGGGAGTATGTCACATGGTAAATGTCATGTACTTAACTAGCACAAATGACAAATCCTTACAAAAAAGAACACGCTGACAATTTTTTTAATACAATCAAATTTCTGGGGTGTCGAAGTTTTTTTCCTCATGCATCCATCGGTAATCTCCTTTTGAAATGATGCAAAGGCCAGGGGTTACAGCCTCCTTTTCGGGGGAAAGGAAAAAAATCGGCGACATGTCGTGAGGAAAGCTCGCTGTCGTCTTTAGACCTCTGTTGCAGCGGAGTAAACTTGTTTAAACCTAGGAGATTGTAGGAGTGGTGAAAGGAAAGTCATCAATGTATACTGGAAGACATTAGTGGCCATGATCTGCGTAGGAAATCGCCACGCGGGAGATGAAAAATATGCAGAGGGCACGTAGAAACCCCTTGGACTTGGAGAACACAAACCTCACACGCTCTTCGATGAGGCCAAGACAAGCCAATCTTCGCCCGTCAAAACTTGAGCCGAAGGACCAAGACAACAACATTGTGTGCTCCATGGAATAAAGCGACCGAGCCAAACCTACATAAAAAATGCCATGCCCGACGAGACAGACCTAAGGACACACCATATTTCACGCACCTCCTAGTGATGCGAGGAAGCATCACCGGGACAAGGGCGAGGTGGGAATATCTTATCACACGCCGACAGCGACACCATCATCTTGACACCGCCGAATGGCTACCTATCTAATGCTCCAAGAGGAGAAAAGCATGACTCACAAGGTAGATCGGGTCTCCCCACACCCCACGGAAGATCCCCCGATGAGGATGAGGTCGATGATGCACCAGTGGAGGAGGATGACATCGGAGCAAAACCCTGGATCGCCTTTGGTAGGGGTTGCGTCCCTTGAATAAATAATGTGTTCTTAGTGTATAAATTTCATTAAACAAAACCAAAATAGGTATATAAAAACTTTAAGATATACTTTGCATGACATTCAACTCATAGTCAGTTGATCAAATTAATGATTTAGAAATGGGTGTGCCTAGCGCTCAGGCGGCTGAGATTTAGTTACAATCCTTTCATTTGGGCTCTTATTCTCAATGGTGTGCAAGGTGAACATAATGACATCACGAAGCAAGTCATCAAGATAAAACTCAAGGCTCAATCTTTGTGGCATCCTATTCAATGCACTATGTCCCAAAAGAATCACAAAATCAGTCACTTGGAGAATGTAAAAGAGAATTGGGATACTTTAGTTGAGATTCACAAAGGTGTTGATGAAGGAAATATGCCCTTGAGGCAATAATAAAGTTGATATTTTATATTTCCTTATTCATGATAAAGGTTTATTATTTATGCTAGAGTTGTATTGATCGGAAACTTAAATACATGTGAATACATAAACAAATACCGTGTCCCTAGTAAGCCTCTACTAGACAAGCTCGTTGATCAAAGATGGTTAAGGTTTTCTAACCATAGACATGTGTTGTCATTTGATAATGGGATCACATCATTAGGAGAATGATGTGATGGACAAGACCCATCTGTTAGCTTAGCGTATGATCGTTCAGTTTATTGCTACTACTTTTTTGAATGTCAAATACATGTTCCTTCGACCATGAGATCATGCAACTCCCGAATACCGGAGGAATACCTTGTGTGCTATCAAACGTCGCAACGTAGCTGGGTGGTCATAAAGATGCTCTACAGGTATCTTCGAAGGTGTTTGTTGACTTGGCATGGATCGAGATTGTAATTTGTCACTCCGAGTATCGGAGAGGTATCTCTGGGCCCTCTCGGTCATACACATCATAATAAGCTTAGAAGCAAATAACTAAGGAGTTAGTTACGAGATGATGTATTACGGAACGAGTAAAGATACTTGCCGGTAACGATATTGGAATAGGTATGAAGATACCAACGATCGAATCTCGGGCAAGTAACATACCGACAGACAAAGGGAATTGTGTATGTTGTCATAACGGTTTGACCAATAAAGATATTCATAGAATATGTAGGAACCAATATGGGCATCCAGGTTCCGCTATTGGTTATCGACCGGAGAGGTGTCTCGGTCATGTCTACATAGTTCTCAAACCCATAGGGTCCGCACACTTAACATTCGTTGATGATATAATGTTATATGAGTTATATGATTTGGTGACCGAATGTTGTTCGGAGTCCCGGATGAGATCATGGACATGACGAGGAGCTCCAGAATGGTCCGGAGGTAAAGATTGATATATAGGACGATGATATTCGGACACCGAAAGAGTTTCGGAGTCACCAGGTAGTCATCAGATCACCAGAAGGGGTTTCGGGCACCCCCGGGAGGTCTATGGGCCTAATGGGCAAAGGAAGGCACACACAAGCCCACAAGGGGGCTGGCGCGCCCTCTCCCTGGCCGCCAGCCCTAGGGGAAGGAAAGGGGGAGGGTTGGCCCCTCTTGCCTTTCCCTCCTCATGAGAGAAAGGAAAGGGGGGCACCACCTCCCCCTGCCTTCCTCCCGCACGCATACATGGCAGGGGGGCGGCTAGGGCAGGAGCCCAAGTGGGATTCGGCCCCACTTGGGGTGCCTCCTGGATGCCTTCCCTCCCCCCACCTATATCACTACAAAAAAATACACTTCCGTGATGATACGTGTTTGTCACAGTAGGTCACATTTTCTGTCATCCATGTACATCCATGACGATTTTATGACAGAATCAAGATAGTCATACCTGTGCTGTCGTAGAAGTGTTCCATGACATTACCAAAATTATCATCATGGAAGTGTCCACTTCCATGACGATAAATCGCGCGTCATAGAAGTGCTTTCGTCAAGGGTGACCGACACGTGGCATCCACTATAACGGAATGTTGTTAAGCTATCGGGTCCGGTTTTGAATCCGATAGCCCGTTAACAACACCGACCAATGGGAATTTTCCACGTGTAAAATCATCATTGGCTGGAGGAAACACGTGTCGGCTCACTGTTGGGACAGATGTCATCCACTCATTGGACCGAAGGCGCCTATGATACGTCAACACGTGGCACGGCCCAACAGAGGCCCATTCTTGTGAAAAGGCCGACCCGTTTGACTTGGTCAAAAGGTGGCGGGTCGGCCCACGGAAAGCCTATTAACGGCCTGTTCGCATATAGCTCATTTACAGCCCGCTAACCCAGGGCCCGTTAGGACCTATCCGAATTAGGCCCAGTAGCGTCATTTGGGCCGTCCAATATGATTCCAGCCCGTTTTAATTTCCGGCCCATGTATGGCCCATGACGTCTTTCGGCCCATATGAGGCCCTTTGTAACTCTTGGCCCATTAACGACCCGTGGTGAAACTGACCCGTAATGAACAATGTATCACTTTATACCCATTAACGACACGTGGTGAAACTGGCCCGTAATGAACAGTGTGTCACTTTATACCCATTAACGGCCCATTATTCCGTTGGGCCGTTTCCAGCCCATGTTATCTTTCGGCCTTCTCAGGGCCATTTATTCTTGGGCTCATTTCCAGCATTTATTTACTTACGGCCCGTTACTGTCATTTTTTGCTTGTGGGCCAAATTCAGCCCGTGGTTACAGTCGGCCCGTTTGTGGCCCATTAATACGTTGGGCCGTTTTCATAGCGTCATCAAATACGGCCGATTAACAATGGCTCATTATGGTCGGCCCATGAACGGACGATTCCAACTCTAGCCCGTTTATGACCATAATGCGGTCTGTTATTGTCCCATGTTTGGCCAACCGATCATACGACCCGTAGAAGGCCCATTGTGTCTATGGGCCGTAGAAGGCCCATTGCTTCTACGCCCCATAGAAGGCCCATTGTTTCTATGGCCCTTAGAAGGCCCATTGTTTCTATGACCCGTAGGAGGCCCATGGTAACTACAGTAAATATGTAGCCCATAGTTATTGTGGCCTAGTTTTAAAAAATAGGTTATTGCGGCCACTAGCAAAACGCGGAAAAAGAACTGCATTGACTACAAGCAAACAAATAAACATGACAATAAGGAAATAAATAAGCAAGCAACTTATGCTAGGCTATCACAGCTATTACACATATTACATCCACTGGGCATCAAAGTTCGCCACCAGTGCAAATATAGGGAACAAAGCAGCATATAAACGCCGCAGCAAAACAAGTCTAGAACTGAAACCACTTCAGAAGAGCTCAAGAAACAATATCCTGGGTACCCATAATGCTGGCAAGATGCTTAGCAAGATTATTAACTTTCTCTTGTTTGGCACTTAAATCCTCCAGCACTTGTTGTTGCACCAGAAAGTATGCATCTGAATTCTGCAGGGACTTCCTCAGTCCTTCGGCTTCCTGTCGCATAACATCTAATTGATGTCTTTCAACTTGAAGTTGAGACTCAAGAAGCCGAACTGATTCAGGCAGCGAGTTCGAAGAGCTAGTGCTAACAGTAGTAGCCAGTAACTCGAACACTACATAAGACAGGACTTTGGGGTTGTCTCAGTGTCTACAATATAGTTTTTATCAGCTTTCTTGGAGACCAATAGGGATGGCTCACTATCTTGAACCTTATCTGCATTACTTCCTTTACCATTGCATAACAGGGTACTCTTCTCCAGTATTTTATCCGCATTCTAAAAGAGAAACAAACAAACACATCACAGGTTTACAATGTAGTATATGAAACTCATTTTGGTAAACCAGTTCAGTAGTAAGGTGGATAGGATAACAGCATGAAACAAACATATATCTATGTAGTATGGTCACTGTATGGTCTATATCATTCTAGTTTATGTTGCTAAGTCAAGATAGATACAGTTCGAATCATATCTATTTAAGACAAAGCAGCATAGACAGAATATAAGTGTGGGAAACTACACAGCAATAACAACACTTGTAATGTGCATGGCATGAGAACATAACTGTTTATTGAATTGAAACTGAAATCAACATAGAGCAAGTTACAACAGCAAACACGTTAAAGAAACAGGTTTAAAACATACCTGTTGCGCCATTAGAGTTTCAGTTGCATCCTTCAAATTTGAAATTAGTTGGTATGAGTAAATAAAGTGATGCAAGAGCAAAGTAGTATGGATCATAGCTACGGAACCTGACCCGAGAACAATTCTTCTTCTGCTTTAAGCGTTCGCTTGGGGTTCGGAGTGGTGGTCCTCGTGCTTTGGGCACTGCAGTTGCCTTACTAACTGCTCGTGTTTGGGTGCTCTTTGGTGGAGACGGTGTTGTGTCAACTGTTGGATTACTATCTGCTGGGGTTGGGGTTATAAGGGGTGTAGCTGGTTCTCTGTCCAACTGGGTAGGGGTACAATTTGCGTGAGTCTGGGTTATGTGTGGTGGGGCTGGTTCTTGGGCAAGTACAACCGTGGTTCTATCTGCATTGACAAGTAGCACGATCTTTTCTGAAGACCGTGTGTTTACTCCCATAGATACTGCCATCACCCCCTCCAATTGAAATGGCTGATAAACAAGAAAAGTAATTGAATGTACAGACATTGTAAGATAGACATGTGCGATGGATAGTAGGGAAGAAAACAGGGCATGAAATAATTCACATTTATGTTGTCTAACCAAACAAAATAACAGGACATAATTTCACATATATGATGGCTAATTAAATAGGATAGCATGACACGGTTTCACATGTATGATGGCTAACTAAACAGGATAGAATGATATACTTCAAAATATGATGACTATGTAAACATGATGACATGATATAACTATACGATATGTCTATTAAAGTGGTTGGCATGCCATAAATCACAAACATGCCGTCAATGGAAACATGATGGTATGATATAATTCACGGATAGAATGACACAATTCAAAATATGATGACTATGTAAACATGATGAGATGATATAACTATATTATGTCTTTAGAAAATGGGTTGGCATGCCATAATTCAGATACATGTTGTCTATGTAAACATCATGGCATGATATAATTCAAATATATGATTTATATACTTTATATACTAAGGAAGTGAGCAGAGGGCAATCACATATATGATGTGTCAGCTAAGGAGATGGCATTCAATATTGTGTATATGATGTAAAAACTAAGCATTGCAATACAACATACGCATGATATTAGTAATATAACCCTGCCAAGTTTGAGCATACACCTTAGGGGGATAATAGTATTGGTCATCTGCCTCTGAATCCTCCTCTGAAGAGCTATCTGTAACCAGCAAGATATCTGCTTCAGCAAGTAGCATTGTTTGCTCCGAAGACCTTGTTTTCACTCCAGATTTCTCCATCACCAATTCAAATGACTGATGCACAGGAATAGCAGTTGAATATACAAACATTGTCGACAAAAGCAATGAGAAATACAAAAAAAGGACGGCATGATATAATTCACACATATGACGCTTGGCTAAACAACATGGCATTGCATAATTCACATATATAATGCCTTGCAACAAGATAGCATTGCATAATTCACATATATAATGTCTTGCAACAAGATGGCATTGCATAATTCACATATATGGTAATTAGACACTAAACAGGTGGCATTCACACAAAGTATGTCTAAACTAAGCAAATGACATAGCAATGCAAGATACCATACGCACAATATGAGCAACATAACCCTGCTAAGTTAGAGCATGCACCTCGGGGGTAAATAGGACTGGTCATCTATCTCTGAATCCTCCTCTGAGGAGCTATCCGTAACCAGCAAGACATGCACTTCGTCAGATAGCATCGTCTGCTCTGAAGACCTTGTTTCCACTCCAGATTTTTCCATGACCGTGCTGAATGGCTGGTGCACAGGAAGAGTAATTGAATGTACTAAAATTGTTGACAAATTTAACACGTAGAAAATGATGGCATGATATAATTCACATATAAGATGACTGGCTAACCAGGGTGGCATTGCAAAATTCACATATATGATGCCTAGCTAAACAAGATGGCATTGCATGATTCACATATACGATAAAGAAACTAAACAGATGGCATTGACACAAAGCATATCTAAACTAAGCAAATGACATCTTTGATGTATATAGTAAGCAATGCAAGGCACCATATGCATGATATTACCAACATCAACATGCCAAGTTAGAGCGAAGACCTCAGGGGAGTAAATAGGAGAGGTCTTCTCCTTCTGAATCCCCCTCAGAATAGTTATCTTCCTCTTGATTACGATCCGAAATGGGTGGAGGGGGGGCTGCCTTTGCGCCCACCATGGAGCGACGTCTGCATGAAATTTTATTGCCATGCAAGGCTCATCTCTTTTGCTCTACATGTTCAGTTCCATTGTGTACAATAACTGACATGCATAGGAATAAAACATAGTGAGATTATGTAAGGAGTGTATGCACAAATCCAGAGTGATGGTAGAAAACTGTGGATAGACCCAAAACCAATGATAGTAGGCAGATAATAGATTTAGTTAAAAATACAGATAATGGCTCCTTTAATGTTTGTTTGCACCCAACATGAAACTCATAGTAGACATCTGAGATTAACCAGATAGTAGACAGATAGTACTGATTGCTGCCCCAATATGTACCCCACAACCATTTAAAAACTCAAGTTTCAGCATTAGTTTGGACCTGACTCGGAGTCTAATAGGTGAACACGACAATAAAAGTAGCATGTCATCATATTAAGCGATGCATAACGTAAGCAGACACGGAAGAGTGCGACCTCTCTTGCGGACCTGTGTAGTCCTCAAGGTCATTTGCTCAGTTGATGATGGTAATGCAGTTGTCGTGGCTGCCGGCGGCGGGGAAGAAGATCTTAGGCAGCGAAAGATAGTCTGGAGAGCGGATCCCTGTTATGGTGAACCCTACGGTCGTTGGAGTAACTGAGCTGGGGTGGAACACAACGTCCCAGGAGCAGGACACACCACACAAGGTTTTCTTTGACACATATCTGTAACAGAAGTAATTGTGTAAGGGCTTGTTTGAATTTGAGGATTCTAACAATGCAGGGATAGGAAATAGATAGGAATAGGATAGGAATGCATGTGCAAAATAGAGATTTAAAAACACAGGATTTCTGCCAATTTGGGTGTTTGATTCACAAGAATTGGAAGATCACAGGATGCAAAGAAGCATGGTGAGATTAAGTCAAACCGCAAGAAAATGTACGGTTATAATGCTATTATGCTACTATCTCTTAGTCTTGTGCTTCATGAATAGGAATTTGAAAAGGAGGACAAGTGGAAATTAAAATTCCTACGGTTTTTCTTTCAAGGAGACACTAAAGGAACAAATCCTAGAGTTTTCATTTGCTCCATTCCTTTGAACCAAATTCATGAATAGTAGTACCATAGGAAACTTTCCAATTCCTATGTTTTTCCTTCACTTTTCCTTTCAAGCACTGGAAATTCTAGTAGGCGGGCTTGAGCAAGGAAAAGCCTACACTAAAAAAATGTTTTTGTGCTACTTCTATTACTTTGGACCCAGGTCACTGCCCTACTAGCTCAACTCCCAGGCCCATCGACAAATGCATAGCTCAATCACGCAGAGATAAATAATTATGGCGTTCAAGAGAGTCCATCACGGATAGCAAAGTTGCCTGGTACCTCACTGCTTGTCATATAGTAGGATAAAATAATCGTATTTCACGTTACTATGTGTGCTCAGTGGACAATATATATAACATGTAGAGTAAAAAAGAGATGCAACAAGTGTACAACCTCTTTGGCGAAGCCATGTTGATCTCAGCATGATTGGGTTGGCCGGTGAGGATACTCCGGCTGACTTGGCTGTTGGAGGAGGGGAAGAAAATCTTAAGCATCTAGAGATGGAGCCCGAGGTATTGCTCCATCGTCATGGAGGGTTTCGTCATTGGAGCAGCTCTGGTGAGTTGTACGACGCCGAGGCTGAAGCGGGACAAGAGAGACAATGTTAACCTGAGTGGAATTCTAATAGCATCTCCAATAGATGACATAAAATACATAACCACAAAGTGCTAGATGTAAAATACATCAGCTGCTCATCTCTGAACTTAACAGTCAGAACTGAATTTAACTATTGAAACTGAACTTAACTGTCGAAACTGAATTTTGCTATCGAAACTGAATTTTACTGTCGAAACTGAACGCACTAGAGGTGAAGCTACACATCAGTCGACTGAATTTTTCATCTCTGGTTAGTCGATTTTGCAGCCGTTGGATACGAAATCAAGGGTCTGCAGTTCATCTTCAACATCCACCCTCCTGAGCCGCCAGCCACCACCGGCCAAACAGCCGACCCCCGCCGCCCGCGGCCGGCGGTGCGCTGCCCCGCCCGCCCTGAAAACACTCCCCACCGGCGTCCGTCGCTGCCACGACCATCCCTCTAGCC
>NC_041387.1:106908588-106971015 GCF_002162155.2 Triticum dicoccoides | reverse complement strand
GCGATCTCCACGCCACCGCCCCACCACCACCGGTGACCACCGCCCCCACCCTGAACCCTAAGATAGATAGTGGGGTACCTCTCCGGCGAGTCCCCCTCCCCGCTGCGGCTGGTTCTTCCTTAACTCTAGCGAGCCCCTCCACCCCCTGAAAATCGACTGACCCAAAAGTCGATTCAGTCAACTGAAGTGTAGCTAAATTGGAGCAGCATTGCAAGAAAGAGCAAGAGCAACAGCAACAACAAGAGCAGACCAGTCAGGGGACCGAGAGCAAGAGCAGAGCAGCAGTGCGAGCGAGAGCTAAAGCAGCAGCAACTCCTACTGATGTGGATGTCGCCACCAAGGGAGCGACGCCGTGGAGGAAGTGGCCGCCGCCGCCGCCGTGGGGAGCCGTGCTGTGTCGGCTCGGGACCGAGCGTCGGCAACACTGTGAGATCGAATCAAGAAGAAAATGCGGCGATTAGTGTACAACCTCTTTGGTGGCGCCGATTAGGCCGCAGCTTCATCCGAGGAAACGGTAATGATGTTGTTCTTCCGGTGGTGCAGGTGAAGACGGCGGTGTGGGAATGGAGGTGGCGTGAAAGACAAGGGGAATGTCGGGGCAGCTCCTTGGAGGTGGAGGATGGGGTGGCTGAACCGGCGGGACAACGAGATTGATGACAGATCCTCATCTAATACAGTGGATGAGGGACGTCGAGGTGTTGTTGTTGAAAGGATCGATATAGTTGACTAGAGGGGGGGGTGAATAGGCAACTAACAATATTTAGCTTTTCTTTACCAAATTAAACTTTGCATCAAAGTAGGTTGTCTAAATATGCAACTAGGTGAACAACCTATATGAGGCAACAACAATAAGTGCACAAGCAAGCAAGGGATACAACACAAAAAGCTTGCACAAGTAAAGGCACGAGATAACCAAGAGTGGAGCCGATGGAGACGAGGATGTGTTACCGAAATTCCTTCCTTTTGAGGGGAAGTACGTCTCCGTTAGAGCGGCGTGGAGGCACAATGCTCCCCAAGAAGCCACTAGGGCCACGTATTCTCCTCACGCCCTCACACAATGCGAGATGCCGTGATTCCACTATTGGTGCCCTTGAAGGCGGCGATCGAACCTTTACAAACAAGGTTGGGGCTATCTCCACAACTTAATTGGAGGCTCCCAACGACACCACGAAGCTTCACCACAATGGACTATGGCTCCGAGGTGACCTCAACCGTCTAGGGTGCTCAAACACCCAAGAGTAACAAGATCCGCTAGGGATTAGTGGGAGAATCAAATTTCTCTTGGTGGAAGTGTAGATTGGGGCCTTCTCAACCTATCTCGAGCAAATCAACAAGTTTGATTGGCTAGGGAGAGAGATCGGGCGAAAATGGAGCTTGGAGCAACAATGGAGCTTTTTGGGGAACATGTAGGTCAACTTTGGGGAAGAAGATCCTTTTATATAGTGGGGAGAACCATCCAACTGTTACCCCTCCAAGCAGCCCTGTAGAGAGCGGTACTACCGCTTGGGTGGGCGGTACTACCGCTGAGCCATCGGTACTACCGTGCCACCTAGTGGTACTGCCGCGCACATGAGGGGAGCAAGGTCCTGGACCCAGAGCGGTACTACCGCGGTGGTAAGGGCGGTACTACCGCTCAAGAGCGGTACTACCGCCACTACTGCCGCAGAACCCAACACGAGAAAACGAGGCCTCGAGTCGAGGCGGTAGTAGCTCGGAGCCACAATGGTACTACGGTGGAAGACAGCAAGCGGTACTACCACTGAGGAGCGGTACTACCGCTTGTTGTGCTTCGGCGGTACTACCGCTATGGCCCACGGTACTACCGCTGGGACTAGACAGGGCAAGCCAGGAAGGGAAGGAAAACTCCATTGAAGCGGGAAGGATCAGCGGGTGTGATAAGGATGTGTACGTGTTGATTCCACCCTAGATCCCCTGTTGATAGTACGGTGACTCCTACGAAACTAGTCCACCAACAGAGAAACGAAGGAGCTGCACCGTCTTGAATAAAACACCAAGGGGAGGGAATCGTCTCGTGCCAAAGGATGAATCTCTGAAAATCTCAACGCACATGATTAGTCCGCAAAAGCATTGTCATCAATCACCAAAACACCTTGGGGATAAATATGCCCTTACAATCTCCCCCTTTTTGGTGGATTGATGACAATACGGGATTTGCACAAATGGGAAAAGACATAGGACATGCGCAATCCCCACAACTCTAAAATGTAGATGGGCTCCCCCTAGATGTGTGCTATCTAGATAAGTGTTTTGGACTGCACGACACACACACTAGGATCAATGCTCCCCTTACATTTTAGAGACCAACAACCTAAGCAGAATATATGAGAGCAAAGTATATAACAGGGTAAGCATGCAACTCATAAGATACCGAAGGACTAGATAGACATAGATAATGATAATATAAAGATAAGGTAGCATATGTCTCACACCATATGTATGGAACTTAGGTCTCACTGGCACAAAACCAAGCAAAGAAAACGGCGAGAAAACACACCACAAAGAAGACACACTCGCAAAATAGACAACGACAACAATGACACAAATCCCTAAACTCTTTCCCCCTTTGGCATCGAGAGACCAAAAAGAGAAAGAGTGTTGCTACGGCTCCAGGTGATAGCAAGCGAGGGTCTCGAACATCATATCCCAGCGGGATCATCTGCACCGCCGTCGTTGGTCGGGAACTGCTCGGCATCAGAATCTGTCCACGGGCAGTGCTGCTGAATCCACTCCTCCTCCTCAGTAAGCTGGTCCTCAGATCCACTGTTAATGGTTGTCGGCGTTCTGGGAACGGGGGTCCTCAGGCTTGCCTGCCTGTGGCCTGTGGCGTGGCTCAAGCGAAGGCCCAGTGCAGCCCAACTTCATCAGCTCAAGCTCAAGACCCTCGCGAGGGGCCAAGCCTCGCGGGGCGGACGACAGGATGCTTCCTCAGGAGTAGCCTCATCAGGCAGGCTCGCGAGGAGGTGGAGAGATCAAGGCAGGGCACCTCACGAGGAGCCCGTGACGCAAGCCATGACGATCGAGACCAGGCGGGCGCCAGCCTGCGCAGTGTCCTTGTTTCCCCTTTGGTGCAAAGGGGGCAAGCACAGGCCAAGGCATCAGGCAAAGGTTACCATTTTGGTGCAACAAGACCAAGACCAGCGGAACGGCAGGAAGGAGGTCATCGTGGAGCCCAGGACGGCGTCACCGCCAGAGTCTTTGGCATTCGAAGACCAACTTTAGTCAGGATAAGTGTACTAGATGTTCCCCTTCAAAATGGCCAATTGTTGGCGCCCTTCCCGCTCATTATTTGGGAAGAGGCCTAGGGCCTCCCTCTATAAATAGGACTAGCCACCACAGTGGGAAGGCATCTAGAGATCTGATAGGCACCAAAGAGGCGACTGAACTCACCCAACCAGTTCATTGCACCAGCTCAAGAACAGCCCCTCGTGAGGCTGTTCTCTCTTTGTATTGTTCATCGTCAGCCCGTGAGGCAATCCACACACCACAAACTAGAGTAGGGTATTACACCACAATGGTGGCCCGAACTAGTATAAACCTTGCGTCTCTTGCGCTGTTCTTCGTGTAGTCTAGATCCTTGCGAGTCTTCGAAACGCGAGCTGGTAGGGGAAAGATCTTCGTGCGCACCCCAGAGTTCGAACCTCAAGGGTCTGCTGGAACCCGAAATCCGACATTTGGCGCGCCAAGTAGGGGTGCGTCGGAATCTTTCTTCCGCTGATCGCGTGTGATCTTCCATCGTGTCCATGGCTGACGCTCGCCGGGCTCGCGCCGAGCGTCGGGCTGCTCTCGCCACCCGCGTCACCCAGACGGCGCCCGTCGGCGGACGCCCCCGTCGTTCCCTGTCGTCTACCGCCAACGCCGCCACCGGCCCGACGGGGAATGAGCGGCAGGCCTCGGCCCTGCATCCTTCAGTGCGTCGGGAAGGCCGCACTGCCACCTCGTCACTGACTCTAGCCGGTTCATCATCCCACGCCCATCGCGCCCCCACGGACGCGTACGCTGCACTGCTCCTGGCGCGTGAGCTCCTGCACTACCGTCCCGTCGACGACCTCTATGAGGACTGGCTCGCCCGCATCACCGAGCTCGTCAGCGCTGCAGGGGGCTCTCCTATGCCGTCTCTCTCGCTGCCTCGCCCTCCATCCTGTGCAGGAGGCATGGATCAAGAGGCGCCTCCGCCACCTCCTCCTCAAGAAAGCGCCTTGGCTCCAAGGCGCGCGGCCCCAGGACGAGACCCATCGCGTCTGGTGCCTACACCATAAGAAAGGAGTTGCCAAGAAATCCCTCGCCCCCAAGAAGGTGCTCACGTGCTCCCTGCACCGGCACGTCATGACCGTGCTCCTACTCCAGCGTGCCAAGACCCTGCGCTGCTCCTAGCAGCAGTGCGCGGAGACCTCCAAGATCGAGCCCTTCATCACCAAAGGCCTCCTGTGGCCACTGCAGGCTGTCGTGCCTTCACCGCCGAGCTGCACAGCGTGGCCTGGCCCGACAAGTTCAAGCCAGATCTGCCCCACGCTACAACGACACTGCAGACCCCGTAGAGTTCCTGCAGCTCTACGAGCTGGACATCGAAGCCGCCAACGGGGACGAAAAGTTCATGGCGAATTGGTTCCCCATGGCGCTCAAGGACGGTGCCCGCACCTGGCTCCTGAACCTGGCTCTCCTCCTGGGACAAGATGCACACTCGCTTCATCGCCAACTTCCAAGGCACTCGCGACCGGCCCCTGACACGTCTCCGTCGTATCTACTTTTCCAAACACTTTTGCCCTTGTTTTGGACTCTAACTTGTATGATTTGAATGGAACTAACCCAGACTGACGCAGTTTTCAGCAGAATTGCCATGATGTTGTTTTATGTGCAGAAAATAAAAGTTCTCGGAATGACCTGAAACTCCACGAAACATCTTAGAAAAAACAATAAAAAATCCTCTCCAAAGATGAAGAGTAGAGGGCCCACACCTTGTTCACGAGGGTGGGGGGCGTGGCCCCCCTCCTGGGCGCGCCCCCTACCTCGTGGGCCCCCTGGACACCTTCCAACGCCAATTTATTGGCTTCCGGGGAGAAAAAAATCACAGAGAAGAAATCATCGCGTTTTACGATACGGAGCCGCCGCCAAGTCCTAATCTCTCTCGGGAGGGCTGACCCGGAGTCCGTTTGGGGCTCCGGAGAAGGGGATTCGTCACCATCGTCATCATCAACCATCCTCCATCACCAATTTCATGATGCTCACCGCTGTTCGTGAGTAATTCCATCGTGGGCTTGTTGGATGGTGATGGGTTGGATGAGATTTATCATGTAATCGAGTTAGCTTTGTTAGGGTTTGATCCCTAGTATCCACTATGTTCTGAGATTGATGTTGCTATGACTTTTCTATGCTTAATGCTTGTCACTAGGGCCCGAGTGCCATGATTTCAGATCTGAACCTATTATGTTTTCATGAATATATGTGTGTTTTTGATCCTATCTTGCAAGTCTATTGTCACCTACTATGTGTTATGATCCGGCAACCCCGAAGTGACAATAATCGGGACCACTCCCGGTGATGACCGTAGTTTGAGGAGTTCATGTATTCAGTATGTGCTAATGCTTTGTTCCGGTTCTCTATTAAAAGGCGGCCTTAATATCCCTTAGTTTCCAATAGGACCCCGCTGCCACGGAAGGGTAGGACAAAAGATGTCATGCAAGTTCTTTTCCATAAGCACGTATGACTATATTCGGAATACATGCCTACATTACATTGATGAATTGGAGCTAGTTCTGTGTCACCCTATGTTATGACTGTTACATGACGAACCACATCCGGCATAATTATCCATCACTTATCCGGTGCCTACGAGTTTTCCATATACTGGTTCTCGCTTATTTAATTTTCCGTTGCTACTGTTACAATCACTACAAAATACAAAAAACATTACTTTTGCTGTCTTTACTTTTGTTACCGTTACCACCACTATCATATTACTTTGCTACTAAACACTTTGCTGCAGATACTAAGTTTCCAGGTGTGGTTGAATTGACAACTCAGCTGTTAATACTTGAGAATATTCTTTGGCTCCCCTTGTGTCGAATCAATAAATTTGGGTTGAATACTCTACCCTCGAAAACGGTTGCGATCCCCTATACTTGTGGGTTATCAAGACCTTTTTCTGGCACCGTTGCCAGGGAGCATAGCTCTATTCTTTGAGTCATTTGGGATTTATATCTGTTGGACACTATGAAGAACTTGAAAGATGATCGAACTACTATTTTGCCCTCAACTACGAGGGGAGGTAAGGAACTTCCATCTAGCTCTGCACTAGATTCTCCTTCCGTTATAAGTAAGCTTGCGACACCTAAACCTGCTACTGCTATGAACTCTGATATGTCGCATGTTATTGATGATGCCACTTCTGCTATGCATGATACTTATGATGAAACTACTTCTATGCTTGATAATACTGTGCCCCTTGGTAAATTTCTTGATGAGCAAATTGCTAGGTCTAGAGAAAGAGAAATTATTGAATCTGAATACGATGATGAGAGTGATGATGAAAATATGCTTGCTATTCCTGAGGGTTATCTTTTTAATGCGGAATCTTCTGCAGCTATTTTTGCTTGCCAGGATAGATACGAACTTAAGAGGTTGCTAGTTAAATGGAGTAAATAATCTCTTAGAGATAGAATGAGACCCGACCCTGCTTTTGCTACTTCACCTATATGTGTTCCCGATAAGGATTATTATGAATTTTCTGTTGATCTAGATATAATTACTTTGCTTGAATCTGATCTTTCTATGGCTATGAATCTGAAACTGTTGTGGCACATCTTACTAAGTTAAATGATATAGCCGCCCTGTTTACTAATGATGAGAGATCGCGCTACCTTTATTTACTCAAAATATTTCCGTTCTCATTAAAGGGTGATGCTAAGATATGGTTTAATTCTCTTGATCCTGGTTGTGTGTGTAGTCCCCAGGATATGATTTATTACTTCTCTGCTAAATATTTCCCTGCTCATAAGAAACAAGCTGCTTTGAGGGAAATATACAACTTCGTGCAAATTAAAGAAGAGAGTCTCCCACAAGCTTGGGGGAGGCTTCTCAAGTTACTTAATGCTTCGCCTGATCATCCTCTTAAGAAACCTGAAATACTTGATATCTTTTATAATGGACTAATCAATGCTTCCAGAGATTACCTGGATAGTTGTGCTGGTTCTCTTTTTAGGGAAAGAACACCGGATGAAGCTGAAATTCTATTGAATAATATGTTGACAAATGAAAATAATTGGGCACCTCCCGAGCCACCTCCTGAGCCAGCTCCTGAGCCAATTACTGAGCCTATTCTTGAACCAACTCCGAAGAAGAGAGGTGTTCTATTTCTCAGTCCCGAAGATATGCAAGAGGCAAAGAAATCTATGAAAGAAAAAGGTATTAAAGCTGAAGATGTTAAGAATTTACCTCCTATTGAAGAAATACATGGTCTTAATTTACCGCCCGTTGAAGAAGTTTATGATCTCAATTCCTTATTCATTGAAGAACCTCCTGACCCCGATATCCCGACACAGGTTGTAAAGGTAAATTCTGTCTATAGATATGATAAAGCTGAAGTCCCTCCTACTAAAATTGCTAGTCAGTGCTTGGATGAGTTTGATAACTTTATGTTTAAGCAAGATGATTTTAATGCTTATTTTGGTAGACAATTAAAACAAGATGCTTATATGATTAAACGCTTGGGTGATTATATGGCTAATATTAGAGGTGAGCTTAAACTTGTTAGCAAACATGCTTCTATGGTTACCACTCAAGTAGAACAAGTACTTAAGGCTCAAAAAGAAGTGCTTGATGAAATAAATAGTAAGAAATATGATTATGCTGTTAGAGTGGCTACTAGAACTGGTAGAATGACTCAGGAACCTTTGTATCCTGAAGGCCACCCTAAGAGAATCGAGCAAGATTCTCAGAGAAATAATATCGATGTACCTAGTTCCTCTAAAAGGAAGAAAAAGAAAAATGATAGGACTTTGCAAACTTCTAGTGAACCTATTGCTGAACCACCTGAGAATCCAAATGATATTTTCATGTCTGATGCTGAAACACAATCTGGTAATGAACATGAACCTAGTGAAAATGTTAATGATGTTCATGATGATGCTCAACCTAGTGATGATAATGATGTAGAAGTTGAACCTGCTGTTGATCTTGATAACCCACAATCAAAGAATCAACATTATGATAAAAGAGACTTCGTTGCTAGGAAACATGGTAAAGAAAGGGAACCATGGGTTCAGAAACCCATGCCTTTTCCTCCGAAACCATCCAAGAAAAAGGATGATGAGGATTTTGAGCGCTTTGCTGAAATGATTAGACCCATCTTTTTGCGTATGCGATTAACTGATGTGCTCAAAACAAATCCTTATGCTAAGTGTATGAAGGATATCATTACTAATAAAAGAAAGATACCGGAAGCTAAAATTTCCACCATGCTTGCTAATTATACTTTTAAAGGTGGAATACCAAAGAAACTTGGAGATCCCGGAGTACCTACTATACCATGCTCCATTAAGAGAAATTATGTTAAAACTGCTTTATGTGATCTTGGAGCCGGTGTTAGTGTTATGCCTCTCCCTTTATATCATAGACTTGACTTGAATAAGTTGACACCTACTGAAATATCTTTGCAAATGGCTGATAAATCAACTGCTATACCTGTCGGTATTTGTGAGGATGTGCCTGTTGTGGTTGCAAACGTTACTATTTTAACGAACTTTGTTATTCTTGATATTCCCGAGGATGATAGTATGTCTATTATTCTTGGAAGACCTTTCCTTAATACTGCAGGGGCTGTTATTGATTGCAACAAAGGCAATGTCACTTTTCATGTTAATGGCAACGAGCATACGGTACACTTTCCAAGGAAACAACCTCAAGTTTATAGTATCAACTCTATTGGAAAAATTCCATTGATTATATTTGGAGGTTTTGAATTTCCTCTCCCTACTGTCAAGAAAAAGTATGATATTCTTATTGTTGGGGATTTTCATATCCCCGTTGAGGTAACTTAGTGTTATTCGAAATTTCTCCGGTTCCGTGATTATTCGGAATGAGTTTGTTAACAAGACTTGATCAACCTTGTTAGTGGGTTCATTTTGGTGATCACGAGATGGATGAAACTAGAAGCACAACCTTCTGTACCCTCGTTATATTTTCTGTTATTTAGTAGAAATAAAGTAAAATAGTATTTTTCTGTCTGTCTCCTGACTTATCCGTGCAATATAAAAATATCCCGAAAATAGAAGTCCTCAGAATGCCATGCCAATTTAATATGATTTTTTCAGGATTATTTGAGGATTTACTGTGCAAAAATTACCGCGGGGGGAGCTGCCACCTGGCCACGAGGGTGGAGGGCGCGCCCTACCCCCCTGGGCACGCCCCTTGCCTCGTGGGCCCACGGTGGCCCTCCTCCACTTATCCCTACATCCATCTTCTTCCTCTGCCTCACACAAACATGAAAAACCAACTCAAGCACGAGTTCCAGCCCCCGTTGCTGTGATTTTCGATCTCCTTGCTCAAAGCACCTCTCGCAAAACTGCTTGGGGAGATTGTTCCTTGGTATGTGACTCCTCCATTGGTCCAATTAGTTTTTGCTCTAGTGCTTTATTCATTGCAAATTTATGCTGCATACGTGCCCATGTTCTTGAGCTTGCATGTCAAAGTCATATGGTTCCAAGTAGTTCTAATGCTTGATATAGGCTCTAGGCACTTGTGGGAGTTGTTGCTATCAATTTTATTGAAGTTGGTTCACTTTTATTTGAAGTTACTAAAAATTTCAGATTGTTTCAAAAATAATGAAGAGACTTTTGAGGGGCTCGTCGAGCCGAAGCTCGAAGGAAAAACAAAAGGAAGAAGAGCAGAAACCCAAATTTAATTTGCCTCGCACCGCCAAGGTCCGGCCGTGTGAATGGCCTTCCGAGGACTTCTTGAGGACAGCCGGGATTTATGAGGATTTCTATTTATTAATTGAGAATGCTGGCCTCACCGACTTCCTCCGCGACCAACGTCATCAGTATCTCTTACTCACACATACTTTTGTGCAAAACTTCTACTTTTTCCCTAAGAAATCACCTCCATCAGTAGAGTTTCATTTATATGACGTTGTTAAGGGGATGCCATTAGCTGAATTTTGCGAGGTTTGCAAAATACCCTTTGAGGGCACCTTGGATGAACCACACCGTAACGAAGTAGAGGCCTTTATTAACACTATCACTGTGGGAGAAACCAGGATGGTTCTGATGCAAGGATTACTAGCATACATTTTCCTGTTTTACGCTACTTTGCCTTATTTGCTAGTCGTTGCTTGATTGGTCGCGGGAACTATGGAAACCTTAGTGTTCCTGATATTAGCATTTTGTTCCATGGTTTATACCGCAATAACTCTGTTAGTATGGGTGGAATTGTTGCTAGACGGTTAAGTCTGAACCATACTAAGGGCCCCGTCTTTGGAGGCATTTATGCTTCGTGCCTAGCTGAATATTTTGAAATACCTATTAGGCATGAGGATAAAGAGGAAACATCGTTGCCCCATGTTTATTGATATTATAAGAGTATGCTAGCGCATGATTTTCTTGTTAAGAGTCGTGAAGGGGAGCTCAAATATAAATTGTACTTTGAAAAACATCACCCTGAGACTATTACTTTGCCTGCTCCCTCTTTGTTTAACTTGTCTGCAGGTCCTCACATCGTTCCGTGGACGGCCGTTCAAGCCTATCGGAATCCTGCCCCGCCCCGGAACCGGAGCCACAAGATGAGCCTCCACAACAGTCTGTTTATTCTTGGGATCCAGAGGTGGTTGCCAGCCAGTGGCAGTCAGAGTCTTCTTCATCGCAGTATGACCCCAGCTTCACCTACGGGTATTCGCCAGGTTATCCCTGGCAATAGACCAACTTCGGCCAAAAGCCTAAGCTTGGGGGAGTACGTATCTCTCACCGACATTACATTCATGTTCACACACACTCATTGCTAGATGTCGGTGCTCATACTCTTTCACTATAATATCCATGCTAGTTTATTTTCTTTTTCCTGCCTTCTTCTTGTGAGTTTAATAAACCTTAAGAAAAACAAAAAAATTAGTAGTAGTTTATTTCTTTGCTGTAGTAACTAAAAGGAAAACCCAAAAATATTTCCCATTCTTCTTTTGCTTGTTGGGAGCTTTCCCGTGTAAATAGTTTTTATTTCTTTTCTTTTCTTCGAGGGTTAGTAGGAGAAGACCATGATTAAATTGTTGAAGTGGCTCTTATATGCATCATTGTAGATTTAACCAAGAGCCCATACTGCCTTGTCTTCTCCTGTTTATTGAATGCTTGTAGATTCCAGCTTAGTCCAATGCACGTGCACTCTTATTATTATACACATCGTTCGGTCGTGCAAGTGAAAGGCAATAATGATGATATATGATGGACTTATTGGGATGAGAAAAGCTGGTATGAACTCGACCTCTCTTGTTTTTGTAAATACGATGAGTTCATCGTTCTTGATTCAGCTTATTATGAATAAACATGTTTGCAATGACATTTAGAGATTATAGTTGCTTGTGGCATGCTTGATTAGCTATGAGTTATAATGGTTTACCTTGCGTGCCAACATGCTATTAGAATGATTATGATGTGGTATGATGGGATGGTATCCTCCTTAAATGAATGACTCGACTTGGCACATGTTCACGCATGTAGTTGAATCATATCAACACAGCCTTCATGATATTTATGTTCATGGTGGATTATATCCTACTCATGCTTGTATTCGGTGTAAATTAATTTTAATGCATGTTTACGACTGTTGTCGCTCTCTCAGTTGGTCGTTTCCCAGTCTTTTGCTAGCCTTCACCTGTACTAAGCGGGAATACTGCTTGTGCATCCAAACTCCTTAAACCCCAAAGTTGTTCCATATGAGTCCACTATACCTTCCTATATGCGGTATTTACCTACCGTTCCAAGTAAATTTGTATGTGCCAAACTCCAAACCTTCAAATGAAATTCTGTTTTGTATGCTCGAGCAGCTCATGTTTCAACTAGGGCTGCCCTTATCTTCCATGTTAGGCGGGTTATTCTCAAGAGGAGTGGACTCCGCTCCTCATTCACGAGAAAATGGCTGGTCACCGGGATGCCCAGTCCCATGCTTTATGCAAACTAAATCAAAATAATTGCAAACAAAACTCCCCCTGGGACCCGTTGAATGTTGGAGGCACTCGTTGTTTCGAGCAAGCCATGGATTGATGCTTGTGGAGGAGGGGGAGTATAAACTTTACCATTCTGTTTGGGAACCGCCTATAATTTGTTTAGCATGGAAGATATCGTCATCTCATAGTTGTTGTGTTGACAGCAAAAGTATGCCGCTCAAAATGTTATTCAATCTCTATTTTAAAATCGAGCTCTGGCACCTCTACAAATCCCTGCTTCCCTCTGCGAAGGGCCTATCCATCTACTTTTATGTTGAGTCATCATCCCTCTTATTAAAAGCACCCGCTGGAGAGCACACTGTCGTTTGCATTCATTATAATTGGTTTATATTGGGTATGACTTGACTGGATCTCTTTTACCATGAATTACAATGTTTAGTCAGTCCTTGATCTTTAAAGGTGCTCTACATTTATGTTTTGCGGTCTCAGAAAGGGCTAGCGAGATACCATTTTGTTATATCATGTTATGATTATTTTGAGAAAGTGTTGTCATCCGAGTTTTGTTATTATAGCTCGCTAGCTGATTATGCTATTGATATGAGTAATTGTGAGACCTATGTGTTATTGTTAGTATGGTTAGTTCATAATATTTGTTGAAACTTGAATGCTGGCTTTTCATGTTACAACAACAAGAGCAAACATAGTTTGTAAAAGTTTTTTCTTTTTCTCTTTCAGTCTGTCAACTGAATTGCTTGACAAGCAAGGGTTTAAGCTTGGGGGAGTTGATACGTCTTCGCCGTATCTACTTTTCCAAACACTTTTGCCCTTTATTTTGGACTCTAAGTTGTATGATTTGAATGGAACTAACCCGGATTGACGCTGTTTTCAGCAGAATTGCCATGATGTTGTTTTATCTGCAGAAAATAAAAGTTCTCGGAATGACCTAAAACTCCACGGAACATCTTAGAAAAAACAATAAAAAATCCTCGCCAAAGATGAAGACCAGGGGGGCCACACCCTTTTCACAAGGGTGGGGGGCGCCCCCCCTCCTGGGCGCGCCCCCCTACCTCGTGGCCCCCCTGGACACCTTCCGACGCCAACTCCAACTCTATTTATTGGCTTTCGGGGAGAAAAAAATCAGAGAGAAGAAATCATCGTGTTTTACGATACGGAGCCACCGTCAAGCCCTAATCTCTCTCGGGAGGGCTGATCTAGGGTCCGTTCAGGGCTCCGGAGAGGGGGATTCGTCGCCGTCTTCATCATCAACCATCCTCCATCACCAATTTCATGATGCTCACCACCGTGCGTGAGTAATTCCATCGTAGGCTTGCTGGACGGTGATGGGTTGGATGAGATTTATCATGTAATCGAGTTAGCTTTGTTAGGGTTTGATCCCTAGTATCCACTATGTTCTGAGATTGATGTTGCTATGACTTTGCTATGCTTAATGCTTGTCACTAGGGCCCGAGTGCCGTGATTTCAGATCTGAACCTATTATGTTTTCATGAATATATGTGTGTTCTTGATCCTATCTTGCAAGTCTATTGTCACCTACTATGTGTTATGATCCGGCAACCCCGAAGTGACAATAATCGGGACCACTCCCGGTGATGACCGTAGTTTGAGGAGTTCATTTATTCACTATGTGCTAATGCTTTGTTCCGGTTCTCTATTAAAAGGAGGCCTTAATATCCCTTAGTTTCCAATAGGACCCCGCTGCCACGGGAGGGTAGGACAAAAGATGTTATGCATATTCTTTTCCATAAGCACGTATGACTATATTCGGAATACATGCCTACATTACATTGATGAATTGGAGCTAGTTCTGTGTCACCCTATGTTATGACTGTTACATGACGAACCACATCCGGCATAATTATCCATCACTGATCCGGTGCCTATGAGTTTTCCATATACTGGTTCTCGCTTATTTACTTTTCCGTTGCTATTGTTACAATCACTACAAAATATCAAAACATTACTTTTGCTGTCTTTACTTTTGTTATCGTTACCACCACTATCATATTACTTTGCTACTAAACACTTTGCTGCAGATACTAAGTTTCCAGGTGTGGTTGAATTGACAACTCAGCTGCTAATACTTGAGAATATTCTTTGGCTCCCCTTGTGTCGAATCAATAAATTTGGGTTGAATACTCTACCCTCGAAAACTGTTGCGATCCCCTATACTTGTGGGTTATCAGCCCCCAGCCATGAGTGACCTGCACCGCATCAAGCAACAGCCAGGAGAGACCCTGCAGAAGTACATCCAGCGCTTCAACAACGCTCGCCTCAAGATCCCCAGGGTGACTGAGGAAGCCATCATCTCAGCCTTCTCCGATGGCGTGCATGACATCAAGATTAAAGAGAAGCTAGCAATCCTTGAAGACCTGTACACATCCCTGGAGCTGTTCAACTTGGCGACCAAATGTGCCAGGGCTGAGGAAGGGCGCCTCTCCCTCCTCGAGCTTCCGGCTGCCGATCCAGAAGAGAAGAAGCCCAAGGTCAAGGACGTGAAGCGTAAGGGAGCTGCTGCGCTCGCAGCAGAGCCAGACACCAAGCGAGGCAGGGATCAGCCTGAGTCATCCAAGGGTAGCCGGTACTGCATGTACCACAACCTCCACACCCACAACACCAACGAATGTCAGGAGCTCAGGGCCGTACGAGATGGGCGTATCGGTCGACGCCCCAAGCGCAATGATCGGGGCTATGGCCGAGGAGGAGGAAGAGGTGGAGGACAATGGGAGGACCGTGGCCCTCGCCAAGGGTGGCGTGACTGACCTCGCGAGGACCGTTGGCAGGACCAACCTCGCGAGGGAGGTTGGAGGGATCAGCCCCGTGAAGATCGCCCACACGGCAATGCAAGCCTCCCACCTCTGCCACCATCGCCAAGGAGGAATGAAGACTAGCATCAGGACGAGGGGGCTGGGGGCTTCCAGGAGCCGCGCGCAATCACTTGCATCCTCGGCGGCGCCCAGGCCCCAGCCTCACAGCGCATCTTTAAGCAGTTTGCTTGTGAGGTGAATGTAGTCCTCCCCAAGCTTGAGGCCACGCGTCCCCTCAGGTGGTCTGCATGTGCTATCATGCAAGTCACCAGGATCCTCATCGATGGCGGAGCGGGACTCAATGTCCTGTCCGTCGAGACATTCAACAATCTCCCAAGTGCCATATGATCAGCTTCAGCCGACCAAGCCTTTCTCAGGAGTCACTGATGGTTCCACCGTTCCGATAGGGCAGGTTCGCCCTCCAGTCACCTTTGGGCAGCGCAACAACTACCGCACCGAGCTCATTGACTTTGATGTTGCCCACATTCGCCTGTCATACAATGCCATCCTCGGGTACCCAGCCCCAGCCAAGTTCATGGCGGTGACTCACCATGGCTACAATGTCCTCAAGATGCCAGGAAGTGGCGGAGTCATCATAGTACCCTGTGAGGAAAGGGATGCAGTGTGTTCTCTTGAGCGTGCCTTCCAAGCCGCGGCAATCGAAGACCCAGATCACAGGAGCGGGAGACTTCCCGAGGCAGTCCCTCAGAAGAAGAAGGCTTCACCTGGCCCAAGCCATCAGGAGGTGGGTGCCTCCGGAGGTGTTGCATCAGGATTCATGCCCGTTCAGGGGGTGCCACCCTCTATCGCATAGGAAGGCGCACCCGGCACCCTCCTCGGGCCGGGCTCGGGGGCTCTTTCTTGGAAAGCCACCGACCTTGCCAAGGTCACAAGGGAGGCGCTTGGGCACCACTTGGAGGCGTGCTTCAAGGCGCGTTTCCCTCAGGAAGGTATGAGGCAAGGAGGGCCAAACCCTTAGGAGTTCGTCGCGAGGAACACTCAGGAGCTACAGGAGTCAAGAGTCATGCGCGGCAGTCACCGCCTACCCATCGCAGCCCCCCATCCAGGCGAGGATGGCAGGCTACGCGTCTGCATCGACGTGCCAGGGCTCAACCGAGCTGCGTCTCAGGAGCGCCTCTGGCCTTCGCGCGTGGGGCGTTGCGAGGGTACACCTCACAGTTATGTTCGCATGCCTTTTGGCCTGCCGAACGCGGTCGCCGCTCATCAGTGCCTGCTGAGGAGCATTCTGGAGGCTCAGGAGGTCAGGCAATGCACAATCCTGGTGGAGATGGAGATGGTCCTTGAAGAGCCACCTGCGCCCCTGGAGCCTCCCGAGGCTATGGGCCCTAGGAGCTCATAAGGATCGGCTTCCGCGTCACGCGTCATCGATACGTCTCCAACGTATCTACTTCTCCAAACACTTTTGCCCTTGGTTTGGACTCTAACTTGCATGATTTGAATGAAACTAACCCGGACTGACGCTGTTTTCAGCAGAACTGCCATGATGTTGTTTTATGTGTAGAAAAGAAAAGTTCTCGGAATGTCCTGAAAATCCACGAGGGCACTTTTCAAAATTAATAACATTTTTTGGTGAAAGAATCAAGGCTAGGGGGCCCACGGGCTGTCCATGAGACAGGGGGCGCCCCCCTAGGGCTCGCCCTCCTATCTCGTGGCCCCCCTGGACCTCCTCCGACCTCAACTCCAACTCCATATATATCGTCTCGGGGAGAAAAAAATCAGGGAGAAAGTTTCATCGCGTTTCACGACACGGAGCCGCCGCCAAGCCCTAATCTCTCTCGGGAGGGCTGATCTGGAGTCCGTTCGGGGCTCCGGAGAGGGGGATTCATCGCCGTCATCATCATCAACCATCCTCCACACCAGTTTCATGATGCTCACAGCCGTGCGTGAGTAATTCTATCATAGGCTTGCTGGACGGTGATGGGTTGGATGAGATTTACCATGTAATCAAGTTAGTTTTGTTAGGGTTTGATCCCTAGTATCCACTATGTTCTGAGATTGATGTTGCTATGACTTTGCTATGCTTAATGCTTGTCACTAGGGCCCGAGTGCCATGATTTCAGATCTAAACCTATTATGTTTTCATGAATATATGTGTGTTCTTGATCCTATCTTGCAAGTCTATAGTCACCTATTATGTGTTATGATCCGACAACCCTGAAGTGACAATAATCGGGATACTTCTCGGTGATGACCGTAGTTTGAGGAGTTCATGTATTCACTATGTGTTAATGCTTTGGTCCGGTTCTCTATTAAAAGGAGGCCTTAATATCCCTTAGTTTCCTTAAGGACCCCTGTCGGTGTCAAAACCGGCGGATCTCGGGTAGGGGGTCCCGAACTATGCATCTAGGCGGATGGTAACAGGAGACAAGGGACACGATGTTTTACCCAGGTTCGGGCCCTCTTGATGGAGGTAAAACCCTACGTCCTGCTTGATTGATATTGATGATGTGGGTATTACAAGAGTAGATCTAGCACGAGATCGAGGAGGCTAAACCCTAGAAGCTAGCCTATGGTATGATTGTTGTTCGTCCTATGGACTAAAGCCATCCGGTTTATATAGACACCGGAGAGGGCTAGGGTTACACAGAGTTGGTTACAATGGTAGGAGATCTACATATCCGTATCGCCAAGCTTGCCTTCCACGCCAAGGAAAGTCCCATCCGGAGACGGGACGAAGTCTTCAATCTTGTATCTTCATAGTCTTGGAGTCCGGCCGATGATGATAGTTCGGCTATCCGGACACCCCCTAGTCCAGGACTCCCTCAGTAGCCCCCGAACCAGGCCTCAATGACGACGAGTCC
This sequence comes from Triticum dicoccoides, assembly GCF_002162155.2. NCBI lineage: Eukaryota > Viridiplantae > Streptophyta > Magnoliopsida > Poales > Poaceae > Triticum > Triticum dicoccoides. Next base: position 106,953,205 of record NC_041387.1, on the reverse strand, counting down.
GGCGCGTATATTGTCTTTGGCGTTTGCAAGGCGGGTTCTCCTCCATATTCCATGTGTTTGCCGAATAGTGTCCGGTTTCCTTATAAATGTTGCGCTCCTTGGCTTCTACGTCCAATAATGGCCCTCTTCCACGTGTCGTATGAATGCGAAAAGCCAGGGTATTTTTACGTTTTACCCCCTAGTTGTGCGAATAAGCTGCCTATAAGAGAGGCGAGGACCCAGATCCGAATCACACCATCCTCCTTCCGCAAGTACTCATTGAAGCGCATCTGACAAAAATCCATTCCAACATGGACAGTCGACGCGGATCCTCCTCCCGCGCTCCCAGTCCTCAGCCAGGAGATTGGAGGAGATGTTCAGTCCCGCATAGCGAGTTAGTGACGCTCCAAGCAGAGGGATACCTTCCCCCAGCCTTTATGGTTCCGGTTCGAGCCGGACTGGCCACCTACAAGGGTGGGAAGCAGGCAGAGAGCGTCCCCAATCCCTCCAAAGGAGAGCGGGTATGCTTCGTCCCCTACCTAATAAGGGGACTCGGATTTCCCATACATACGTTTCTCCGGGGGCTCCTGGAGTTCTATGGACTCCAACTTCACCACCTCACACCTGCCTCCATCTTGCACATCGCGGGCTTTGTAGCTCTTTGTGAGCTGTTCTTGGGCATCGAGCCCCATTTTGCATTGTGTAAGAGATTGTTTTGCCTCGTACCCCGTTCTCACAAGGGGTCGATATATCAAGTGGGCGGAGCCGAAATATGGCGCATCGCCGGGACCGGATATCTATCCGGAACCCCGAAGAAGGCGTCCGAATACTGGCCTTCGGAGTGGTTCTATATGGAAGACGCCCCGCTGCCGGATCCAGTTCGGATCAGCCTCCCGGAGTTTAGCAACGCTCCTCTGAAGAAACGCCTGAGTTGGCGCCCGCGGAGCCCTCAACGGGAAGATGATAGGAGCGTCCAATATCTGATGGGCTGGATAAGGTTACTGGCCCATTCCGGATTGACCATGATTGGAGTCATGGCCACATGCATTATGCGAGGGGTGCAGCCGCTCCAATATAGGGGCCACCCCATGTGGGATTTCAATGGGGAGAATGACGCCACCCATCATGGCCGCAAGGGGCCGGCATCGGCCGCCGATCCGGTGAAGATCCTGTCCGGCTTGTACAAGGGGGAGAAGGAGGACTTCCTCCGCACGAGTCCATTGAATGGATTCTCCATGAATAACCCTCGGAGCTGGGTAAGCGGACGTTTATATATCCGATCCGTGCTTTCAAAGTTAAGTGTCTTACTTTATGATTTCGACGCAGGAACTGCACCGGGATGTGGAGGGCATAGAAAGCCCGACTCCACAACCCGAGGATCTGGGAAGATCCCTTGATCCGGCCTTCGGAGAGGATCCGGACATAGAGGTGGAGCTGATTGACGGGGTGTTCCACCAACTCAGCATAGACAATGCTCTAGTCGCCATTACGGCAGACTACCCCGGTTTATATCCGGCTTCCCAGGTGAGTACGACCGAAGTCCTGACACCATTACTTTTTTAATGCTTATTCCTGACCACCGTATACCAACGGTGCTTCGCAGGAGGTGCCTTTACGGCAGGAAGCCGAGCCCGCGGCGACTGACCAACCAGGGTCAGTGCGGCCCAGCAGGCGGAAGAGGAGTGCGGCGCGAACCGAATCGTCGCTGCAAAGGTATGGCGCACCATTGTCTTTAAGGGAAAGACTCCTGGGAGGTATATTAATGCTCATGATTCTTCCAGGAGAAAGAGCGCTTGCCGGACTGTGCCCGGAGAGGTTGCCAACCAAGCCTCCGCCAGCCAGGCTCCAACACCTAGTCCGGAGGGGGAGGCGAGCGCAAGGCGCGAGCCGGATGCTCCTCCAACGGAGGATGCCGACAGGCTGTCCGCCACCAGGTCTGAGGTGGAGAGCGCCATGAATCACAGGCGCCGTCGGACAGTTCTTCGTGACGCGTGTTTCTCCCCAGAGGCGTTGAATGCCTTTAATGCGGGAGACGCGCACCTCCGTGCTACTCAAGATGGTTTAACCAGAGCCACGGAGCAGTATGTGAAAGACATACGGGTGAGGAATTGTAATAGTTATATATGCCAGTAGCCCCTGAGACTTAAAATAGTTAAACTAATTGATTTAAGGATCATTTGTTATGCAGGATCTTACGGAGAAGAATACCCACCTGTCCTAGGAGCTTCAAGAATGCAAGGCCCAACTTGAGGCCGCACTAGCCGCCGCCGGGGGAGCCACAGAGACCCCCTTTGGTAATACATATTTCAAAAAGATAAATAGTTTATGAAGTGCAGCGTGTGCGTTTAGTCTGACAATAATATTGCAGAGGGTGCCGGACTAGATCCGGACAAGCAACATCTATTGCGCCAGCTGAAAGCCGACGAGAAGGTACTTATGAGGGTGCAGGAGGAGAGGAACAAACTCCAAGATGCCAACACCCGGCTGGGCGAAGAACTAAAAGATGTTCGGGTCTAGCTGTCTAACTCCGTAAAGGAGAATCGGCGGCTTCGTCGCGGCATTTACAGTAAGTGCTTGAGCAAACTCTTTTGAAAAGAAGAGTTCTGCGAGGAAGTCGATTGACAGAAATGTGTCTGTAGGTGTGCTCACGGGTTGTCCGGCGGAGGAAATGCCTGGTTCCACGGGTGATCTTCTTCCTGAGCTGCTGCAACTGCACGAACATGTCCGGCAGGCGATGAGCAGCGTCGTGCAGGCCTTATGTCCGTCCGTCTCCCTACCCGAGGGTCTTGGAGGGCTTGCTGAGAAGCTTCAGGGAGTACGGTAGCGCTTCCGTCTGTGGAAGATATCGGCCTGCCGTCAAGGAGCCAGGGAGGCCTGGGCCATGGTGAAGACGCGGTACACGAAGGCTGATCCAAACCACATGGCCGAGGTCGGACCAGTGGGGCCTGATGGGAAGGAGATCCCTGTGAGCCTTATGTACGGCAAAGTAGAGTTGGCCACGAAATACTCCCAACGGGACTGTAAACTAGACAGCCTGTTAGATGGGATTGAAGAGGAGTACAATCAGTTAGTTTGATGATGTAATTTAAAATGACATGTAAAATTCCTTCTAGCCGGATTGTAGATCGTTTGTCTTTGCGGACCTTTTTGCTTCAACCTCGGGACCCAACAGTCCAGAGTGTGTCCGAATACCCTCACGGTTATACAAAAACCGGGGCATGCATGGAGACCAGGCGTAGGGGTCATAAGTGCTTTATCAGACAAGTGCACAACTAGCTATGTTATATTACATGGTTAGTAAGAAACATCTTCCAGGGAGAATAGTTCCGTTAGGGGTTCCTTTCCGTGGGAGGCATGCCCTAAAGTGCATGTCCGGACCGCGAAAAGAGCAGAAAAAGCATCTGGGGGCAGATAAATAAATAAGTAATAAATCATCTTTCAAGTCACCGACCGAATATTCCCTTAAGAACGCTAGCCTTCGGCTTCACCCAGTCCGAGGTACACATCCGGCTGACCCAGCAGTAACAATCGCAGAGGTGCTCCCTTTACCTCCTAGCCGAACAATCGGGAACGTAGGGGTAAGCACAGGAGCCAGGCAACCCAGCTTGGCCAAAACTTAAGTCATATCTATGCATATAATGGTGAGTAAAAGGTACATGCGGAAGTATGACGCATGTGTTGGGCATGAAGCCCGTATAAATAAGCTTCTGTTAAAGAAGCCCCCTGGTATAACGAGTGCGAGTAGCACATCAAGTGTGTGCGAACAAATGCACAGATCAGCCCTCAAAGGCTTTTACTAAAAGAGGGAGGAAAAAAAGAGGGAAACAAAAGACAGCAAAAAAATATGAAAGGTGGACGAAGGAAGGAGACGAACTCTGAGTCCGGCGCTAGGCGTAGAATCTTTGGAGACGGGCTGCGTTCCATGGGTTCGGCTCGAGTCAGTTGTGAGATGCGTTGCGTAGACGGTATGCGCCGCCGGTAAGGACTTGGTCGATGATGAAGGGACCTTCCCATTTGGGCTTAAGTTTGTCCTTTTTCTTGTCCGGCAGGCGTAGAACTAGTTCGCCAACATTGTAAGTTTTGGCCCGTACTTCTCTGCTTTGATATCTTCGAGCCTGCTGCTGATAGAATGCGGAACGGGATTTTGCCACGTCGCGCTCCTCCTCTAAGGCGTCCAAACTGTCCTGCCGATCCAGCTCGGCTTCTCTTTCTTCGTACATGCGCACGCGAGGTGAGTCATGAATTATATCGCAAGGCAAAACTGCCTCTGCACCGTATACCATAAAAAATGGTGTGAATCCGGTAGTACAGTTTGGCATGGTCCGCAGCCCCCAGAGTACGGAGTCGAGCTCCTCTATCCAGTATGTGTTAGATTCCGTGAGGGTCCGCACTAATCTGGGTTTAATGCCGCTCATGATTAGACCATTTGCTCATTCGACTTAACCGTTAGTTTGAGGGTGATAGACTGAAGCGTAGTCGAGCTTGATGCCCATGTTTTTGCACCAGAGTTTAACCTCGTCGGCCATGAAATTCGTGCCGTTATCAGTGATGATGCTGTGGGGGACGCCAAAACGGTGTACTACCCCGGATATGAAGTCTATCACGGGTCCGGATTCTGCCGTTTTGACTGGCTTGGCCTCTATCCATTTGGCGAATTTGTCCACCATGACCAATAAGTATTTTTGCTTGTGGGTTCCCCCTTTAAGGGGTCCAACCATGTCAAGCCCCCAGACCGCGAATGGCCAAGTGATGGGTATAGTTTTGAGGGCGGTGGGTGGCATGTGGCTTTGATTAGCAAAGAGCTGGCAACCGACGCATCGTTGGACTAAGTCCTGAGCATCTGCCCAGGCTGTTGGCCAATAAAATCCTGTACGGAAGGCCTTGCCTACAAGGGCCCGGGCTGCGGCGTGGTGCCCGCCGAGTCCGGCGTGAATTTCAGCCAGGAGATTTCGCCCTTCCTCTTTGGAGATACACCTTTGAAGGACTCTGGTTGTGCTTTTCTTATAAAGTTCTCCCTCATGGACCTTGTAGGCTTTAGATCGCCGAACTATGCAGCGGGCCTCATTTTGGTCTTCGGGAAGTTCCTGCCTAATTAAGTAGGCTAGGAATGGTTCCGTCCACGGGGCAATTATTGCCATTATTTCGTGGGCTGAAGGTGTTATTTCATTGGCTAAGCCACCGATTGTGTCAGAATGTTCCGTGTTGGGTGGTGCAGTTGGTTCCGGGTTGTTATTTCCGGACTCCTCTTCCCATAATACGAATGGCTTAAAGAGCCGTTCCAGGAAGATGTTTGGAGGGACAACATCGCATTTTGCGCCGATGCGTGCCAACACGTCTGCTGCCTGGTTATTATCCCGGGCTACATGGTGGAATTCGAGTCCTTCAAACCGAGCTGACATTTTTAGGACGGCGTTACGGTAGGCTGCCATTTTCGGATCCTTGGCGTCAAAGTCTCCATTTACTTGGGATATTGCGAGGTTTGAATCCCCGCGCACCTCTAGGCGTTGAATACCCATGGAGATTGCCATCCGAAGACCATGTAGAAGGGCCTCGTATTCGGCTGTGTTGTTGGAGTCCGTGTACATTATTTGAAGTACGTATTGGACTGTGTCTCTGGTTGGGGACGTCAAGACGACACCAGCCCCCAAGCCGGCCAACATTTTGGAGCCGTCGAAATGCATGATCCAATTGGAGTATGCGCCGTACTCTTTAGGGAGTTCGGCTTCGGTCCATTCGGCGATGAAGTCAGCCAAAACTTGCGACTTTATGGCTCGCCGTGGTTTGTAGGTTATGTCAAATGGTAAGAGCTCAATGGCCCATTTTGCAATCCTGCCCGTTGCTTCGCGGTTGTTTATAATGTCGTTGAGAGGTACTTCGGAGGCCACTGTTATGGAACACTCTTAAAAGTAGTGTCACAGCTTCCGGGATGCCATGAACACCGCGTACGCTATCTTTTGATAATGTGGGTACCGGGACTTGCATGGAGTTAAGACAGTGGATACGTAGTACACTGGTTTTTGAAGAGGGAATTTGTGCCCTTCTGTTTCTCGTTCGACGATGAGTACCGCGCTGACAACTTGATGTGTTGCCGCGATATATAATAACATCGGTTCGCCCAGGTTGGGCGCGGCCAGGACCGGATTTGTTGCCAATATGGCCTTAATTTCTTCGAGTCCGGCTATGGCAGCATCCGTCCATTCGAAGTGTTCGGTGCGCCGGAGGAGGCGATAGAGGGGCAGTGCCTTTTCTCCCAAACGGGAGATGAAGCGGCTTAGAGCCGCCACGCATCCAGTTAGTTTTTGTATTTGTTTGAGGTCTTTTGGGATGTCCAATTGTGACAGAGCTCGGATCTTGGCTGGGTTTGCTTCAATTCCTCTACCGGATACAATGAAGCCCAAGAGCTTTCCGGCTGGTACGCCGAAAACACATTTTTCCGGGTTGAGCTTAATGTCATATGCTCGGAGGTTGTCGAATGTAAGCCTCAAATCGTCTACTAGAGTTTTGACGTGTTTGGTCTTAACGACCACATCGTCTACATATGCCTCCACTATTTTGCCTATCTGGGTAGCCAGACATGTCTAAATCATGCGCTGATATGTTGCGCCGGCGTTTTTGAGTCCTAAGGGCATTGTGTTGAAGCAGAATAGTCCGTATGGAGTAATGAATGTTGTTGCGGCCTGGTCTGTTTCCGCCATCTTGATTTGATGGTATCCGGAATATGCGTCGAGGAAGCACAATGAATCGTGCCCTGCGGTAGCATCGATGATTTGGTCGATGCGGGGGAGGGGGAAAGGATCCTTTGGACAGGCCTTGTTAAGGTCTTTGAAATCGACACAAAGGCGCCATGATTTGTCCTTTTTTTGGTACCATTACCAGGTTTGCTAGCTAGTCTGGATGTTTTATATCTCTGATGAATCCGGCTTCTAAGAGTTTGGCTAGCTCCTCTCCCATTGCCTGTCTTTTGGGTTCGGAAAATCGCCAAAGAGCCTGTTTGAGTGGCTTGAATCCTTTTAGGATATTTAGGCTGTGTTCTGCCAGCCTGCGTGGGATTCCTGGCATATCTGAAGGGTGCCAGGCAAAAATGTCCCAATTTTCCCGAAGGAATTCTCATAGTGCGGCTTCTACATCAGGGTTTAATTGTGAACCAATGGAGGCCCTCTTTGTGGGGTCCGTTGGATGGACCTGGAATTTGACTATTTCCTCTGCTGGTTTAAAAGAGGTGGACTTAGATCTCTTATCGAGTATCACATCGTCCCTATTCACCATGGAGCACAGCGCAGTGAGTTCCTCTGCCGCTAGGGCTTCGGATAGTGCCTCTAGGGCTAGTGCGACTGTCTTATTTTCAGCGCGGAGTGCTATATTGGATCACTGACAAGAGTGATGATTCCGTTGGGCCCGGGCATTTTAAGCTTCATGTACCCGTAATGGGGTATAGCTTGGAAAATTGTGAATGCCTCTCGCCCTAACAAGGCGTGATATCCGCTGCCGAACGGGGCCACTTGGAACGTGACCTCCTCGGACCTGTAATTGTCCGGTGAGCCGAACACTACATCTAGTGTGATTTTTCCTGTGCAGCGTACTTCCCGACTAGGGATTATTCCTCTAAAGGTTGTGCTGCTTCGCTCAATGCGGCTCCAGTCTATTTCCATTTCTTGGAGGGTTTCCTCATAGATGAGGTTTAATCTGTTGCCACCATCCATGAGTACCTTGGTAAGACGAAAGCCGTCCACTATCGGACTGAGGACCAATGCGGCTGGTGCTCGGGCTGTTCGAAATTTAGGTTCGTCGCTGGCATGGAAGGTGATAGCCGTGTCGCTCCATGGATTTGTTGTTGCTACTTGGTAGACTTCGGCGAGGCTGCGGATTGTTCATTTCCGCATATTATTTGATGCGAAAGTCTCAAAGACTGTTAATACCGTACTGGTACTGTTGGGCTGGTTACCTGGGGCTAGAAAACATTCGCCACTTTTGGCCACCTGCCGTAGTATCCAACATGCTCGAAGGCTATGTGTTGGAGTGGCGCCCTCTGTACTATGGATTTTACAGGGTCCATTGAGCCATCCCTCCAGTACAGTTCCGTGCCCTTTAGGGGTTTTTTGCTTTTTGGTTTTTGACCCAGGTGCTTCAGTATGACGCACCCTTTTATTTCGAACTAGGGTTATGTTTAGGGTTGGATTGTCCCATAACCTAGTTTCGGTTTTCCAGGCACTTTCCATTGCACAGTATTTTTGTACTATGGTCGCCAGGTCGGCGAAGCGTGTAACTTCGCGACGACTTATGGCGTTCATGATTCCCTTGTCCGTGCAATTGTTGCAGAAGATTGAGATTGCGCTTTCCTCACGGCAGGCCTTTATCCTGTCCATAACCAGGAGGAATCTGGCCCAGTAATGATGTATTGTTTCGTCGGGCTCTTGCCGTATTTGAGATAGATCGCTTATGTTTGGGTGGGCGGGCGGAAGTAAATTCGGAACCCCGCCCAATCTGAGGCTCAAAGGCCGAGAAGTTTCCGGATTTGAAAGCTTGGATTGCTGGATGTTATCCAACAAATCTGGTCCAATGCCTGACTTAAGGTTCAGTACTTGATTGACGTCCGTCCCTCCGCGGGAATCTGGCATGGAGGGATCGGGAATCCGGACATAACTGGTCTTTAACATAGAAGAAGAGTCGCCGCGTTGTTCCTCTACCACAGTAACGTGGTGGGTAGCCTGGGGAGAGTTAATTTCTCTCAGATCGGTTTTAAGCCCAATCTGATCGTAGTCTGTAGCGACTCCCAGGGCGGCGATGCGATCCAAGAGCTCATTTACGGAGGAGAGCTCCATCGTATCTAGCTGCTCGGTGAATTCCGAGTTGACGTGAAGATCGCTTTTGATGACCTGAGATGTCATTGTCGGAGCGGTGGCCGAACAGGCGGTCATAAGAAAAACACCAAGCAGGATAGTTTGGCCGGCGGCCAAAGCTCCATTGGCGACGGCGCCGTCTTTAAAGACGGGAAAAGGCATCCCTCCTGATTGCGACGGCACAGAGGAACTCTCAATGAAAGCACCAATGTCGGTGTCAAAACCGGCGGATCTCGGGTAGGGGGTCCCGAACTGTGCGTCTAGGCAGATGGTAACAAGAGACAAGGGACACGATGTTTTACCCAGGTTCGGGCCCTCTTGATGGAGGTAAAACCCTACGTCCTGCTTGATTGATATTGATGATGTGGGTATTACAAGAGTAGATCTACCACGAGATCAAGGAGGCTAAACCCTAGAAGCTAGCCTATGGTATGATTGTTGTTCGTCCTATGGACTAAAGCCATCCGGTTTATATAGACACCGGAGAGGGCTAGGGTTACACAGAGTCGGTTACAATGGTAGGAGATCTACATATCCGTATCGCCAAGCTTGCCTTCCACGCCAAGGAAAGTCCCATCCGGACACGGGACGAAGTCTTCAATCTTGTATCTTCATAGTCTTGGAGTCCGGCCGATGATGATAGTTCGGCTATCCGGACACCCCCTAGTCCAGGACTCCCTCAACCCCGCTGCAACGGGAGGGTAGGACAAAAGATGTCATGCACATTCTTTTCCATAAGCATGTATGACTATTTACGTAATACATGCCTACATTACATTGATGAACTGGAGCTAGTTCTGTGTCACCCTATGTTATAGCTATTACATGAGGAATCGCATCCGGCATAATTATCCATCACTGATCCATTGCCTACGAGCTTTTCACATATTGCTCTTCGCTTATTTACTTTTCCGTTGTTACTGTTACAACTACTACAAAAACCCCAAAACATCTATCTTTACTTTTGCTACTATTACTATTATTATCATACCACTTTTGCTACTAAACACTTTGCTGCAGATACTAAGTTATCCAGGTGTGGTTGAATTGACAACTCAACTGCTAATACTCAAGAATATTCTTTGGCTCCCCTTGTGTCGAATCAATAAATTTGGGTTGTACTTCACCCTCGAAAGCTGTTGCGATCCCCTACACTTATGGGTTATCAATACTAATTTCTGGCGTCGTTGCCGTGGAGCATAGCTCTATTCTCTGAGTCACTTGGGATTTATATCTGTTGATCATTATGAAGAACTTGAAAGACGATCGAACTACTATTTTGCCCTCAACTACGAGGGGAGGTAAGGAACTACCATCTAGCCTTGCACTAGATTCTCCTTCCGTTATTAGTAAGCTTGCGACACCTAAACCTACTACTACTATGAATTCTGATATGTCCCATGTCATTGATGATGCTGAAAGTGCAACTATCCCTAGGTGGTTTTGGTAATCCATAACAACATATAGCTCATTGAGCTAATGCTATTCCAAGACTATTATTTCAGGAAAGCTCAATGAATGGCATGGCATGGATGATGAAAGTGGATCCCTCAAAATACTAAGGACAAAGGATTGGCTCAAGCTCAAAAGCTCAAGACTCTTCCTTTTATATTTTAGTGATCCAAGATCACATTGAGTCTATAGGAAAAGCTAATACTATCAAGGAGGGATGAGGTGTTGCTTAATGAGCCTCTTGCTTCATGTGCTTTGTGATATGCTCCAAAACCCTCAGCTACTTTCCCACATCCACAAATGACCTAAACCCAAAGCCAAAATCGGTCACACCGATTTTTCCAATCCGGCGCCACCGATTCCAAAAGTCATAGCCACTGCCACAAACCCTAAGCAAATCGGTCCTACCGATAGGGATCTCGGTCTCACTGAGATGGGATTGTAATCTCTCTGTTTCCCTTTGTAACGTTTCGGTCTAACCGAAGTGAGCGATCGGTCCCCCCGAGATTGCAATGTAAACTCTCTGTTTCCCTTTTGTAACATTTTGATCTCACCGAAAAGAGCAAATCGGTCCCACCGAGTTTACCTGACCAACTCTCTGGAAAGCTTATTACCAAAATCGGTTTCATCGAGTTTGTGTAATCGGTCTTACTGAGATTATGTTATGCCCTAACCCTAACCGAATCGGTCTCACCGAGTTGCATGTCAGTCCCACCGAAAATCACTAACAGTCACTAGGTTTACTAAATTGGTCTGACCGAGTCTGTCGAATCGGTCCCACCGAGTTTGGTAAATTGTGTGTAACGGTTAGATTTTGTGTGGAGGCTATATATACCCCTCCACCTCCTCTTCATTCGTGGAGAGAGCCATCAGACTAAACCTACACTTCCAACTTACCATTTCTGAGAGAGAACCACCTGCTCATGTGTTGAGGCCAAGATATTCCATTCCTACCATATGAATCTTGATCTCTAGCCTTCCCCAAGTTGCTTTCCACTCAAATCCTCTTTCCACCAGATCCAAATCCTATGAGACAGAGTTGAGTGTTGGGGAGACTATCATTTGAAGCACAAGAGCAAGGAGTTCATCATCAACGCACCATTTGTTACTTCTTGGAGAGTGGTGTCTCCTAGATTGGCTAGGTGTCACTTGGGAGCCTCCGACAAGATTGTGGAGTTGAACCAAGAAGTTTGTAAGGGCAAGGAGATCACCTACTTCGTGAGGATCTACCGCTAGTGAGGCAAGTCCTTCGTGGGCGACGGCCATGGTGGGATAGACAAGGTTGCTTCTTCGTGGACCCTTCATGGGTGGAGCCCTCCGTGGACTCGCGCAACCGTTACCCTTCGTGGGTTGAAGTCTCCATCAACGTGGATGTACGATAGCACCACCTATCAGAACCACGCCAAAAACATCCATGTCTCCAATTGCGTTTGAATCCTCCAAACCCTTCCCTTTACTTTATTGCAAGTTGCATGCTTTAATTTCCGCTGCCTATATACTCTTTGCATGCTTGCTTGAATTGTGTGATGATTACTTGACTTGTCCTAAGATAGCTAAAATCTGCCAAACTCTAAAATTGGGAAAAGGTTAAGTTTTTAATTGGTCAAGTAGTCTAATCACCCCCCTCTAGACATACTTCAAGGTCCTACAAGTGGTATCAGAGCTTTGGTCTCCATTTGCTTTGATCTCCATAGCTTTTGGTGGTCATAGCCTTGGTTTCACAACCTAGGAGAGTATGGCGTCTAGCGAGGGAAATTATCACCATAGAGGTCCTTACTTTGATGGTACTAATTTTGCTACTTGGAAGCATAAGATGAAAATGCATATTCTCGTACATAACCCCGCCGTTTGGGCAATTATTTGTATTGGCTTGCAAGGTGAATTCTTTGATGGGAGAGAATCGAACCGTGAAGCGAATGCGGAAGAATTGAAGATGCTGCAATACAACGCTCAAGCTTATGATATCATCTTCAACGGATTGTGCCCCGAAGAATTCAACAAAATCAGCCGTCTTGAGAATGCAAAGGAAATTTGGGATACTTTGATTGATATGCACGAAGGTATCGAATCCGTCAAGGAATCCAAGTTGGATGTGCTCCAAAGTCAGCTTGACAAGTTCAAAATGAAGGATGGTGAAGGTTTCACTGAAATGTACTCTAGGCTTGCACTTATCACAAATGAGATTGCCGGCTTAGGGAGTGAAGAGATGACCGACAGATTCATCATCAAGAAGATCCTAAGAGCATTGGATGGAAAGTATGATACCGTGTGCACATTGATCCAAATGATGCCAAACTACAAAGATCTCAGGCCAACGGAAGTCATTGGAAGAATTGTTGCTCATGAGATGTCACTCAAGGGTAAGGAGGAACTTCACAAGAAGTCAAGTGGTGCTTACAAAGCCTCAAGTGAAGTCCCCACATCATCAAGTGAGAAACAAACCTTCAATGAAGAATTGAGCTTAATGGTGAAGAACTTCAACAAATTCTACAAGAGTAGAAGCAAAGAAAGAAGCTCCAAATCAAGGTCTTATCATGACAAAAGATCTTCTAGTCGAGAGCGCAATTGCTACAATTGTGGGAGGCCTGGATACTACTCCAATGAGTGTACGACACCCTACAAAAGAAGAGAAGTTCTCCAAAAAGAAGAAGCAAAAGAGAAGAATCACCACCAAGAGAGAGGAGGAGTAGAGATGATCGTTATGAACGAAGACCCTCACGGAGAAGCAAGGATTCAGAAAGGAAGGACAAGTCATCACGGAGCTACACAAAACTAAGACATCAAGCTCATGTTGGTGAATGGGTATCCGGCTCCGACTCCGACAATCACTCTGAGAGAAGCTATCACTCTGACTCCGAATATACTCAAGATGAAGGTGTTGCCGGTCTAGCACTTGTGTCAACCAACTCCTACAACATATTTGATTCACCAAATGAAGGAATTGGAAGATGCTTAATGGCCAAAGGTCCAAAGGTAACACATCCTGAGTATGTTGATTTCAATAGTGATGAAGATGACTTGCTTGTGGATGATGATTTACTTGTTGACAACTCTAGTGATGAATACTATGATGAAACGTCAATTAATCATGCTAATAAAACGAATGACAATGATAAGGAGAAAATTGAGCTTCTAACTAAAGAACTAAACACTCTAAAGTTGGCTCATGAAACTATCTTCGAAGATCATCGAGAACTTTTAAGGGCTCATGAGAAGCTACGCTTTGAAAAGATCAATCTTGAGCAAGAGCATGAGTTCTTAAAGGCAATCAATGATGATCTCCGTAAGAAAAGTTCTTCTTACATTGCCAAGCATTTACTCTTATCTACTTACATGCCTCAAGTCAAGTCTGGTAACAAGTACAAGAAAGATACTTCCTCTAGTAGTAACAATAATAATGTTAAATCCAATATTGTTGCTTCTAGTAGTTCTGTTGATTCCACTAATGATTCTCTTAGCCTAGTTACACTTGAGCAAGAAAATAGCTTATTGAAGGGAATTATAGAGAAAGGTGTTTACAAGAGCCTTGCTGGGAGTAAGCAATTCGAGGAAATTGTACGCAAGCAAGGAAGACACCGAAAGAATCAAGGTGTTGGTTTTGATCAAAAGTTCAATGCCAATGGAGTTGAGTGGGAAGAAGATCAATACCCCAAGACGAAGTTTGTTCCTCAACAAGAGAAGTATGATCCTACTTCCTTCAAGGGAACACAAGCTCAAGATGATCTTCCTCCACAAGACCACAAGAACAAAGGCAAGGATAAGCTTCAAGAAGAGATTGATGCATTTGAAGAAGCACCTAAGGTCTCGGTCAAGTGGATTCCCAAGATTACGTCAAGTTCTACTTAATCAAGTACAACTACAACTCCAAGGATTCCCATTAAGATGATGTGGATTCTGAAGAAGAAGAACTAGAGAGTTATTGAGGGTGACTCCGCCAACATTCTTCACTCATATCTTTATGGCAAGGACAAGTGCAATCAACTTCCACATCTTGCACTAGTTCAAGGAGTCACAAACCCTCATGTTGGTAAGGCAAGGGACAAGGTAACCTAATGGTTTCATGGACATCATCTTGTGTGTGCATCACTCTATGTCTATGGATATTCTTGTTTGTTCCTTGTGGGACTAACCCATGTAGGCAAGTTGAAAGAGCAACTCACTCCAAAGGAATGCTCCAAATGATCTACTTCAACATTGAGCATCCACATCTTCAACACCTACATGAAGTCATCATCAACAAAACCCAAGGTTAGTTCATCCCTCTAAAGGGGGGATCTCACATCTAGGCGGAGCTTAACTCAAAAAATTGAGTCAAAGCAACTCTAATGGTGTGAACACATAAATGCATTATGTACAAGTGGTAACCCCACTTGAGCTTAAATGATGAGTATGACCTATGATCAAATGTTCTCATTTGACTCCTAAGTCAATATACTCATATATAGATGACCTAGTCATCGCCAATTGTTTGATAGATGCTAGAATTGGTTGTGCATGCTTTGCCACATATTTCATTTGCCATTTTATTGTGTGAGCATGTTGGTGCATATTTTACTCATTCAAGGACATCCACTTGTTGTTTTGATTGTTTGGTTCATTCTTCTTTTGGCCAAGTGGATGGACAAGAATGCCTAAGAACCCTCTCTACTATCTATGCTTTTCTCGTCTCAAACTCTATTCATGCTACATCACAAAATTTGATCAAGTCAGATTTGAACCACTCTGTGTGAGGAGCACTCGGACCCCGATTCGTCATAGACTTAAACTTCCAAAACCTCTTTGTGATTCTCGGTCTGACCGATTCCTCCATTTCGGTCCTACCGAGATCATTAAGTTGATCTGAGTTTTCAATCTTGGTGCAACCGATTTGAACTTTTCGGTCACACCAAGTTGCTGTAACTGAACACAGTTATGCATCTCGGTGCCACCGAGTTGTTCCACTCGGTCACACCGACAGGGTCGGGCTATATATATAGACACGAGCAAAATTTTGGAAATTTCTCCGAACCCTTTCACCCGCGCAATAGCTCGCTCTGCCATCGAAGGTCTCCAGATCGTCTCCTCGTCGCCAGCCGCCTCCTGTCGCTAGTCTCCGCCGCCGTCAACGGAATTCAACCCCACCGTTGCCGCCGTAGCGAGTTCATCGCCGCACTAGTGTATGGATTCGATCTTTGTGCTATCCACATCTGATTCCTAGCACATTGTACTCTTATTGATTCTTGCCACGATTGAAACAATCCTATCTAGCCAAAGTAGTCCGTAGAGTAGATTAGACTCAAATTTTTAGGGTTAGGTTTCCGCCGAAACCATCTCGGACCCACCGAGTTGAAAAACTCGGTCTCACCGATTTGGCATATGCCATTGCACTAGTGACTCTTGGTCTGACCGAGAATTACTAATCGGTGCGACCGATTTTAGGATTCTGTGAAACTCTAGCAGTCTCGGTGCCATCGAACTGTGACTCGGTCCAACCGAGTTCATCAATTTAGGTTCCAAAAACTGCTTCGGTATCACCGAGTTTGAAAATCGGTTGATCCGAAATGCTTTCTGTGGAAAACTAAAACTGAATTTTTGAATCATTCTTTTGAAAAATCTCTGCATTTTGTGATGCTCATCCACTCTATCTCATCTATAACTCTTCACAGGGTCAGCAGTCAGCCTTTGCAGCATGTCAGACCAGAGTGATAGTCAGAACAAGTCAGCAGAGCAGATTCACATGAGTGAGGGCACTAGTCCCTCCAGCACTTCATATGAAGGGAGCAGAAGCACTCCTAGCAACCTGCCTAAGGCTGCTACCAGGAAAAGGAGAAAGAGAACCTCAGACTCAGAAGATGAGGACTACAAAGCTGAAGAAGATGAGGCTACTTCCAAGAAAGTGGTGCTCAAGAAGGAATATGGCTCAGCAAAGGATATAAAGCCAGGCATGAAGATTAAAAGGCCTGCAGGAAGACAACCAATGTCCAAGGCCAGAGCATCAACTCAACTGCCTGAAAAGCCTGATCCCAACGAGCCAACTGCTGAAGGCAAGAAGAGGAAGGAAAGGGTAAAGAAGACCATGGCCAAAGTTGTTGGTCAACCTTCCATGATGGAAGAGGAAGAGCTTACATCACCAGCACCAAACACCAAAGCTTATGGGTGATGCTATTAAATCTGGGGCTGCAACATCTAAGCCCAAGGAAGCACCCAAAGCTGCCCCCAAGGCCAAGTCTGCACCAAAGAGGAATACCAGGAGTATTCCAGCTGCTGAGAAGAACAAGGCCCCAGTGCCTGAGGTTGCTGAGGAGGAAGATGAAGAAGGATAGGTTCTAAGGAAGCTCAAGCCTAAGATACCAGATCACAATGATACCCATCCTGTGGTAGAGGACATGAACATCAGAAAAGACTCAGGATTGAGGCTATGGAGGATGGCAGATCCATATGCCACAAGCAGAAGAACTGCTGTTGATTACAGGTTCCATACAAAGGAACAGCAGGACTTCTATGAGACATTCTTATTGGACAAGAAGCCCATAGTTTGTGATATGAGGTGGGTCGATTGGACCTACATAAAGGAAAATGAAGAGCACTATCCTGGAGTGCAAGACAGCTTTGTTGCTTGTGGAGTTGCAGATTTTGTTGGGCAAAAGCTCACAAACTGGAATGATGAACTTATCATGCAATTCTACTCCACAGCACATTTTTATCCAGATGGAAGAATTGTTTGGATGTCTGAAGGTACAAGGTACCAATCCACTGTTGAAGAATGGGCAAAACTGATAAATGCCCCAAAGGAAAATGATGATGATCTGGATGTATATGCCAAGAAGAAAATGGGACACAATACCATGGCACACATGTACAAGGAGATCCCAGACAAAGCCCTAGAGACTTTCTCTTTTGGATCAGTCCATTTTCTGTTGTCAGGGCTGCCTACAATCAATTGGATTCTGAGGCACACTCTGTTGCCCAAGTCTGGTGACCACAACATGATCAGAGGGCATGCCATCAATATGTTGCATTTATTTGATGTGCCACAGAAATTCAAAGTCATGAGCCTTATAGTTGAAACCATTAAGAGGATTGCAGCAGATCAGAAGAGGAGTTGTGGTTATGCACCTCAGATTCAGGAATTGATCAACTCAAAGATGGGAACTGGCAAATATCTATTGGATAGGGAACATTTTCCACTCTATCCAGACTTTGAAGACAATGAGGTTGTCATGAATGAGGATGATCCATCATCAGTTCAAGTTCAAGAGAAGAAGGAGAAGGCAAGGAAGGAGAAGGCTGCCAAGATGGCAACTCAAGAGGAGGCATCTGAGTATTTCTTGAAAAACAAGCAGGAGCAGCTTGGTTACTTGATAGCATCATCACTGAGGATTGAGAAGGGGTTGGCCACCTTAACTCAAAACCAGGAGAGCTTGGAAAGAATCATGGAACAAAAATTCTATGATCTAGATGTCAAAGTAACTGAGATTCAGTCAGTTGTGGAGCAACTGCAGGATGACATGCAGGAGAGGAAGGGCAAGACAACCACAAATGTCTTTGCCAGAGTGCCTAGAGCTCAGAGGTCAGCTGCTGTGCCAGTGCCAGACAGTAGAGCAACATCTTCAGCACCAGCTACTGCCCCTTCAGCTCCAGTGCAACCATCTTCAGCATCAACTCCAGCACCCTCTACATCAACTGAAGCCTTCGTCCAAGGAGCCATCTCTACACCACCAACTGAAGATCAAGCCTGAGAGTCGATCTAGCACTATGCATTTTCTATGAACTTTTTGGTAACTTGTTGCCAAAGGGGGAGAAAAATATATAGATCATAGGCTTCGAGAGAGAGAGTGTTGCTTTTGTTCTCTCTTGCTTTGTTGGTTTAAACTTGTTTGCTTTTTGATTGGTTGAGATACTATGCTTGTGAGACATTGATGATCATGTGTTTGATCATAAGCTACACTTATGCATGTTTGATGATATTATCCTATCTATCTTATGTGATCATTCACTTTGCTTGGTGATGAGTGCATGTATTCAATACTTATCATTTTGAGCGCTCCACCAAGATGTATGTGACATGGAAGAGTAACCCATGAGCCTAATTCCTTGTGCATTTGCAGTCCAAAGCAAATTTTAAACTATGCACAAATTTAGGGGGAGCTCTTGCTTATCACATACTTCTCAAAGCGACGATGTTTTTATTCTTATTATCATTTGTCGAAGCTTTCATCTATATGTTGTCATCAATTACCAAAAAGGGGGAGATTGAAAGTGCAACTATCCCTAGGTGGTTTTGGTAATTCATAACAACATATAGCTCATTGAGCTAATGCTATTCCAAGACTATTATTTCAGGAAAGCTCAATGAATGGCATGGCATGGATGAGAAAGTGGATCCCTCAAAATACTAAGGACAAAGGATTGGCTCAAGCTCAAAAGCTCAAGACTCTTCATTTTATATTTTAGTGATCCAAGATCACATTGAGTCTATAGGAAAAGCTAATACTATCAAGGAGGGATGAGGTGTTGCTTAATGAGCCTCTTGCTTCATGTGCTTTGTGATATGCTCCAAAACCCTCAGCTACTTTCCCACATCCACAAATGACCTAAACCCAAAGCCAAAATTGGTCACACCGATTTTTCCAATCCGGCGCCACCGATTCCAAAAGTCATAGCCACTGCCACAAACCCTAAGCAAATCGGTCCTACCGATAGGGATCTCGGTCTCACCGAGATGGGATTGTAATCTCTCGGTTTCCCTTCGTAACGTTTCGGTCTAACCGAAGTGAGCGATCGGTCCCACCGAGATTGCAATGTAAACTCTCTGTTTCCCTTTTGTAATATTTCAGTCTCACCGAAAAGAGCAAATCGGTCCCACCGAGTTTACCTGACCAACTCTCTGGAAAGCTGTGACACCCCAAAAATTTGGCCTTGTTTTAATAAATTAAAATTTTGCCAGGAATTAAAACTTTGGATTTCTGAGCTCCATTTTGATTTTTAAATCGTTTCTTTCCCTGTTTTGATGAGTTTTTCCCAAAGAGAAAACTTTTCAAATGTGTTATTGGACTTGTTTAACCTCTCAAGAAAAACTTTCCTTTTATCAGTGTATCTAATTAACTAATTTAATTACTTGATCTTTACTTTCTTGAAAATGGTTTTTCAAGGTTAAATGGCCATATTTGAACTACAACCATTTGATAAATTCTCTTAAAATTTCCACAAAAATTTGGAGATGTCATGTGATGTTTTTAAATCACTATTATGCAAAAATATATTTCATTCATGTAATATTTTGAGCCCTACACTCAATTCTTCTTCTCTGGTCCAGAGTGCATTTTGCACTACAACCCATTTAAATATTTCTTCCTGGCCTCCACCAAAATTATGGGATATTGGTAATGGCCTAAGATTCCACCTTGTGCAAAAATCCAGGGTTGTTCTTTGAGAATTTTGAGTGAATCAACCTCATTTCCATTCTGGACCAACTTGATGATTTGTACAGCAACCACCATTTTAGTTGCTCCTATATCCATGACTATTTCCCCTACTTGTAGTACCCCATGTTAAACCCTTAAGTCCAGGAGCATGCACCTTTTGGATCATTTTTGGTTCATGAAATAATGCTATTTATTTCCTGTCCAGAATTGAAGTTTTGTTAGACTTACACTAGCAAGTTTCTGCTTTTGGCCAACTAACCTCACCACCCTCTTGTACATCTGAAGAGACTTCCATCTGGAGTTTTTGGCCACTCCAAGACTTGTCTAAGTGCCCTTGGCATTTTGTCAAACACCTGGAGTGCATGACCAGTTTTGACATGAGTTGTGGCATTGCACTGTGAACTTGCACCTCTGACCAAACCAGCTTGTCCACTGATCTCCTTGCAAGCCCAAACCTAGATCTGTTAATTACCAGCCTCGACCGCGACCTCTAGCATGCTCTGGCATTACGTCGAGCACGTCCCGTGCACACCCAAAGCGCGAGCAGAGCGTGCGTTTGGCACGCACGCGCACCGAGCCGACACGCTGGCCCCCACGGTTTTGGCCCACACTGCAGAGCCTCGCCACGCACTCCCTTTCTCACCACTACGCGCCAAGCCACCCCTCGCCACGCCCGGCAAGCCAAGAGCTAGCCGCCGCCGCCGCCCGACAGCCTCTGCCCATGTCGGCGCCGCCAAAGCCACCTCCGCTCGCCAGCTCACCCCTGGAGCAGTGCCCAATCATCCGCTAGCTCCTGCCGTCATCCCCAGCCACGCACGTTGCCCTGCAAGCTACAGAGAGGCGGTTCGCCGGAGAGCTTATCCGGCCGCCGCGGAACCGACCTCGACGAGCTATAAAAGGAGGCCCCCGAGCCTCCCCGAGCATAGAGGAAGCCTTAGAATGCACCCCTAGTCCTCCCGTTGCAGCCAATCGAACCGGGGGAGGTCTTCTTCCCCACCTCCGGCAACTGCAGCCGCCACCACTGCCCCGGCCAATTCGGCACCACCAGGGCTTCCCACTCTCCATTCTCTCCACCAAGAGCACCCTCATCCTCCCGTAAACCATTCCCACTACTTGATTTTGATCGAGGACCACCGTAGCCCCAAAACCACTCTGCTCCCGAAGCTCTCCGTCCGCCGCGAAGCTCACCGCCGACGACCCCGTCCACTCCCGAGGACGTAACACCCACCGGCGGGACCGCCTCGACCCCCTGAACCCGTGGAAGACCTCGGTTTCTCAAACGGAGCCGCCAATCGCCGGCGGCGATCGCCGGAGTCCCGCCTCCGCTTGGGACAGAGAAAGGGGAGGGAGAAGACTGGTCAAACCTGACCAGTGGGCCCACTGGACCCACTGTCAGCGACCCCGTGTCTGTCCACGTGGTTAAGTGGAGGCGTAAAGCCCCAAGTACGCCTCCTCTGCACCGAAAGCGTATTTCTATCTGAAACGTTTTCGTTTCTGTTTTATTTTAAATAACAGATTTTTGACCACATCTTTGACTGGCTATAACTTTTTAAATATAACTCCAAATGAGTTGATTCTTTTTCCCACCTTCCTCAAATTTGGTCTAGGTTATTTTAAGATTTATTTGAAAATTTTTCAAACAACTTTTTTGTACTATTTTTGAAATGTGTGTTAATTCAAATATATTTTTAATAGGATTTTGGGGAGAGAGAAGAAGCTTTCAAAAGTTTTGGAGAGCACCCCCACCCCTCCACAACATTGAAGGCAAGCATTCTGAATCCCGGCATAATGTTTTGGTGTGATCGTGGATACATTTATAACACCACCGCATTTCGAAGGACTCATTATTTCATGTGGTATGATCATATGCATGAGTGCATATTAGTGATTTCCAGGCTGTTGGAAATGAACACTTGTGATAATATTCACCCTCATGTGCCTTGCATGCATACCGGCAGGAACCCGGGAAAACCTCAGCCTTGGGTAGGCATGAGTTTGTCGCCGGTCTCCGTCGGGACGGTTATGTCTGGTATGGCATGGTAAAGTGACATGAGCAGTGACTCTGTTGGTTGAAATATATTCGTTATACTAATCATGCAGGGAATACTTAAACCTCCTGAGTCGACCGTAGATCAAGTCTTGTGCCAGTAACCCCCATACTTGTTTCGTACTACCACTCGTCTCTACAGCAAGTAGAGTATGGTTCAGTAAGTTGTCAACCTCTTTCTAGCACACACCGTACAGAGAGGCCATGGTGGAAGGTACCGGTTGTAGCTGGTAGGCAAGCCACCTGGTCCGGGGGCATGGGTGTTTCCGGTTGGGACCGAGAGGGGAGGCCACCCCTTAGAGCGCGCGATATAAATTTGATCCATGCTACGCGAGGTTGTAGCCTCCCCACTTAGAGTTGCTTAACAGGTGTCGTGGGTGATTCCAGACACGTGTGAGTTAAGCTGGTGTGTGCAAGTTAGGTGTGTTTTCAACAAAAAGACCGTAGACGGAATTAGTCCCGATGGACTAAAGAAATCCGTTACTCGTGGGTAAAGAGTACGCCCTCTGCAGAGATTAAATCTATTCGAATAGCCGTGTCCATGGTTAAGGATTACAGTCTGGGATGAGTCAGGTGTCGGTCTTAGTGTCGGTCTTCGGAGGTGAAACTGTTAACCAGAAATGGTATTACTACTTGTGACTTGTGATAACTATGATTATTATTATTGTTGACTAACCCGTGATGTTATTGTTATTATCGAGTATCTCTGGGATGGTTCTACCTCCGGGATATTCACTATGATTGTCTATTTTAAAGCCCTTTATGTGGTGTCGCTCAGACGCCCGACTGTGGCATTTCTTTTAAAGCCCTTTTTGTGGTGTCGCTCAGACGCCCGACTGTGGCATTTCTTTTAAAGCCCTTTATGTGGTGTCGC
The DNA here is from genome assembly GCF_002162155.2 of Triticum dicoccoides. NCBI lineage: Eukaryota > Viridiplantae > Streptophyta > Magnoliopsida > Poales > Poaceae > Triticum > Triticum dicoccoides. The sequence goes on along the minus strand of NC_041387.1, from coordinate 106,930,612 downwards.
TCAGACGCCCGACTGTGGCATTTCTTTTAAAGCCCTTTATGTGGTGTCGCTCAGACGCGCGACTGTGGCATTTCTTTTAAAGCCCTTTATGTGGTGTCGCTCAGACACCCGACTGTGGCATTGCTTGTTATTTGTTTTTCATAAATTTTAATACTACCATGTTATTGCAATTTTTATAAATAACTTGCTTGCACGCATCAGAGTTTCATTTATCATTTGTGACTGACGTCATGAGCATAAAAATATTTTAGCACATCATTGTTATATTATACCTGTGTTCATAATGTTTGCGAGTACATTCAAAGTACTCACTGGCTTGTCCCTGGCTATTGTCTTGGCCAGATTTTCTTGCTCGGAGAGGAGCGACGCGATGTCAGCCCCGGAACCCACACAATGGAGATAGCAGCCTCGCGAAGATAGGAGTTAACCTGGTCAGCTGTTCCCGTGGGAAATGGAGTCCCATAGACACTGATGTTTCACAAACCGCTTCCGTCATCAACCACTAGAAACCATTTGTTGTTCTCACAGGCCAGTATGATCTTGTACTACATATGTTGTATTCTGCTTGGAATTTTCTGTATCCAGTTGGAGCCTCATCAGCTAACAGTAATCCTGGGGTTGATGAGCACGACGGTCTTTTCTGGAAATTTATTACCCGAAAAAACCCGGTCGTGGCAGACTTGGTATCAGAGCCAGGCTGACCATTGGCTAATCCTATCTTAGCCAGGTCGAAAAACTTAAACCAACCCACTAGACCTTAGCCAAACCCCAGCCAAGCTTCTCGTGCAAGATAGCCACACAGTGACCTAACGCCTTTTGGCAGTCGGTGCCCAACCTATCAACCTAACCTATCACTCATGCGCCAGTGACCGGCCCCTAAATAGTCCTTTCTCGCAAACGTGTGAAGGAAGACTCCGCCCCCTTTTCCCTATAAAAAGGGCACGCTAGTCCCAACACAGCACCGCACAGCCGCTACCCCGAACCGAGCCACAATGCCTGGACCCATAGTGCACAATAAAACCACAGCAACCAACCTTGGAGGTTTTGTGACCATCCTCGCAAACCTCACCCGTCGTGCCTACGCATTAGAAGAGCCACCAGAATATGTTGTGTATCGAGGACCCATGAGCGGTGAAGACCGTCAATTCTGGGCCACTGTGCACATCTACGGTAGGGGTCTAGCACCCGAGCGCCCCTACAGGTTCACCGGAAGGACACCTTCCTTTGAGCCACAAGCCATCCAGCTAGCCGCTCGAGAGGCTATAGTTCATCTCGGGCACTTGTCGCCCAGAGTTAACTGTCGCTCGTTCCACTACTACCCCAGACGTGAAGGGTATGGTAGACCACCCCAAGTTGCCAACGGAGATCACGAGACGGACCCCGCATTGTTGCACCTAGTGCGCTATGTAAGTGCACTAGAGGCACTGTTCGACCAGATCACTATTGATTTAATCGCAGCTCGTGGAGAGCTGGTTCGTCGAGCCCCAGCGAGAGGAGAAAACGAGCCCAACGCCGACAACCCAGTCATGCTGTTTGGACAACCGATCGAGACCCCGAGATCTGCCCCAGCCATCGGCCAAGGTGCTGCGATAACCCCAGAGGTGCTTCATCGCATATTGGGAACACACTCCAACGGGGTTGTGGCCAACAATCCCCGCGATGGTCATCATCACTACCCCGACCCTGCAGTTCCTCCACCATCTCCGACTAATCCCGGCAGAGAGACATGTGGAGAACCCTCGACATCCACCAGGCACGCCCGTTTAGACATGAACGAGGTAGACTAAGCCGTATGAGTAGCACCGAGTTTCAGTGTATCCTCACTTTGTAATCATGCGACCGTGTACATTAACGCAGCCTGTCGTTGTGCCTCTGTTTTAATAGTAGCCTTGCATATTTGGTCAGCGCATAGCTGCATATTTTTCCGGGCACAACTACCAAAACCAACCCGACGACAACCACAGTAACACGTCTCTTTATGAGATATGTGTATCTCTGACACTGACCCGACCTTTGGAGCTAAGCTGGCAAATTTACTACCTTTCACCACGGTAAAACGAATCCAGCTCCATTGCTATATAAAGGCCACCTTGTGACCTTACCCAGCAACCCTCACTTTGTGCACCACACTCACACTTTATCCTGTCATGCCAAGCCCCAACATTCATCTGAGAACCCCAGATGCAACCCCAGGTAGCTTTGTCAAAATATTGTGGGATTTTACCCGCAGTACCATGGGTTCTACCCAGCCACCTCAGTACGAGCTGTTCAAATCAAGGATCACCCCATCCACCTCGGAATATTGGGCAGCAGTACACATCCCTCCCGTAGACTCCAATCAAGATCCAACGGAAGTTTCCTTCATGGGGAAATCTATGCCAACCCCACACCTGGCCATAGAAGCTGCTGCGAAAGAAGCAATTGCTCGTCTTCGATCCGCAGTACCCTATGCCCGCGAACAAGGATATTATTACTTTCCGAGCCGTGCAGCACCCGGAGAAGTAACATCTTTTCCCGATGGACGTATTGAGAGAGACCCAGTTCTGGCCAACCTTATCCAGTACATCATTGCTCAAGAGCATTTGAACCAGCGACTGATGGATTATCTCCAGAGCCTCGTAGATTCAAATCCTCAGATTGCCATCGGCAGACCACTGAGACCCGACATGGAGAGACGCATACATCGACTGGTCAATCCACTGCCTCCGATAGAAGAAGAGTGTATCCCTTTACCAGAGACATTTTATCAGGACCCCACCCAGTTACCATTTTCATTTTAGACGTCACTACTGTAATTGTTCTTTGCAACATTTATTTATGTATGTGACTTATGCGTGATACCCTGAGTTTGTACGACGAGTCAATTATTTGGCTTCTACTAATGTGTGTAGTTTTTGTTGTGGTTTATGCTCCTTTAAATTAACTGTTTTTCCCTCGCAAAAATCCGGGAGTGAGATTTCTTTTCCCTGAGTTGCTACACCTGCCCTTTCTCACGACATGGATTAATTAATTTCACACAGCACCACGCAGCAGACTCACAACCATAATCATTCAGACACATACACTGTTTGCAAAACTTTGCAACGGTGTTACATCCAGCTAATCACCCCCTAACAACAGTTACCACCCGGCACACCTCCATCTACTCCTCATGATCACCACCACCGCGGAGAGCCAACACCCGAGCCGCAGCGTCGCAATACTCGTTGAAGATCATCGCGCACAGGAGCACAGAGAGCCCCAGCAGTGTCGCCAGCCCTCCGCATATCAGGATCACAAACCAGTCCGGCATCGCCTCCGCCATTAGAGCCTCGCCCGAGCTTTGGTAAGCAGTAATGGAGGGAGGAGGAGGAGAAGTGAGGCCAAGTGCGAGGGAGTGGCACCCCGGCCGTTTTATAACTCGAGCTCGGTGTACGGTGGGCAAAGTCCACCAACGCCGCTCGTCGCCGATCGCCGGTATTCGGAGTCGAATCCGCGAGCAGTGCCGACAGCACGCTGGCCCGCGAGGTGAGTGCATGCTGCACCGGCAGCTAGCACGTCGTGCACTACCATGGTACGGCCTAGCTGCCCTACGCGTTAGGCATCGCCGTTGGAGAAAGCGCGAGAAAGCGCGCGGGAGAGAGGAGGTAGAAGGAAGAACCAGAGGGAGAAGAGGAGACTGACAGTGGACCCCGGGTCCACCTGTCGGCCAGAGAGAGCACTGTGCTCTCGGGTACGACCAGCGTATATCTAAATTTAGGAGTTATTCTAAATTTTTATCCAGCGTAGAAATCACCCGTTTTTGTCCCGAACCGTAGACTCTTCCACGCAGCCCCAGTTTTCACACTGTGGTTTTTCACCACTTATTGCCCTCTCACTGTAGCCACATCTTTATTGCGTAATTATTTTTTTTAACACCGCTTTTAACAAATCTCGAGGACGAGATTTTTCTTAAGGGGGATAGTATTGTGACACCCCAAAAATTTGGCCTTGTTTTAATAAATTAAAATTTTGCCAGGAATTAAAACTTTGGATTTCTGAGCTCCATTTTGATTTTTAAATCATTTCTTTCCCTGTTTTGATGAGTTTTTCCCAAAGAGAAAACTTTTCAAATGTGTTATTGGACTTGTTTAACCTCTCAAGAAAAACTTTCCTTTTATCAGTGTATCTAATTAACTAATTTAATTGCTTGATCTTTACTTTCTTGAAAATGGTTTTTCAAGGTTAAATGGCCATATTTGAACTACAACCATTTGATAAATTCTCTTAAAATTTCCACAAAAGTTTGGAGATGTCATGTGATGTTTTTAAATCACTATTATGCAAAAATATATTTCATTCATGAAATATTTTGAGCCCTACACTCAATTCTTCTTCTCTGGTCCAGAGTGCATTTTGCACTACAACCCATTTAAATATTTCTTCCTGGCCTCCACCAAAATTATGGGATATTGGTAATGGCCTAAGATTCCACCTTGTGCAAAAATCCAGGGTTGTTCTTTGAAAATTTTGAGTGAATCAACCTCATTTCCATTCTGGACCAACTTGATGATTTGTACAGCAACCACCATTTTAGTTGCTCCTATATCCATGACTATTTCCCCTACTTGTAGTCCCCCATGTTAAACCCTTAAGTCCAGGAGCATGCACCTTTTGGATCATTTTTGGTTCATGAAATAATGCTATTTATTTCCTGTCCAGAATTGAAGTTTTGTTAGACTTACACTAGCAAGTTTCTGCTTTTGGCCAACTAACCTCACCACCCTCTTGTACATCTGAAGAGACTTCCATCTGGAGTTTTTGGCCACTCCAAGACTTGTCTAAGTGCCCTTGGCATTTTGTCAAACACCTGGAGTGCATGACCAGTTTTGACATGAGTTGTGGCATTGCACTGTGAACTTGCACCTCTGACCAAACCAGCTTGTCCACTGATCTCCTTGCAAGCCCAAACCTAGATCTGTTAATTACCAGCCTCGACCGCGACCTCTAGCATGCTCTGGCATTACGTCGAGCACATCCCGTGCACGCCCAGAGCGCGAGCAGAGCGTGCGTTTGGCACGCACGCGCACCGAGCTGACACGCTGGCCCCCACGGTTTTGGCCCACACTGCAGAGCCTCGCCACGCACTCCCTTTCTCACAACTACGCGCCAAGCCGCCCCTCGCCACGCCCGGCAAGCCAAGAGCTAGCCGCCGCCGCCGCCCGACAGCCTCTGCCCATGTCGGCGCCGCCAAAGCCACCTCCGCTCGCCAGCTCGCCCCTGGAGCAGTGCCCAATCGTCCGCTAGCTCCTGCCGTCATCCCCAGCCACGCCACGTTGCCCTGCAAGCTACAGAGAGGCGGTTCGCCGGAGAGCTTATCCGGCCGCCGCGGAACCGACCTCGACGAGCTATAAAAGGAGGCCCCCGAGCCTCCCCAAGCACAGAGGAAGCCTTAGAATGCACCCCTAGTCCTCCCGTGGCAGCCAATCGACCCGGGGGAGGTCTTCTTCCCCACCTCCGGCAACTGCAGCCGCCACCACTGCCCTGGCCAATTCGGCACCACCAGGGCTTCCCACTCTCCGTTCTCTCCACCAAGAGCACCCTCATCCTCCCGTAAACCATTCCCACTACTTGATTTTGATCGAGGACCACCGTAGCCCCAAAACCACTCTGCTCCCAAAGCTCTCCGTCCGCCGCGAAGCTCACCGCCGACGACCCCGTCCACTCCCGAGGCCGTAACACCCACCGGCGGGACCGCCTCGACCCCCTGAACCCGTGGAAGACCTCGGTTTCTCAAACGGAGCCGCCAATCGCCGGCGGCGATCGCTGGAGTCCCGCCTCCGCTCGGGGCAGAGAAAGGGGAGGGAGAAGACTGGTCAAACCTGACCAGTGGGCCCACTGGACCCACTGTCAGTGACCCCGTGTCTGTCCACGTGGTTAAGTGGAGGCGTAAAGCCCCAAGTATGCCTCCTCTGCACCGAAAGCGTATTTCTATCTGAAACGTTTTCTTTTCTGTTTTATTTTAAATAACAGATTTTTGACCACATCTTTGACTGGCTATAACTTTTTAAATATAACTCCAAATGAGTTGATTCTTTTTCCCACCTTCCTCAAATTTGGTCTAGGTTATTTTAAGATTTATTTGAAAAATTTTCAAACAACTTTTTTGTACTATATTTGAAATGTGTGTTAATTCAAATATATTTTTAAATAGGATTTTGGGGAGAGAGAAGAAGCTTTCAAAAGTTTTGGAGAGAACCCCCACCCCTCCACAACATTGAAGGCAAGCATTCTGAATCCCGGCATAATGTTTTGGTGTGATCGTGGATACATTTATAACACCACCGCATTTCGAAGGACTCGTTATTTCATGTGGTATGATCATATGCATGAGTGCATATTAGTGATTTCCAGGCTGTTGGAAATGAACACTTGTGATAATATTCACCCTCATGTGCCCTGCATGCATACCGGCAGGAACCCAGGAAAACCTCAGCCTTGGGTAGGCATGAGTTTGTCGCCGGTCTCCGTCGGGACGGTTATGTCTGGTATGGCATGGTAAAGTGACATGAGCGGTGACTCTGTTGGTTGAAATATATTCGTTATACTAATCATGCAGGGAATACTTAAACCTCCTGAGTCGACCGTAGATCGAGTCTTGTGCCAGTAACCCCCATACTTGTTTCGTACTACCACTCGTCTCTACAGCAAGTAGAGTACGGTTCAGTAAGTTGTCAACCTCTTTCTAGCACACACCGTACAGAGAGGCCATGGTGGAAGGTACCGGTTGTAGCTGGTAGGCAAGCCACCTGGTCCGGGGGCATGGGTGTTTCCGGTTGGGACCGAGAGGGGAGGCCACCCCTTAGAGCGCGCGATATAAATTTGATCCCATGCTACGCGAGGCTGTAGCCTCCCCACTTAGAGTTGCTTAACAGGTGTCGTGGGTGATTCCAGACACGTGTGAGTTAAGCTGGTGTGTGCAAGTTAGGTGTGTTTTCAACAAAAATACCATAGACGGAATTAGTCCCGATGGACTAAAGAAATCCGTTACTCGTGGGTAAAGAGTACGCCCTCTGCAGAGATTAAATCTATTCGAATAGCCGTGTCCATGGTTAAGGATTACAGTCTGGGATGAGTCAGGTGTCGGTCTTAGTGTCGGTCTTCGGAGGTGAAACTGTTAACCAGAAATGGTATTACTACTTGTGACTTGTGATAACTATGATTATTATTATTGTTGACTAACCCGTGATGTTATTGTTATTATCGAGTATCTCTGGGATGGTTCTACCTCCGGGATATTCACTATGATTGTCTATTTTAAAGCCCTTTATGTGGTGTCGCTCAGACGCCCGACTGTGGCATTTCTTTTAAAGCCCTTTTTGTGGTGTCGCTCAGACGCCCGACTGTGGCATTTCTTTTAAAGCCCTTTATGTGGTGTCGCTCAGACGCCCGACTGTGGCATTGCTTGTTATTTGTTTTTCATAAATTTTAATACTACCATGTTATTGCAATTTTTATAAATAACTTGCTTGCACGCATCAGAGTTTCATTTATCGTTTGTGACTGACGTCATGAGCATAAAAATATTTTAGCACATCATTGTTATATTATACCTGTGTTCATAATGTTTGCGAGTACATTCAAAGTACTCACTGGCTTGTCCCTGGCTATTGTCTTGGCCAGATTTTCTTGCTCGGAGAGGAGCAACGCAATGTCAGCCCCGGAACCCACACAATGGAGATAGCAGCCTCGCGAAGATAGGAGTTAACCTGGTCAGCTGTTCCCGTGGGAAATGGAGTCCCATAGACATTGATGTTTCACAAACCGCTTCCGCCATCAACCACTAGAAACCATTTGTTGTACTCACAGGCCAGTATGGTCTTGTACTACATATGTTGTATTCTGCTTGGAATTTTCTGTATCCAGTTGGAGCCTCATCAGCTAACAGTAATCCTGGGGCTGATGAGCACGACGGTCTTTTCTGGAAATTTATTACCCGGAAAAAACCGGTCGTGGCAAAAGCTTATTACCAAAATCGGTTTCACCGAGTTTGTGTAATCGGTCTTACCGAGATTATGTTATGCCCTAACCCTAACCGAATCGGTCTCACCGAGTTGCATGTCAGTCCCACCGAAAATCACTAACGATCACTAGGTTTACTAAATCGGTCCGACCGAGTCTGTTGAATCGGTCCCACCGAGTTTGGTAAATTGTGTGTAACGGTTAGATTTTGTGTGGAGGCTATATATACCCCTCCACCTCCTCTTCATTCGTGGAGAGAGCCATCAGACTAAACCTACACTTCCAACTTACCATTTTAGAGAGAGAACCACCTGCTCATGTGTTGAGGCCAAGATATTCCATTCCTACCATATGAATCTTGATCTCTAGCCTTCCCCAAGTTGCTTTCCACTCAAATCCTCTTTCCACCAGATCCAAATCCTATGAGAGAGAGTTGAGTGTTGGGGAGACTATCATTTGAAGCACAAGAGCAAGGAGTTCATCATCAACGCACCATTTGTTACTTCTTGGAGAGTGGTGTCTCCTAGATTGGCTAGGTGTCACTTGGGAGCCTCCGACAAGATTGTGAAGTTGAACCAAGGAGTTTGTAAGGGCAAGGAGATCACCTACTTCGTGAAGATCTACCGCTAGTGAGGCAAGTCCTTCATGGGCGACGGCCATGGTGGGATAGACAAGGTTGCTTCTTCGTGGACCCTTCGTGGGTGGAGCCCTCCGTGGACTCGTGCAACCGTTACCCTTCATGGATTGAAGTCTCCATCAACGTGGATGTACGATAGCACCACCTATCGGAACCACGCCAAAAACATCCGTGTCTCCAATTGAGTTTGAATCCTCCAAACCCTTCCCTTTACTTTCTTGCAAGTTGCATGCTTTAATTTCCGCTGCCTATATGCTCTTTGCATGCTTGCTTGAATTGTGTGATGATTGCTTGACTTGTCCTAAGATAGCTAAAATCTGCCAAACTCTAAAATTGGGAAAAGGTTAAGTTTTTAATTGGTCAAGTAGTCTAATCACCCCCCTCTAGACATACTTCAAGGTCCTACAGATGCCACTTCTGCTATGCATGATGAAACTACTTCTGTGCGTGATACTACTTTGCCATTAGGTGAATTTCTTGATGAACAACTTGCTAGATTTAGGGGGAATGAAATTACTGAAGATCCTATTACTGATGATAGTGATGATGAAGGTCCCCCCAATGATTATGTTTTACCTGTTGTTCCTAAGGGTTATGTTATGAATGAAAAAGCTGCTATGGAAATTCTTGCTTGCAATGATAGAAATGATATTAAGAAATTATTAGCTAAATGGAAGCAGTAGTCTCTTAATGCTAGAATGAAACCCGATCCTGCTTTTGCTACTTCACCTATCTGTGTTACTGATAAGGATTATGAATTCTTTGTTGATCGTGATATTATTACTTTAGTTGAATCTGATCCTTTTTATGGCCTTGAATCTGAAACTGTTGTGGCACATCTTACCAAGTTGAATGATATAGCCACCCTATTTACTCATGATGAGAAGTCTCGCTATTTATATATCCTTAAGATATTTCCGTTCTCATTAAAGGGCAATGCTAAGACTTGGTATAATTCTCTTGCTCCTGGTTGTGTGTGTAGTCCCCAGGATATGATTTATTACTTCTCTGCTAAATATTTTCCTGCTCATAAGAAACAAGCTGCCTTGCGGGGAATATATAATTTTGTGCAAATCAAAGAAGAGAGTCTCCCACAAGCTTGGGGGAGGCTTCTCCGGTTACTTAATGCTTTGCCTGATCATCCTCTTAAGAAAAATGAAATACTTGATATCTTTTATAATGGACTAACCGATGCTTCCAAGGACTACTCTGATAGTTGTGCTGGTTGTGTTTCCAGGGAAAGAACAGTTGACGAAGCTGAAATACTATTGAATAATATGTTGACTAATGAAAATAATTGGACTCTTCCCGAGCCAGTTCCTGAAGTAATTCCTGAACCAATTGAGCCAACTCCTGAGCCTATTCCTAAACCCACTCCGAAGAAGAGAGGTGTTTTATTTCTCAGTCCTGAAGATATGCAAGAGGCAAAGAAATCAATGAAAGAAAAAGGTATTAAAGCTGAAGATGTTAAGAATTTACCTCCTATTGAAGAAATACATGGTCTGAATATACCGCCTGAAGAACTACATTGTCTTGACAACCCGACACAGGTAGTGAAGGTAAATTCTCTCTATAGATATGATAAAGTTGAAATACCCTCTACTAAATTTCATAGCCCATGCTTAGATGAATTTGATGACTTTATGGCTAGACAAGAAAGTTTTAATGCTTATGTTGGTAGAGAGTTAAAGAATAACGCTTTCGAGATAGGACAGATAGGTGATAATCTGGCTAGAGTTAAAGATGAACTTCACCGCGTTAGCAAATATGCTTCTATGGTTGCTACTCAAGTTGAGCAAGTACTCAAAGCTCAAAATGATTTGCTTGATGAATTAAATAATAAAAATGACTTTGCTGTTAGAGTGGCTACTAGAACTGGTAGAATGACTCGGGAACCTTTGTATCCTGAAGGCACCCTAAGAGAATCGAGCATGATTCTCAAAGAAATAATTTAGAGGCACCTAATTCTTCTTCTAAGAAGAAAAAGAAAGATGATAGAATCTTGCATGCTTCTAATGAACCTACTGTAGACACACCTAAGAATCCCAATGATATTTTTGATGCTGAAACGCAATCAGGTGATGAACATGAACCTAGTGATAATGTTAATGATAATGTTCACGTTGATGCTCAACCTAGCAAAGACAATGATGTAGAGATTGAACCTGCTGTTGATCTTGATAACCCACAATCAAAGAATCAACGTTATGACATGAGAGATTTTGTTGCTAGGAAGCACGGTAAAGAAAGAGAACCATGGGTTTAGAAACCCATGCCCTTTCCTCCTAAACCATCCAAGTCAAAGGATGATGAGGATTTTGAGCGCTTTGCTGAAATGATTAGACCTATTTTCTTACGTATGTGCTTAACTGATATGCTTAAAGTAAATCCTTACGCTAAATATATGAAGGATATCATCACAAATAAAAGAAAGATACCGGAAGCTGAAATTTCCACCATGCTTGCTAATTACACTTTTAAGGGTGGAATACCAAAGAAACTTGGATATCCGGGTGTACCAACTATACCATGCTCTATTAAAAGAAATTATGTTAGAACTGCTTTATGTGATCTTGGAGCCGATGTTAGTGTTATGCCTCTCTCTTTATATCGTAGACTTGAATTGAATAAGTTGACACCTACTGAAATATCTTTGCAAATGGCTGATAAATCAACTGCTATACCTGTCGGTATTTGTGAGGATGTGCCTGTTGTGGTTGCAAATGTCACTATCTTAACGGACTTTGTTATTCTTGATATTCCCGAGGACGATAGTATGTCTATTATCCTTGGTAGACCTTTTCTTAATACTGCAGGGGCTATTATTGATTGCAACAAAGGCAATGTCACTTTTCATGTTAATGGTAATCAGCATACGGTACACTTTCCGAGAAACAATCTCAAGTTCATAGTATCAATTCTATTGAAAAAGTTCCAACTATCATTTTTGGAGGTTTTGAATTTCCTCTCCCTACTGTCAAGAAAAAGTATGATATTCTTATTGTTGGGGATTTTCATATCCCCGTTGAGGTAACTTAGTGTTATTCGAAATTTCTCCGATTCCGTGTTATTCGGAATGAGTTTTTTAACAAGACTTGATCAACCTTGTTAGTGGCTTCATTTTGATGATCACGAGATGGATAAAACTAGAAGGCACAACCTTTTGTACCCTCCGTTTACTTTCTGTTATTTAGAATAAATAAAGCAAAAATAGTATTATCTGTCTATTTTCTGATTTATCTGTGCATTAAAAAATAGTCCGAAAATAAAAGTGCTTCAAATGCCCTGCAAATTTAGTATGATTTTTTCTGGAATATTTGAGGATTTTAGGCACTAAAAACACTGCAGGAGGGCCAAGCACCAGGCCACGAGAGAGGAGGGCGCCCCCCCTGTAGGGTGCCCCTCCTGTCTCGTGGGCCCCTGGTGGCTCCCCTTCACTTATGCCAGCACCCACACACTTCATCTTCTACCCAAAAATCCCCATCCAGCTCAAGCCCGAGTTCTAGCCCGTTTTGCTGGGATTTTCGATCTCTTAGCTCAAAGCTCCATTCGCAAAACTTCTTTGGGAGATTGTTGCTTGGTATGTGACTCCTCCGTTGGTCCAATTAGTTTTTGTTCTAGTGCTTTATTCATTGCAAATTTTTGCTGCATAGGTGACCATGTTCTTGAGCTTGCATGTTAAATTTTTGAGGTCCCAAGCAATTCCAATGCATGATATAGGCTCTAGGCACTTGTAGGAGTAGTTGCTATCAATCTTGTTTAATTTTATCAACTTTTATTTTGAAGTTACAAAAATTTCAGAAATTTTCAGAAGAAGAAATATGCTTAGAAGAATGTACCAAGGTGGTTCCTTGGCAAAGAAAGGGCCCAGGATAGCTATATGTGAACAAGATGTTAATTTGACAAGGGACGCAAATGTACGGGCTTGTGAGTGGCCATCCGATGATTTTATGGTCGAAGCAGGCTTCCAAGAGGAGTTTGACGCGTATGTGCGTAATGCCGAGGTGGAGGACTTCTTACAAGATAAGTGTCCTCAATATTATCAATTGACTGATTCCTTTTTGCGGAGGTTCGAATATATTTCTTCGCGTAATTCTCCTAGTGTTATGTTTGATATTTATGATACATCTTATACCATGGATTTAGAGGATTTTACAACTGCTTGCAAACTCCCTCAGTGGGGTAATATTAATGATCCTCCCAAATCTGAAGTTAGAAATTTCCTTGCTAGTATTACTATGGGAGAATCTAGGGACGTAACACAAGCTACCATAGGGAGCATTCATTTTCCTGCTATACATTATTTTGCTCTCTTTATTGGTAGATGCATTAACGGTAAGGACGAAGTATGTCACATGTGTGCCCCTGATCTTTGTGTCCTCAAGAGTGCTGTGTCAGGTTATAAAGGCTATAACTTGGGGGCAATAGTTGCACGTAGGTTGCATAATAATAGTAAAAGGGGAGATTTCTTTGGAGGAATTTATGCAACCCATGTGGCTAATTTTCTTAATATAGCTCCACGAGAGGGGGATATGCTTGTACCTCCTGTTTATTTGGATAAAGAAGCTATGTTTGACCATCATTTTCTTGAGAGGAATGATCAATTCCTCCATTATCGACTAACCTATAACAGACGCAACGTCGTCCCTGTTACTCTTCCTACTCCATACCTTTTTGATTATCAGACAACAGGAAGATATCTTGTCACCAGGGAAGAAGCCATTGAATATGAGAGGGGAATGGAGGCAGCTCGCCAACATGCTGCTGCTCAGGAGGCGGTTGCCTCTTCATCTCAGTACTACCCCAGTTTCACTTATGGATATCAGCCAGGCGGTAATTGGTATTAGACCAACTTAGGCCAAAAGCCTAAGCTTGGGGGAGTACGTATTTCTCACCGACTTGACATTCACGTTCACACACTAGTCATCGGTGCTCATACTCTTTCATTGTATTATCCATGCTAGTTTGAATATCTTCTTCTAGTTTTCTTCTTGTGTGTTTGATAAACCTTAAGAAAAACCAAAAAAATTAGTTAGTTTAATTCCCTTGCTTGTAGTAGAAATTAAAATGAAAACTCAAAAAGATTTCTCGTTCTTCTTTTACTTGTTGGGAGCTTTCCCGTGTAAATAGTTTTATTTTCCTTTCTTTCTTTTGGGGGTCGAGAAGACCATATTGAAAATGCTTAGTGGCTCTTATATGCATGATTGATTATTTATATTTAGAGTCCATATTACTTGTCTTCTCTCTTGAGTTGAATGCTTGTAGATTCCAGCTTAGTCCAATGCCCGTGCACTCTTATTATTATACACATCGTTCGGTCGTGCGAGTGAAAGGCAATAATGACGATATATGATGGACTTATTGGGATGAGAAAAGCTGGTATGAACTCGACCTCTCTTGTTTTTGTAAATATGATGATTCATCGTTCCTGAGTCAGCTATTATGAAGTAAACATATTTGCAATGACATTTAGAGATTATAGTTGCTTGTGCCATGCTTGATTAGCTATGAGTTATAATGGTTTACCTTGCGTGCCAACATGCTATTAGAATGATTATGATGCGGTATGATGGGATGGTATCCTCCTTTGAATGTATTAAGTGACTCGACTTGGCACATGTTTACGCATGTAGTTGAATCAAATCAACATAGCCTTCATGATATTTATGTTCATGGTGGATTATATCCTACTCATGCTTGTATTTGATGTGAATTAATTTTAATGCATGCTTACGACTGTTGTCGCTCTCTCAGTTGGTCGCTTCCCAGTCTTTTGCTAGCCTTCACCTGTTCTAAGCGGGAATACTGCTTGTGCATCCAAACTCCTTAAACCCCAAAGTTGTTCCATATGAGTCCACCATACCTTCCTATATGCGGTATTCACCTACCGTTCCAAGTAAATTTGTATGTGCCAAACTCCAAACCTTCAAATGAAATTCTGTTTTGTATGCTCGAGCAGCTCATGTTACAACTAGGGCTGCCTATATCTTCCATGCTAGGTGGGTTATTCTCAAGAGGAGTGGACTCCGCTCCTCATTCACGAGAAAGGGCCGGTAACCGGGATGCCCAGTCCCATGATCCAAAAAGATCAAAACAAATCAAAATAATTAAACAAAACTCCCCCAGGGCTGTTGTATGTTGGAGGCACTCGTTGTTTCGAGCAAGCCATGGATTGATGCTTGTTGGTGGTTGGGGGAGTATAAACCTTTACCATTCTGTTTGGGAACTGCCTATAATGCATGTAGTATGGAAGATATAGCCATCTCATAGTTGTTGTGTTGATAGCGAAAGTATGCCGCTCAAAATGTTATTCAATCTCTATTTTAAAATCAAGCTCTGGCACCTCTACAAATCCCTGCTTCCCTCTGTGAAGGGCCTATCTATTTACTTTTTATATTGACTCATCATCCTTCTTATTAAAAGCACCCGCTGGAGATTACACTATCATTTGCATTCATTATTATTGGTTTATATTGGGTATGACTTGACTGGATCTCTTTTACCATGAATTACAATGATTAGTCAGTCCTTGATCTTTAAAGGTGCTCTGCATTTATGTTTTGCGGTCTCAGAAAGGGCTAGCGAGATACCGTTTTGTTATATCATGTTATGATTATTTTGAGAAAGTGTTGTCATCCGAGTTTTATTATTATGACTCGCTAGCTGATTATGCTATTGATATGAGTAATTGTGAGACCTATGTGTTATTGTGAGTATGGTTAGTTCATAATATTTGCTGAAACTTGAATGCTGTCTTTTCATGTTTACAACAACAAGAGCAAACAGAGTTTGTAAAAGTTTTTCTTTATCACTTTCAGTTTATCAACTGAATTGCTTGAGGACAAGCAAAGGTTTAAGCTTGCGGGAGTTGATACGTCTCCAACGTATCTACTTTTCCAAACACTTTTGCCCTTTGTTTGGACTCTAACTTGCATGATTTGAATGAAACTAACCCGCACTAACGCTGTTTTCCGCAAAACTGCCATGATGTTGTTTTATGTGTAGAAAAGAAAAGTTCTCAGAGTGTCCTGGAAATCCACGGAGGCACTTTTCAGAATTAATAAGAATTTTTGGCGAAAGAATCAAGGCCAAGGGGCCCACGGGCTATCCACGAGACAGGGGGGTGCCCCCAGGGTGCGCCCTCCAATCTCGTGGGCCCCCTGGACCTCCTCCGACCTCAACTCCAACTCCATATATACCATCTCGGGGAGAAAAAAATCAGGGAGAAAGTTTCATCGCGTTTCATGACACGGAGCCGCCGCCAAGCCCTAATCTCTCTCGGGAGGGCTGATCTGGAGTCCGTTCGGGGCTCCGGAGAGGGGGATTCGTCGCCGTCGTCATCATTAACCATCCTCCATCACCAATTTCATGATGCTCACCGCCATGCGTGAGTAATTCTATCGTAGGCTTGCTGGACGGTGATGGGTTGGATGAGATTTACCATGTAATCAAGTTAGTTTTGTTAGGGTTTGATCCCTAGTATCCACTATGTTCTGAGATTGATGTTGCTATGACTTTGCTATGCTTAATGCTTGTCACTAGGGCCCGAGTCCCATGATTTCATATCTGAACCTATTATGTTTTCATGAATATATGTGTGTTCTTGATCCTATCTTGCAAGTCTATAGTCACCTATTATGTGTTATGATCCGACAACCCCGAAGTGACAATAATCGAGATACTTCTCGGTGATGGTCGTAGTTTGAGGAGTTCATGTATTCACTATGTGTTAATGCTTTGGTCCGGTTCTCTATTAAAAGGAGGCCTTAATATCCCTTAGTTTCTGTAAGGACCCCGCTGCAACGGGAGGGTAGGACAAAAGATGTCATGCAAGTTCTTTTCCATAAGCATGTATGACTATTTACGGAATACATGCCTACATTACATTGATGAACTGGAGCTAGTTCCGTGTCACCCTATGTTATAGCTATTACATGAGGAATCGCATCCGGCATAATTATCCATCACTGATCCATTGCCTACGAGCTTTTCACATATTGCTCTTCGCTTATTTACTTTTCCGTTGTTACTGTTACAACTACTACAAAAACCCAAAAACATCTATCTTTACTTTTGCTACCGTTACTATTATTATCATACCACTTTTGCTACTAAACACTTTGCTGCAGATACTAAGTTATCCAGGTGTGGTTGAATTGACAACTCAACTGCTAATACTCAAGAATATTCTTTGGCTCCCCTTGTGTCGAATCAATAAATTTGGGTTGTACTTCACCCTCGAAAGCTATTGCGATCCCCTACACTTGTGGGTTATCAGTCGTCAGCTACTTCAGCATCCCTTCAACTTCAACCATATCAGGTGACATCTTTTGAAGTTCCATTTTCAGCTGGGAGCGCCCACAGGGCTGCATCATTCCCAGGTCGCGTGGGTCTGTCCCTGCGGCATGTATCCATTTTGCTCATGTTCTTTGCTTACCTTGTTGGGGGCGCCCCTCGGGCTGCATTATCCCCAAGCCGCTCGGGCCTGACCCAGTGACGGTTGCTTTTCTACATCTATCTAAATGGATTTGCTCCTTCATGCTTGACATGCTTGACCTAATCGCCTGCTCAATTGACACCTACCTTTGGAGCCACTCGCTCTGGCATGGCACTTGCGTACGGGTCTGTCCCTGCAACACCGATAAATCTGAGTGGCCGAGCTCTGGCCGCGGCAGCCCCGCAAGGTGCCACCTCACCAGGCCCTCAGTGCCGCAATCACTCCCTCGGAGCGACCAATGGTTGGCTGGCAACCGTAACAACAGACCTTGTTTTCCCTCGTGATTGGTATGCAGGACCCGCTCCAGAAGTAGCGCTGGGGACGTCGCGAGCTCTCTCTCTCTCTCTCTCTCTCTCTCTCTCTCTCTCTCTCCGGCACGATCAGCTTGCACGTTAAAAGGGGGGCACCTGAGCATCACGACTCATGGGCTCTTACTGGCTCTCCAGCCCTCACCCCCCTGGCCTTGACCCATGGCATCGCGACCTGTCATACCAGCGGCGGCTGAGCTCGCTCGAGGACCGGGACCTGAGGATGTAGAGCATAAAGGATAGTGCGGGGGAGAGGGAAGAAGCTCGCGAGGACCTAACCCAGCAACACCTCAGCTGCCGCCGCGCAGGCCCGGCACTTCGCCGGAAACCACTCCAAACCTACAAGAAAGTCATGCAAGACTGAATCGACTCAGCACTAAACCCTCGCCTACTGCGGCTCTGTCACGACAACGTTGCCTGCCTTTCTTGCCCAGCGGAGGCTGCTTGAGAGCCAAAGGGGACCTCCTGAGCATCGCGACTCAGGGGCTCTTACTGGACCTTGGGCCGCTCACCTGCTGGCCTTGACCACGGCATCGCGACCTGGCATACCAGCGACGACTGAAGCTTGCCTGGGGACCAGGACCTGTCGGCGTAGAGCACCAAGCCCTCGTGAGGAAAGAAAGGGGGAGCTGAGCCGGGGCAGGATGCGCCTCCTGCATCGTTTCATGATAAGGATGCACAATTCACAAAAACATGGCAGGCGCCTTACATATCCCCATGGGGTGTCATTTTGATTCCTCGCAGGGAACAAAAGGTGCTAAGGAGCGATAACTACGCGCGCCGCCGCGGGAGACGCTATCATCAACAGTGGGTCATCAGGCGCCGGCGCCAACCCCATCTAGATCAGCAGCACCGACGGCCTGATGCAGCCGCCCTGCTTCGGGCACGTCGCGAGCTCGGAGGCTCGTAGCTATCGTCGCTCGTCTCCGGAGTCGCGTGGAGCTTGGCGGAGTCGTTGGACCCTCTGGTTCCTTTGCTGCTGCCTGAGGAGCTGCTGGAGAAGCGGTTGGCAGGCCTGGTCCTTGCCACGTTGATGCTCCGGCCACCTTCCTTGGGGCAGCATTCCATCCGGCGTCCTTCTGCGTCGAAGACCTTGAATAACATCAAGGAGGCGCCATCGTATTCAAGATGGATTACGAGGGCGCCCCCTGTCCGGCAGACCCGGGCGATCTCGCCCCAGCCGCGGGTCAGGAAGACCTTGCCCGGGGCAACGACCTCGACCTCCACCTCGGTCGCGAGGGTGTTGCAGTCGGCGTGCTGCAGCTAGAGCTCCCGAGGCCCCCTCGGCGGAATCTCGAAGGCGAAGGAGGGAGGAAGGCGAATCCAAGATCAAGGAGGCATGGCGGCGTGAAGCACAAGCTCGCGAGAGGAGCCCTCGGCGTGGACTCCAGGAGGAACGACGCGCACCGTCGTAACTCGCCGGTGTCGGCGGCGGCGCCGTCGGTGCCGCTCGGCGTCTTCTTCTCCAGGGCCGTCGATTCGGGCGTACAAGGGCAGAGGAAACCCAGGTGGCGGCCGCTCGTACTAGGGCCTTGACACCTCCTGCCAAGCACCCCCATCTCCGCGGCAGAGGACTGGCCGCTTCTTCGGTGGAAGCGGGTCGGGACCCTCTCGGGGGGCCTTTCCCTTCTCTTCTGCAGAGAACCGGCGGATAGGCGCCATTGGCATAAGGTGGAGCAAGGGCGAGAAAGAAGAAGAAAAGGAGTGGCGGGAAGGGATGGACTGGAAGGGCTCACGCCGTTCCGTACTTATAGCCGGAGAAGGCCAACCGCCGGCCTCCACGATCACAGGTAATCATGACCCATTTCTGCATGCAGGGACTTGACAAGTCATGAGGTTGCCGAGGCGTCGTGGGGAAGCGGGGACGCCCACGTCCAATCAATCGACATGCGGCGCCCAAGGCCGCAGGCTATTGGAGCCTGCGGTGCTTCACACTTGCCCCTTCGCTTCTCTGCTAAGCCAAGTCCGGGCGCGCATTGGGCCCGGGGGCTACTATCAGCATTCTGGGAATGGGGGTCCCCAGACTTGCCTGCTTGCGGCCTGCGGCGTGGCTCAAGCGAAGGCCCAGTGCAGCCCAACTTCATCAGCTCAAGCTCAAGACCCTCGCGGGGCAGACGATAGGATGCTTCCTCAGGAGTAGCCTCATTAGGCAGGCTCGCGAGGAGGCGGAGAGATCAAGGCAGGGCACCTCACGAGGAGCCCGTGACGCAAGCCATGACGATCGAGACCAGGCAAGCGCCAGGCGGGCGCCGGCCTATGCAGTGTCCTTGTTTCCCCTTTGGTGCAAAGGGGGCAAGCACAGGCCAAGGCATCAGGCAAAGGTTACCGTTTCGGTGCAACAAGACCAAGACCAGCGGAACGGCGGGAAGGAGGTCATCATGGAGCCCAGGACGGTGTCACCGCTAGAGTCTTTGGCAGTCGAAGACCAACTTTAGTCAGGATAAGTGTACTAGATGTTCCCTTCAAAATGGCCAATTGTTGGCGCCCTTCTCGCTCATTATTTGGGAAGAGGCCCAGGGCCTCCCTCTATAAATAGGACTAGCCACCACAGTGGGAAGGCATCTAGAGATCTGATAGGCACCCAAGAGGCAACTGAACTCACCCAAGCAGTTCATCGCACCAACTCAAGAACAGCCCCTCGCGAGGCTGTTCTCTCTTTGTATTGTTCATTGTCAGCCCCTGAGGCAATCCACACACCATAAACTAGAGTAGGGTATTACACCACAATGGTGGCCCGACTAGTATAAACCTTGCATCTCTTGCGCTGTTCTTCGTGTAGTATAGATCCTTGCGAGTCTTCAAAACGCGAGTTGGTACGGGAAAGATCTTCGTGCGCACCCCAGAGTTCAAACCTCAAGGGTCTGCCGGAACCCGAAATCCGACAACGGTGGCACCCAACTGACGCATGAGCTCCTTGTGACGTCCCCTGGCCTTCTTCTCAGCCACATGAGTAATGTACTAACCGTGAGACTCCATGCAGAACAACTTCTTCATCTTGAGCTTGAGCTTCTTTGCCCAAGAGGGCTCTGCCCCAGAAGGCTCATAGTCATCATCATCCTCAGCCTCAGCCTCCTCCTCGGTCTCCATGGCAGCAGTAGAAGATGTACCCACAGACTTAGGGACCTGAGTGCCCCAGTTGTCCTTCTTCCTCAGATGCTTGATCTCATGAGACACCAACTCTCCAGTCTCTAGCATAACCTTGGGATAGACCTGATCCCAGGCCTTCTCAATGAGCAGCATGATGAACGGACCATAGATCGGGCACTTGCGCTCTAAGATAGCAGATAAGAGCTCAGACCACATAACATGAGAAATGTCCAGGGACTCGCCAATGTTTGCTTCCTTCTCATGCTGGCAGAAGAGAAGCATGTCCACGAGATAGGAGTGAACCATATCCAGATTCCTGATACGAGGGAAGAGAGTCTCACGGAAGACACGGTGAAGAATGTCCAAAAAGGCAGGCAGCTCATATGTTACCTTCTTAGTGTCAGGGTTGATCTTCTGAGTGTAGTAGTGCCAGAGGGCTTGCTTGTGAGTGGAGGTTGAATTGCGGTGAGGACGAAAGCTGACAGGAGTCTCAAGCCCGTGATCTTCCACCCCAAGTAACTCCATGAATGCCTTCCACTTGACAGAAAGCAACTTGCCATTGGTCATCCATGTCAAAGTCATGTCCTCATCAGTCCCTAGATGGACAGTGGCATAGAATTGAGCCACGATATCTGCATCATAGTCCTTGTTGAACTGCATGATTCTGAGAATGTTCAGCTGAGAGCATATCTTAAGAGCTTCACCAAAGTACTCGGGATCCTTCTCCATATAGTCTGTGTCAATGGAGCGCACATTAACATAGAGATTCTTCTTGGCGTTGAGCACATCAAAGAAAATGGCAAACTGAAAGCGGTTCCAGAACGGACGGTTGACCAAAGTGGGTTCTTGGTCTTCCACATAGGGGTTGCGGCGACGCCTTGTCCAAAACTCCTTGGCATTCATTTGAGGCACAGTTTTGCCCTTTGGCTTCGGCTTGACGACAGACTTCTTCTGGAGTTGAGGTGGAGGTGGAGCACTAGAGGAACCTCCTGCTGACTCAGATGTGCGGTAGCGCTTCGACGTGGCACGACCGGGGTTGACACGGCGAGCTTGATGCTGAGGATGTTCATCACCTAGAACCAAACACAAGAACACGCGAAACAACCAAAAAGAACGACTATAAGCCACCAAACACAACAAAAATGATCAATGAATGGTAGGAATATGACGGAACTTGGCAGGCAGCGGTAGTACCACTTCAATGAGAGCGGTAGTACCGCTTGAAGCGGGGAAACAGCGGTTTCCTACTGCCGTGGTCAGATCCGGCACTATCGGCCTATCAAATTCAAGAATAATCCTACCAAACGCTAATCCAAAATGTCTAGTTGCCTACTCCACCCTACTCAAGCCTAGATTTAGCCAAAAATCTAGAGATGCAACCACTATTGCCCCTAAGACGCTAGATATGAAATCTAGACAAAAAGAGAGAGGGAGCAGGGGCAATATCAGCATCCATGACAAGATGACGAGGTGGGGATCGACTCCACCGAAGGAAATGGAGAGGGACGCCCCGGA
>NC_041387.1:106894961-106907977 GCF_002162155.2 Triticum dicoccoides | reverse complement strand
GAGACGTTGCTGGAGAGACAAAGAGGAGCGCGGGGGCGAAGCGAATGGGTATGGGGGAGAAGAAACCTCCCCCTGCCCCGAAATAACCCCCTGATCCCGCCCCGCAGCGGTAGTACCGCGCTGGTGGGCGGTAGTACCGCTCATAAGCGGTAGTACCGCGCACCACCAGTGGTAGTACCGCCCAGCACGCCACGACAACTAGACAAAAAGACTAAGCTAAAAAAAGACTAGACAACGGCAAAACGACTAGGCAACAAACACACTAGCAAGGGGCCAAGACACAACTCTTCAAGAGAGGGCGGTGGCCGAGGCCACCTATGTTTGAGTCAAGAGGTATGGCGCCGCGAAGATTTTAACCTTGGGCCCATGACCAAAACTCGTCCTTGAAGCACAAGCACCATCGAAGATGGTTAAAGTGAAAGACTTGATCAATTTATGCATAATGGGGGGAGGGAGAGTTCATTGAGAGAACAACACTACCCCTATGTCCATGCCTACACCTAAACTAGACAACATGTTGAATGTGGTGGGATGTGCATGGGTTCAAGATACATTGCTCGAATCAATGATATTTAGCTCATGCCTTAACTCGCAAAATATTGCTTCATCCAAGGGCTTCGTGAAAATATCTGCAAGGTTATCATGAGTGTTGACATACTTGAGCTCGATCTCCCCTCGCCTAATGTGGTCCCGGATGAAGTGATAGCGAATCTCAATATGCTTCGTCTTGAAATGTTGCACTGGCTTGAGAGAAATCTTCATGGCACTTTCATTATCACACCAAAGAGGCACTTTGTCACAAATGACACCGTACTCCTTTAAAGTTTGCCTCATCCATAAGAGTTGTGCACAACAACTACCGGCCGCCACATATTCCGCTTCAGTGGACGAGAGAGACACACAACTTTGCTTCTTGGAAGACCAACTCACCAAAGAACAACCAAGAAATTGGCACCCTCCAGAAGTGGACTTCCTATCCACTTTGTCTCCCGCCCAATCGGAATCCGTATATCCTTCAAGCTTGAAGTTTGCTCCTCTTGAGTACCATAAGCCAAAGTTTGGGGTATGAGCCAAATATTGAAAGATTCGCTTGACCGCCGCATAGTGGCTTTCCTTCGGTGTGGCTTGAAACCGTGCACACATTCCCACACTCAACATGATATCCGGTCTAGATGCACAAAGGTAAAGCAAGGAGCCAATCATGGAGCGATATACCTTTTGATCCACCACTTTACCATTGGGATCAATGTCAAGTTGGCACTTGGTAGGCATTGGAGTAGAAGCCGGCTTGACATCACTTAGCTTGAATCTTTTTAGCATGTCTTGAGTGTATTTGGCTTGGTTGATGAAGGTACCTTCTCTTCTTTGTTTGATATCAAAACCAAGGAAGAAGTTCAACTCTCCCATCGAAGACATCTTGAACTTAGAGGTCATGAGAGCGGCAAATTCCTCATTGAAAGCTTTGTTAGGAGAACCAAAGATAATATCATCAACATATAGTTGGAATACAAACAACTCCCCTTTGACCTTCTTAGTAAAAAGAGTGGGATCGATCTGCCCAACCTCAAATCCACGATCTTGTAACAACTCGGTAAGGTGGTCATACCACACACGTGGGGCTTGTTTAAGGCCATAGAGTGCCTTATCGAGTTGATACACATGATCTGGAAAGTAGGGATCCTCGAACCCGGGGGGTTGCTTGACATAAACCAACTCATTAATAGGACCATTAAGAAAAGCACTTTTCACATCCATTTGTTGTAACTTAAAGTTGTGATGGGAAGCATAAGCAATCAACAAACAAATGGATTCAAGGCGGGCAACGGGAGCAAAGGTTTCACTGTAGTCGATACCCTCGACTTGGGAGTAGCCTTGTGCTACCAATCTTGCCTTGTTGCGAATGATGTTCCCATGAGCATCTTGCTTGTTCTTGAAAATCTACTTGGTTCCAATGACGTTGTGGTTCCCCGATGGCCTTGGCACCAATCTCCACACCTTGTTATACTCGAAGTTGTTGAGTTCTTCATGCATGGCATTGAGCCAATCCGAATCTTCGAGCGCCTCATAGACCTTTTGGGGTTCAACACAAGAGACAAACGCATGATGTTCACAATAGTTTGCTAATTGTCTATGAGTGCTTATCCCCTTTCTTAGGCTTCCAACCACGTTTTCCATGAG
Source organism: Triticum dicoccoides (assembly GCF_002162155.2). NCBI lineage: Eukaryota > Viridiplantae > Streptophyta > Magnoliopsida > Poales > Poaceae > Triticum > Triticum dicoccoides. The sequence continues at coordinate 106,905,799 of NC_041387.1, read as the reverse complement.
ATGACCTTGGGTGGTGAGCTTGGAAGCATTTTTCGCGGCACGACACTCTAATTCCTCCTCGGATGTGGAGGGAGGAGGATTAACTTGATTATCTTGAGCGCCGTCATGAGCTCGTTCTAGATCTTGAGCTTGCTCTGTATCTTGAACTTGCTCGAGGGGGAGAACTTGACCTTGGGCATCATTTGGTGGTTCACCACCATCTTGAGGTTGATCTTGCCCTTGGTCTTGTTCACGAGGTTGAGGGCCTTCACTTTGTTCTTCGGAAGCGTGTGGGTCTTGGGTTCGTGATGGCTCCACTTGAGTGGAGCATTGTCCTTCTCCTTCGGCCACAAGGGGTTCCTCAATGGGTAGGATATGACCCACACCCATTCTTCTTATGGCTTGGGGAGGAATTTCATCACCTACATCACAAATACCACTTTGCTCCACTTGGGAGCCGTTATTTTCATCAAACTCCACGTTACACGTCTCCTCAATGAGTCCGGTGGACTTGTTGAGGACACAATAAGCATGAGAGTTTGTAGCATAACCAACAAATATGCCCTCATAAGCTCTAGCCTCAAATTTAGACAAACGAACACCTTTCTTGAGAATGAAACACTTACACCCGAACACCCGAAAGTACTTGAGGTTGGGCTTGTTACCGGTAAGTATTTCATAAGGAGTCTTGTTCAAGCCTTTGCGGAGATAGAGCCGATTTAACGCATGACATGTTGTGTTGATGGCTTCAGCCCAAAAGTTGTATGGAGACTTGAACTCCGCCATCATGGTCCTTCCCGCATCCATCAACGTCCGGTTCTTCCTCTCCACGACACCATTTTGTTGAGGGGTATAGGGTGCATCATATTGATGCTTGATCCCCTCATCACTAAGAAACTCATCCAAGGTGTAGTTCTTGAACTCGGTGCCGTTGTCACTTCTTATTGTCAAGATCTTTGCATCATGTTGACGTTGAGCTTCATTTGGAAAGTTGATGACGGTTTGTTGAGTTTCACTCTTCCTCTTGAAGAAATATACCCAAGTGTATCTTGAATAATCATCCACAATCACCAAGCAATACTTTCTACCCCCAAGACTATCAAAGGATGGAGGCCCAAGAGGTCCATGTAAAGGAGCTCCAAGGGTCTCTTCGAGTAGATGATAGTCGTGGGAGGGTGAGCCTTCTCATGAAGCTTTCCTTCGATACACGCACTGCAAGCACGATCTTTGGCAAAACTAACATTTGTTAGTCCACGGACATGGTCCCCCTTGAGAAGACTTTGCAAAGATCTCATATTGATGTGGGCTAAACGGCGATGCCAAAGCCATCCCACATCAACTTTAGCCATTAGGCATGTCGCGGTCTTAGTGGGTCGCTCCGAAAAGTTAATCACATAGAGACCGTTCTAGACATGCCCAACAAAGGCTACTTTAAGAGTCTTGCTCCACAAGAGGGCCATGGTATCAATATCAAAGAAAGTGGCAAAGCCCATGAGTGCAAGTTGACGAACGGAAAGTAAACTATATGCAAGGGACTCAACAAGCATGACTTTCTTGATCATTAGATCATGAGAAATGACAACCTTGCCAAGACCCAATACCTTAGAAGATGAGGCATCACTGAGGGAGTCCTAGATCAGGGGTATCCGGACAGCCGGACTATATACTTTGGCCGGACTGTTGGACTATGAAGATACAAGACTCAAGACTTCGTCCCGTGTCCGGATGGGACTCTCCTTTGCGTGGAAGACAAGCTTGGGGATTCGGATATTATATTTCCTTCCTTGTAACCGACTCCATGTAAACCCTAGCACTCTCCGGTGTCTATATAAGCTGGAGAGCTTAGTCCGTATGAGGACAATCACAACATTCATAATCATCATAGGCTAGCTTCTAGGGTTTAGCCTCTACGATCTTGTGGTAGATCAACTCTTGTAACACCCATATCATCAATATCAATCAAGCAGGAAGTAGGGTTTTACCTCCATCGAGAGGGCCTGAACCTGGGTAAACATTGTGTCCCTTGCCTCCTGTTACCATTAGCCTTAGATGCACAGATCGGGACCCCCTACCCGAGATCTGCCGGTTTTGATACCGACATTGGTGCTTTCATTGAGAGTTCCTCTGTGTCGTCGCTGCAAGGCTCGATGGCTCCTTCAATCATCAACAACGCGGTCTAGGGTGAGACTTTCTCCCCTGGACAGATCTTCGTGTTCGGCGGCTTTGCACTGCGGGCTAATTCGCTTGGCCATTTGGAGCAGATCGACAGCTACGCCCCTGGCCATCAGGTCAGGTTCGGAAACCTAAACTACACGACCGATATCCACGGAGACTTGATCTTCAATGGATTCGGGCCTACGCCAGGAGTGCCGGACAGTCACGATGTGCACGGCTTAGACCTGCTGTCGGACAGTGCTCGGGATATCGCCCCTGCAGGAGTCCCGGGCCTAAATCCGGGGCAGATTGTGCCGCCCGAGGACGGGTGGATGGACCCCGCTCCGAAGGCCGCACACCCATCGACGGTAGAGCCGAACACAAACTTCACCCCCAAGGAAGCCTGTGACACCGGACTCCCGGACTCGTATCCGGCTGCAGGTTCTAGTCCGCGCACCTCCGAGCCCACCGAACTTGGTTGGGCTCCGATAATGGAGTTCAACGCTGCGGATATCTTCCAGCACTCGCCCTTTGGTGACATGCTAAACTCGTTAAAATATCTCTCTTTGTCAGGAGACTCTAGGCCGAACTATGTCCGGCTCGAGTGGGAAGCCGGCAACGAGGGAATTCGTTGCCCACCCACCACCCATTTCATAGCCACGGTCGATGATTTGACTGACGTGCTTGACTTTGACTCCAAAGACATCGACGGTTTGGACGACGATGTAGGAGAAGAACAGGAACCACCACCCATGGGGCGGTGGACAACCACCTCTTCCTATGACATATATATGGTGGACACTCCGAAAGGAACCAATGGCGATGAGGCAATTGAGGATAACCCCTCAAAGAAGAAAGCAAAGCATGGGCGTCGCCAGCGCCGCTCCAAGCCCTTCCACAGCAATACCGGCACCGGAGACGAAAACAATCCGGACAGTGCCGAAGATGAATACAACCCCGATCAGCCTGCCTTCGAGCAGGACGAGCAGGAAGATGGGCAGGTCAGCCCAGACGAACATGCGATGGACGGGTATCTGGAGGAGGACAACTACATGCGCCCCTTCGAAGATGAGATTAGCCTCGGCGACGACGAGTTCGGCATGCCCGCGGACCCCGTGGAGCAGGAGCGCTTCAAGCGCCGGCTTATGGCCACTGCGAGGAGCCTGAAAAAGAAGCAGCAATAGCTCCAAGCTGATCAAGACCTGCTCATAGACAGATGGACAGAAGTCCTGGCAGCCGAGGAATATGGACTCGAGCGCCACATGGCTGACCGGCCACCTCGTGGCCGGGATAAAATGGCATATCAGCCCGAATACCAGCCCGCACCCCACGCTAGTTTACTACGACCCGGAGAAATACGCAGGACCTGCAAGACAAATTGGAAAACAACACAGGACAACCAAGATCGATCTATGGATCACGGGGGCGCGCCACAGCACATGACGATGACCGTCATACCGGATACACTAACAGTAAATCCGGCCGGGCCGAACACAACCAACCAGACTTAGTCGGATTATGTCGCGACATAGCCCGGCACAGAGGCACCGGACACCCCCTCTGCTTCACTGATGAAGTAATGGATCATGAATTCCCAGAAGGGTTTAAACCCGTGAACATTGAATCATACGATGGCACAACAGACCCCGCTGTATGGATCGAAGATTTCCTTCTCCACATTAACATGGCCCGCGGAGACGATCTACACGCCATCAAGTATCTTCCCCTTAAGCTCAAAGGACCAGCCAGGCACTGGCTAAATAGCCTGTCGGCAAATTCCATTGGCAGTTGGGAAAACCTGGAGGATGCTTTCCTCGACAACTTCCAGGGCACATACGTGCGACCACCGGATGTTGATGACTTGAGCCACATTACCCAACAGCCCAGAGATTCAGCCAAAAAATTCTGGACTCGGTTCCTAACTAAAAAGAACCAAATTATCGACTGTCTAGATGCCAAAGCCCTGGCAGCCTTTAAGCATAATATCCGCGATGAGTGGCTTGCCCGACACCTCGGCCAGGAAAAAACAAAATCCATGGCAGCCCTCACGACACTCATGACACGCTTTTATGCAAGCGAGGATAGTTGGTTGGCTCGCAACAGCACCACGCCAATAAACTCAGGCACTTTAGACGTCCGCGACATTAACGGCAAGCCACGGCATAACAGACATAAGCGTCGGAACAATGGCAATAACACTGAAGACACGACAGTCAATGCCGGATTTAGGGGCTCAAAATCCGGTCAGTGGAAAAAGCCATTCAAAAGAAACAATCATGGACTGTCTAGTCTGGACCGCATACTTGACCGCTCATGCCAAATTCACGGCACCCCAGATAAGCCAGCAAATCACACTAATAGAGACTACTGGGTTTTCAAGAAGGCCAGCAAGATAAATGCCGAGAACAAGGACAAGGGGCTGCACAGCGACAATGACGATGAGCCCCGGCGTCCGTACACGGGGGGACAGAAGAAATTCCCTCCCCAGGTGAAAACGATCAACATGATCTACGCTACCCACATTCCCAAACGGGAACGAAAGCGAGCACTGAGGGACGCCTGTGCGATGGAGCCAGTCGCCCCGAAATCCAACCGATGGTCAGCCTGCCCGATCACCTTTGATCGTAGGGATCACCCTACCAACATCCGTCCCGGCGGTTCGGCCGCATTGGTTCTCGACCCAATCATTGACGGATTTCACCTCACACGAGTCCTTATGGACGGAGGTAGCAGCCTGAACCTGCTTTATCAGGACACAGTGTGCAAAATGGGCATCGACCCTACAAGGATCAAGCCCACCAAAACTACCTTTAAAGGTGTAATTCCAGGGGTAGAGGCCCGCTGCACGGGCTCTATAACACTGGAGGTGGTCTTCGGATCTCCGGATAACTTCCGAAGCGAGGAGTTAATCTTCGACATCGTCCCTTTTCGCAGCGGTTATTATGCAGTGCTCGGACGAACCGCATTCGCTCGATTCAATGCGGTGCCACACTATGCATACCTTAAGCTCAAGATGCCAGGACCTCGCGGGGTCATAACAGTCAACGGAAACATGGACCGCTCTCTCCTTACAGAAGAGCACACTGCAACCCTCGTGGCAGAAGTACAAAGCAGCTTCCCTCGACAAACCACCAATCCGGCGACAACAACTCTGAACACCGTCAAGCGAGTCTGAAGTACCCCGCAACAGGATCGCCAGGCACACCAAGAGCGTGACTAGCAGTCCGGCCTCCGCTCCAGCCCCGTTAAGGCAGCATTCGTGTCGTGCATACACAATTACGCACTCAAAATACCATGGACATAGGTGGAGGCGCAATAGTGGCACAGTCAATAGTGTGGGTCAGCCGCAACACACTTTAATAACCCCCTTTATCTTTCAGGAACCCGCTTTCGGGCAGCCTCTCCAAAAGAGCCGGATTATCGGACCTTCACAGGAGAGAAATCCAAGGAGGCAAAAGGCGTCGCGCACAAAGGGAATACCCAGGTGGAATCTATTCACGATCGTTAATACCTGTTTTATATACCTGTATGCGGCCTGCCCTTGGATAGGACATGTCAAATAGTCCTATTTATCTCTGCTTAATGCATTCATTGTAAACATACGCTTAAACGTATTATACATCAATGGGAGATTATATATAGCATCAGCTTATTATTCTTATTTGCACATTTTTTCTATAAATGTTTATTTACTATTGCATCCGTACACTTTGGTACGTTTAGTTTGCGAGGGGCTTCTTATGGCGCCCCGTAATATGGCAAGACAAGTCCGAACACTTTCGATAGTGCGGCACCCGGAACTTATAGCACTATATGCATCAGCTCTGAATCATGTCTTGGGTCAATAGTTGGGTTAGCCTGGCTCCCTTATTTTGGTACCTTACGTTCCGTTATATAGGCTAAGGTAGCACAGGGAGAACTACTGCGATTGTGTCCCGGTTCTTCCGGACGAGCACCTCAGTAGAGAAAGCCGAAAACTGACCGGCATGATATGGCGAGAGCCGGTCGCTGTTCGAGAGGTCTTAAAATCCTTAAACATTTTTCCGCTTTAGGCGAGGAATCGGCCTCGTCCGATTTAGGCGTATATAGCGCCCCAATTCGGCCTTCCGAATTCTAGGGGCTTCGCCGAAATTTAAAATTGTGAACAAGATGTTAATTTGCCAAGGGACGCAAATGTACGGGCTTGCGAGTGGCCATCCGATGATTTTATGGTCGAAGCAGGCTTCCAGGAGGAATTTGACGCGTATGTGCGTAATGCCGAGCTGGAGGACTTCTTACAAGATAAGTGTCCTCAATATTATCAATTAACTGATTCCTTTGTGCGGAGGTTCGAATATATTTCTTCGCGTAATTCTCCTAGTGTTATGTTTGATATTTATGATACATCTTATACCATGGATTTAGAGGATTTTACAACTACTTGCAAACTCCCTCAGTGGGGTAATATTAATGATCCTCCCAAATCTGAAGTTAGAAATTTCCTTGCTAGTATTACTATGGGAGAATCTAGGGACGTAACACAAGCTACCATAGGGAGCATTCATTTTCCTGCTATACATTATTTTGCTCTCTTTATTGGTAGATGCATTAACGGTAAGGACGAAGTATGTCACATGTGTGCCCCTGATCTTTGTATCCTCAAGAGTGATGTGTCAGGTTATAAAGGCTATAACTTGGGGGCAATAGTTGCACGTAGGTTGCATAATAATAGTAAAAGGGGAGATTTCTTTGGAGGAATTTATGCAACCCGTGTGGCTAATTTTCTTAATATAGCTCCACGAGAGGGGGATATGCTTGTACCTCCTGTTTATTTGGATAAAGAAGCTATGTTTGACCATCATTTTCTTGAGAGGAATGATCAATTCCTCCATTATCGACTAACCTATAACAGACGCAACGTCGTCCCTGTTACTCTTCCTGCTCCATACCTTTTTGATTATCAGACAAAAAGGAAGATATATTGTCACCAGGGAAGAAGCCACTGAATATGAGAGGGGAATGGAGGAAGCTCGCCAACATGCTGCTGCTCAGGAGGCGGTTGCCTCTTCATCTCAGTACTACCCCAGTTTCACTTATGGATATCAGCCAGGCGGTCACTGGTATTAGACCAACTTAGGCCAAAAGCCTAAGCTTGGGGGAGTACGTATTTCTCACCGACTTTACATTCACGTTCACACACTAGTCGTCGGTGCTCATACTCTTTCATTGTATTATCCATGCTAGTTTAAATTTCTTCTTCTAGTTTTCTTCTTGTGTGTTTGATAAACCTTAAGAAAAACCAAAAAAATCAGTTAGTTTAATTCCCTTGCTTGTAGTAGAAATTAAAATGAAAACCCAAAAAGATTTCTCGTTCTTCTTTTACTTGTTGGGAGCTTTCCCGTGTAAATAGTTTTATTTTCCTTTCTTTCTTTTGGAGGTCGAGAAGACCATATTGAAAATGCTTGGTGGCTCTTATATGCATGATTGATTATTTATATTTAGAGCCCATATTACTTGTCTTCTCTCTTGAGTTGAATGCTTGTAGATTCCAGCTTAGTCCAATGCACGTGCACTCTTATTATTATACACATTGTTCAGTCGTGCGAGTGAAAGGCAATAATGACGATATATGATGGACTTATTGGGATGAGAAAAGCTGGTATGAACTCGACCTCTCTTGTTTTTGTAAATATGATGATTCATCGTTCCTGAGTCAGCTATTATGAAGTAAACATATTTGCAATGACACTTAGAGATTATAGTTGCTTGTGCCATGCTTGATTAGCTATGAGTTATAATGGTTTACCTTGCATGCCAACATGCTATTAGAATGATTATGATGCAGTATGATGGGATGGTATCCTCCTTTGAATGTATTAAGTGACTCGACTTGGCACATGTTTACGCATGTAGTTGAATCAAATCAACATAGCCTTCATGATATTTATGTTCATGGTGGATTATTGTGACGCCCCCGATTTAATCGTACACTAATCATGCACGTAAATGTGTACGATCAAGATCAAGGACTCACCGGAAGATATCACAACACAACTCTAAAACATAAATAAGTCGTACAAGCATCATAATACAAGCCAGGGGCCTCGAGGGCTCGAATACAAGTGCTCGATCATAGACGAGTCAGCGGAAGCAACAATATCTGAGTACAGTCATAAGTTAAACAAGTTTGCCTTAAGAAGGCTAGCACAAACTGGGGTACAGATCGAAAGAGGCGCAGGCCTCCTGCCTGGGATCCTCCTAAACTACTCCTGGTCGTTGTCAGTGGGCTGCACGTAGCAGTAGGCACCTCCGGTGTAGTAGGAGTCGTCATCGACGATGGCGTCTGGCTCCTGGACTCCAGCATCTGGTTGCGACAACCAGAAAGAAAGGAAAGGGGGAAAGGGGGGAAGAAAGCAACCGTGAGTACTCATCCAAAGTACTCGCAAGCAAGGAACTACACTACATATGCATGGGTATATGTGTAAGGAGGCCATATCAGTGGACTGAACTGCAGAATGCCAGAATAAGAGGGGGATAGCTAATCCTATCGAAGACTACGCTTCTGACAGCCTCCGTCTTGCGGCATGTAGAAGAGAGTAGATTGAAGTCCTCCAAGTAGCATCTCCAAGTAGAAACTCCAAGTAGCATCGCATAGCATAATCCTACCCGGCGATCCTCCCCTCGTTGCCCTGTGGAAAAGCGATCACCGGGTTGTATCTGGCACTTGGAAGGGTGTGTTTTATTAAGTATCCAGTTCTAGTTGTCATAAGGTCAAGGTACAACTCCAAGTCGTCCTGTTACCGAAGATCACGGCTATTCGAATAAATTAACTTCCCTGCAGGGGTGCACCAACTTACCCAACACGCTTGATCCCATTTGGCCGGACACACTTTCCTGGGTCATGCCCAGCCTCGGAAGATCAACACGTCGCAGCCCCACCTAGGCAAAACAGAGAGGCCAGCACGCCGGTCTAAACCTAAGCGCACAGGGGTCTGGGCCCATCGCCCATAGCACACCTGCACGTTGCGAGGGCGGCCGGAAGCAGACCTAGCCTAGCAGGCGTTCCAGTCCAATCCGGCGCGCGCCGCTCCGTCGCTGATGTCTGAAGTGCTTCGGCTGATACCACGACGTCGGGATACCCATAACTACTCCCGCGTAGATGGTTAGTGCGTATAGGCTCGTAGCCAACTCAGATCAAATACCAAGATCTCGTTAAGCGTGTTAAGTATCCGCGAACGCCGAACAGGGCCAGGCCCACCTCTCTCCTAGGCGGTCTCAACCTGCCCTGTCGCTCCGCCACAAAGATCCACACAGAGGGCCGTCGGGACAAAGGTCCTTTCAGCCCCCAATCCGTGAATCACTCGCGGGTACTCTTCGAGCTGACCCGACTTTAGTCACCATTTGTATAGTATGTATGTACGTATAATATATACCCGTGATCAGCTCCCGCGTGATCACGGCCCAATAGTATAGCAAGGCAGACTGACAAGAATGTAGGGCCAATGATGATAAACTAGCATCCTATACTAAGCATTTAGGATTGCAGGTAAGGTATCAACAGATGTAGCAACAATGTCAGGCTATGCATCAGAATAGGATCAACGGAAAGCAGTAACAGGCTACACTATTCTAATGCAAGCAGTATAGAAGAGAATAGGCGATATCTGGTGATCAAGGGGGGGGCTTGCCTGGTTGCTCTGGCAAGAGAGAGGGGTCGTCAACACCGTAGTCGTACTGGGTAGCAGCGGCGTCAGTCTCGATGTCTAGCGAGAGAAGAGGGGGAAGAAACAATAAATATAATGCAAACAAATGCATGACGATGCATGACATGACGAAGCGTGATGCTAGGTGTACCCTAACGCGGTACGAGGTGGTACCGGTGAAGGGGGGAATCATCCGAGAAAGTATTCCCAATGTTTCGCATTTTCGGACAGAGGAGCCGGAGGGGGAAAGTTGCGAGTTCGATAGGTTAGGGGGGTGTGGCGGACGAACGGGTTGCGTACCCGGATTCGTCTCGTCGTTCTGAGCAACTTTCATGTTGAAAATATTTTAATCCGAGTTACGGATTAAAAGATATAATTTTCTAAAGATTTTATTAATTTCTGAAATTTAATTAATTATTTAAATTAATTCGAAAAATAGATTAATGACATCAGCATGATGTCATGCTGATGTCGGCAGTCAACAGGGTTGACTGGTCAACCTGACCAGTGGGTTCCACTGGTCAGTGACACATTTTAATTAATAGATTAATTAAACTAATCATAATTAATTAGGGGGTGGGCCCCACTGTCATTGTTTGATTAATTAACTAATAGTTAATTAGGTTAATCTAATTGTGATTAATTAACTTAATTAATTCATTAATTTAATTATTATTATCTATTTATTTATTTTATTATTATTATTATTATTATTTTAATTCTTTTTTTTAATTAAAACGTTCTGGGGGGCGGGCCCCAATTGTCATTGGGCCAGGGGGCCTAGCGGGCGCTGGGTACGGGGTGCGGGCACGCGCCCGAGTCCACCTGGGATGGGGTCGACGGGCGGCTGTGCGGGCGTAGCCCACCCAGGCGGCGAGGGAGAGCTGGGCGCGGGCACCGGCGGCCAGGGACAGAGAGGAGGGGAGGGTTCAGGGGCCGGCGTCGCCGGAGGGAGAGGAGGCCGGGGTTGGAGGCGATTCGGTGGAGGGCCGGCGACGGCGTGCAGGGGACGGCGCACGGGCT
>NC_041387.1:106886693-106894311 GCF_002162155.2 Triticum dicoccoides | reverse complement strand
GAGCGAGAGAGGGGGCGGAGAGCGTAGTGGGGAGGGGCGAGTGGGTATCGTGGGATGGGGCGACGGGATCGGGGGCGAGCCCGATCCAGCTCGTGGGGGCGACGGGGGGGAAGCGGGAGGTGCTGCGGGTGGGACTAGGGTTCGGTGGGGAGTGGGGGGTTAAGGGAGTGAGGGGGCCGGATGGGCCAGTGGGCTGGCCGGATGGGCCTACGCCCGAATGGGCCGGTCTACTAGGCCAGTAGGCCGTGGGAGGGGGTTCCCTCTTCTTTTTTTTTGTTAGTTTTCTTTTCTTATTTTTCCTTTTCTGTTTTAATTCATTTTAACAACTTAGACATTTTATAAAAATGTGTTTACTCCACCATAATTAACTTCGTAATATTTGACAACCCCCGAACATTTTACTTTTAATTTTTGAAAACCTTTATCGCCATCATAATTTTGAATTGAATTTCGAAACCGTTTTGAACTAACTCGAGATTAGCAACTATAATCGAGGTGGCGTGGCAACAATAGCAGAGGATCACTGTAGCTTAATTACCCGGGCGTCACAATTCTCCTCCACTACAAGAAATCTTGTCCCGAGATTTAAGAGGGGGACTAGGGGGGAAAGGTCTGGTTACGAAATCGTAACGAATCTTCTCGTCTTTGGTTGCTCTCCTCGAAGAGGTGGATCCATAGCATTGATGTCTTCACTCCTATGCCTCAATGCATCATGATGAAATCGTCGTCCTTCCTTCAGCATCTCCATCATACTTAAGAAAGAACAAAGGGGGGGTATTCCGGGGGAACGAACCTCTGCAAGGTTGATTATCTGGTCAATAACACAGGGAAGGTGGTGGGAAGTAACTCCCGAATTGAAACTAAAGAAAGTATCGAGAGCAAAGTACGGATGTACCATGAGAAGTTTCGAGCGGGTAGGCAATCGTTCGATGCCTGAAACAAAGGGTGAAAGGGGTCCAGAGCAACGAGAATGAGTATTGCGTCTGCTACCAAAATAGATCACTTGGGACGGTGGCCCGTGAATTACATACGAGGCCACACGCGAAGAACAACCTTGGGGAGAGGGGGTGCAGGAGAGTCAGGTTTCGATCCTGTGGAGCTGTGGGTTATGGGCCCGCCATGTGGTTGAAAGTAGGAAGGGGGCCGACAATTTGCACGGTCATGATAGTAAGGCGTGCCAAAGGGTAGCCTGTCAGATATGTCGGCAACAACATCGATACCAAGGGCGAGGGACAAAGAGAACCATTTTCCTGCTCGTTGAACGAGGCGGGCCAATAGGCGAGGTTCTCGTCCATCGGTGGTTACCGGAATATCATCAACAATCGTAACAGGGTCTTACTGACCAATTATACATCGAGGTGTTTACATAAGTAGTGAATCTTTACTGCTTAGATTATATAGATCACAAGAATGTCAAACACAACAAAGTAAAGTAAAAGGTGATCATCAGATTAAATAGAACAATGGAATGGAAAATGTGTTTATACACCTATTTCAGGGGTATATCCTTCCCAAGGACAAGAAGAGCATGATATCCATGACAGGATATAATGTAGAAAACCCTTTAGGTAAGGGGGGAGGAATCTCAGGATATTACCCATACAACGGTGTTTGGATAATTGATAAAGAGAATTTAGCATTGTGCTTCAAATGTTCTTGGTGATGAACGGAGTACCACAGACATGCTTCTGGTAGCAATGATATGGTGTTTCAATCAAGGGCCCGACTTCGGATACACCCATGATCCATCAGGAGTAACTTATAAAATAAGTCCTACCACTTCCTCCAGGAGGAATGGTTATCCTTGCAAAAGAAATCATAATGATAGGTCCTCCAGCCAGGGGGGGGTGCTAGGCATGACATCATGTTACCGGGTCATCAAAGGACAAACAACATAACTCCTGGAAAGTTGTGCCAACCATCATATCTGACCGAGATTCAGATCCAATTGGTGTCATGATGCCTCAGACTCAGGATGTCCGAGAAGAAAAGGCGCAACACAAATCGTTGAAATGGCATTGCAAGATTCTCGGGAAATGAACTATGGGAGCGGGTTCCTGAAACAATAGTTCATCATTAAACCAAGGAGAGGTGAAGAGGTGGTTGATTGACTCCGCGACAATTCATTGAGATTTTCAAAAGATGGATTTCCACAATAATGTGAACAAGAAGATGACATTTGTCAGATCAAATGGTATAATGATGTATGCTCGAGGAAAACATACACAATTAAACATTGGTTGAAAGGTGCACCCGAAATATGGGTTGGGTTGCACGACCAATGTCAGAATGGTGATTCAATAGTCAATAGCCTAAGAATGAACTTTCGACCATTAACTTAAAAAAATAGGGTTGCTAGAAGGAAAGAATCCAAACAACACCGTTCACTTGTTGGAATTAACACGGGGACCAAGAAAGAATGGTGATGGTGAGAAGTATTTCTATGTCAAGAATTCTCAAGAGGTGGAACAAATCTCAGAACATTCTTGACATAAAGGATGGTAATACTCCAAGGTAAAGAAGAACAATTGCTGGATAGCAAGGAACTCAAGGTATAACACCAAGCATGAACAAGCTTGTGTTGGTGGGAAGGCAATAAAGTGGTCGATGATAATACAATTCATCGAGGGCAAGGATGGTATTTCTCATCATGAATTCAATTGATATCCTGGATGAGCTCAGAATGTTGATGATCACGACACCTTTGTCGCGAGAGTTCATGAAGATGTAATCGATCGGTAACGACATCAAGTCAAGTAATGATGAAGTGAAAGGTTATTGGAACCAAGGGTACGACACAAACTCGAAACCAAGCTTGTTGTTCAAGGCAAAATGATATGACGATGAGGATCGACGTAAGGTTAGTTCATCGTCGAAAATTAGTGCTCCGAGATTAAGGACCAGGTAGCACAGTTGGAATCGTCACGACAATGATATAGCCAAACAGGCTAGGATTGGCGTGATCGGGTACAAACTCGTACTTAGAGAAGCTTACTAAAGAGTTGTTGAACCAAAGAGCGGACTCGGTTCAGTTATCGGTGTCTTTGAGTGTTCAATAACTCAGAGCCCGCGAAAAATTGGAATCAGTGGGAAGGTAGCACTTGATGAAGAACTCATAAAAAGTTATGTAGTTCCATGATAATCTCGAGATACCAGGGGGGTAATACTCGACGACAGATCAAAGTAGAGGTTGTACCGGGGTATTGATCCACAGAAGACAAGTGCTTACACTTGCATCGAAAATGGTATTTAAAGGAGAACATGGTCGAAACCACGATTGTAAAAGGCCATACCCCAGATATAAGATGAACTTATATCAAGGGAATAATTAATTTTAAAAGAAGCTTGGATGAGAAGATGTACATCGGGTCCATGGGCATGAACACAAAGTTCAAGGTCGACTCCCACTTCTCCAATGCATAACGTTTCATCCACTTCTCGCGTTCGATTAAGTTGCAGTGTTGAAATTTTATCTGGCGAAGCACCAGAAGAGTATGACTCGTGAAAACTTTCGGGTTCACACGGTCTAGAGAAAGCATATGTTCAACCCTTAGTGGCTTCTTAGAAACATATACCACAAGTTTCAAGAGTAAATAACACAAGTCCGAAAGCAGAGTATGGTTGGCCAAGCGGAGGATACAACTTAACAAAGGCATTAGGTATCAGGGGAAGAACTCACAAAGTGATCAAATGTGAAGGACACTGTCGGATAATAATCCAACAGTGGATATGGCGATCCACAATGGGGCTGATATGAGTATCGATACCCAATCAGAGGAAGAAAGATTGCAAATGCATCGGTTTATAGAACAGCTGAATAGTTCAACGCTTAATTAGCAAAGTAATTATGATTTTCAAATCAAGGGATCAGGAGCAAATGCTCTGATCAAGAATGGATAAGCTGAATAGAATTAGGGATACAATGAACGACAATTGGACTGGTCGAGAACCAATTCCAGTTAAAAGAATGGCAGCTCAGCCGGAAAGGTAATTTATAAGGATCAGTGATGATTGCGCGTATTCGCAAACATATTGAGTCAATAGACCCAAAATGATAATGACAAGGAATGTCAATAAGACTACGAGACTTATGGGATTAACCATAATGCGAGTCAAGCAAGAATTTCAAGAGCCAAAGGCTCCAGAGGATTTTCGGAAGATCGAATAGTATTTTGAAGACTTTTGTGAAACTCATGAACAACTGGGGATGAGCGGATACTCGATAAGTGCAACAATTAACCGTAGGGGTATTCAGGTGACAAAGAACAGCAAGGCAGTAAGCTCAAGGGATTATCGACACAACGACGAGTTTTTCAGGGTATCTTGTAATAACAAGACCACTGGGGATGAAGGTAAGAATAACAAATGCAAGTAGTTATCCATAAGGGTTTGCGGTGGAAGGTGAATTGCAAACGTGATGAACACAAGTTCCCGGGTTAACAGCGGAGAGTATCTTCAGGGTCTTCTGGTGCAGCAGACGATCATTAGTAATAAGGGGCTCTCCGGGTGAAAGTGATAATGAGATCCTAATGTTAGATTTAGTAAACTTCATTTAACCCGAATAGAGGAGAGATCAGAGTCCCAGAGTAAAGGTCGAGGAGTAAAAGATCCTACTACCACCCAATGGCGACGTGTGCCCGTAGGACACACAGCCATGTTAGTAAAAGTTTTTGCAACGTCTAGACTCGACTTCGGCCAAGGAGTGTGGAAGGGGGATTCCTACAGGCAGTCGGCTCTGATACCAACTTGTGACGCCCCCGATTTAATCGTACACTAATCATGCACGCAAATGTGTACGATCAAGATCAGGGACTCACGGGAAGATATCACAACACAACTCTAAAACATAAATAAGTCATACAAGCATCATAATACAAGCCAGGGGCCTCGAGGGCTCGAATACAAGTGCTCGATCATAGACGAGTCAGCGGAAGCAACAATATCTGAGTACAGACATAAGTTAAACAAGTTTGCCTTAAGAAGGCTAGCACAAACTGGGGTACAGATCGAAAGAGGTGCAGGCCTCCTGCCTGGGATCCTCCTAAACTACTCCTGGTCGTCGTCAGCGGGCTGCACGTAGCAGTAGGCACCTCCGGTGTAGTAGGAGTCGTCGTCGACGATGGCGTCTGGCTCCTGGACTCCAGCATCTGGTTGCGATAACTAGAAAGAAAGGAAAGGGGGAAAGGGGGGAAGAAAGCAACCGTGAGTACTCATCCAAAGTACTCGCAAGCAAGGAACTACACTACATATGCATGGGTATATGTGTAAGGAGGCCATATCAGTGGACTGAACTGCAGAATGCCAGAATAAGAGGGGGATAGCTAGTCCTATCGAAGACTACACTTCTGGCAGCCTCCGTCTTGCGGCATGTAGAAGAGAGTAGATTGAAGTCCTCCAAGTAGCATCTCCAAGTAGCAACTCCAAGTAGCATCGCATAGCATAATCCTACCCGGCGATCCTCCCCTCGTTGCCCTGTGGAAAAGCGATCACCGGGTTGTATCTGGCACTTGGAAGGGTGTGTTTTATTAAGTATCCGGTTCTAGTTGTCATAAGGTCAAGGTACAACTCCAAGTCGTCCTGTTACTGAAGATCACGGCTATTCGAATAGATTAACTTCCCTGCAGGGGTGCACCAACTTACCCAACACGCTTGATCCCATTTGGCCGGACACACTTTCCTGGGTCATGCCCGGCCTCGGAAGATCAACACGTCGCAGCCCCACCTAGGCAAAACAAAGAGGCCAGCACGCCGGTCTAAACCTAAGCGCACAGGGGTCTGGGCCCATCGCCCATAGCACACCTGCACGTTGCGAGGGCGGCCGGAAGCAGACCTAGCCTAGCAGGCGTTCCAGTCCAATCCGGCGCGCGCCGCTCCGTCGCTGACGTCTGAAGTGCTTCGGCTGATACCACGACGTCGGGATACCCATAACTACTCCCGCGTAGATGGTTAGTGCGTATAGGCTCATAGCCAACTCAGATCAAATACCAAGATCTCGTTAAGCGTGTTAAGTATCCGCGAACGCCGAACAGGGCCAGGCCCACCTCTCTCCTAGGCGGTCTCAACCTGCCCTGTCGCTCCGCCACAAAGATCCACACAGAGGGCCGTCGGGACAAAGGTCCTTTCAGCCCCCAATCCGTGAATCACTCGCGGGTACTCTTCGAGCTGACCCGACTTTAGTCACCATTTGTATAGTATGTATGTACGTATAATATATACCCGTGATCAGCTCCCGCGTGATCACGGCCCAATAGTATAGCAAGGCAGACTGACAAGAATGTAGGGCCAATGATGATAAACTAGCATCCTATACTAAGCATTTAGGATTGCAGGTAAGGTATCAACAGATGTAGCAACAATGTCAGGCTATGCATCAGAATAGGATCAACGGAAAGCAGTAACAGGCTACACTACTCTAATGCAAGCAGTATAGAAGAGAATAGGCGGTATCTGGTGATCAAGGGGGGGGGGCTTGCCTGGTTGCTCTGGCAAGAGAGAGGGGTCGTCAACACCGTAGTCGTACTGGGTAGCAGCGGCGTCGGTCTCGATGTCTAGCGAGAGAAGAGGGGGAAGAAACAATAAATATAATGCAAACAAATGCATGACGATGCATGACATGACGAAGCGTGATGCTAGGTGTACCCTAACGCGGTACGAGGATGGTACCGGTGAAGGGGGGAATCATCCGGGAAAGTATTCCCGATGTTTCGCATTTTTGGACAAAGGAGCCGGAGGGGGAAAGTTGCGAGTTCGATAGGTTAGGGGGGTGTGGCGGACGAACAGGTTGCGTATCCGGATTCGTCTCGTCGTTCTGAGCAACTTTCATGTTGAAAATATTTTAATCCGAGTTATGGATTAAAAGATATAATTTTCTAAAGATTTTATTAATTTCTGAAATTTAATTAATTATTTAAATTAATTCGAAAAATAGATTAATGACATCAGCATGATGTCATGCTGATGTCGGCAGTCAACAGGGTTGACTGGTCAACCTGACCAGTGGGTTCCACTGGTCAGTGACACATTTTAATTAACAGATTAATTAAACTAATCATAATTAATTAGGGGGTGGGCCCCACTGTCATTGTTTGATTAATTAACTAACAGTTAATTAGGTTAATCTAATTGTGATTAATTAACTTAATTAATTCATTAATTAATTAATTAATTTAATTATTATTATCTATTTATTTATTTTATTTTTATTATTATTATTTTAATTCTTTTTTTTAATTAAAACGTTATGGGGGGCGGGCCCCAATTGTCATTGGGCCAGGGGGCCTAGCGGGCGCTGGGTACGGGGTGCGGGCACGCGCCCGAGTCCACCTGGGATGGGGTCGACGGGCGGCTGTGCGGGCGTAGCCCACCCAGGCGGCGAGGGAGAGCTGGGCACGGGCGCCGGTGGCCAGGGACAGAGAGGAGGGGAGGGTTCAGGGGCCGGCGTCGCCGGAGGGAGAGGAGGCCGGGCTTGGAGGCGATTCGGTGGAGGGCCGGCGACGGCGTGGAGGGGACGGCGCACGGGCTTGGGAGGCGGGACGAGGCCCGTGCGTGAAGGAGGACGCGGCCGTGCGTGGCCGTGCGTGCGAAGGCGCGGCCCGGGGCGTGCGGGGCCGCGGCTGTG
>NC_041387.1:106868515-106886130 GCF_002162155.2 Triticum dicoccoides | reverse complement strand
AGGCGAGCCAGTGACGGGCGGCGGCGGCTCCAGATCAAGCGGGAGAGGGGGCGGAGAGCGTAGCGGGGAGGGGCGAGTGGGGATCGTGGGATGGGGCGACGGGATCGGGGGCGAGCCCGATCCAGCTCATGAGGGCGACGGGGGGGAAGTGGGAGGTGCTGCGGGTGGGACTAGGGTTCGGTGGGGAGTGGGGGGTTAAGGGAGTGAGGGGGCCGGATGGGCCAGTGGGCTGGCCGGATGGGCCTGCGCCCGAATGGGCCGGTCTACTAGGCTAGTAGGCCGTGGGAGGGGGTTCCCTCTTTTTTTTTGTTAGTTTTCTTTTCTTATTTTTCCTTTTCTGTTTTAATTCATTTTAACAACTTAGACATTTTATAAAAATGTGTTTACTCCACCATAATTAACTTTGTAATATTTGACAACCCCCGAACATTTTAGTTTTAATTTTTGAAAACTTTTATCGCCATCATAATTTTGAATTGAATTTCGAAACCGTTTTGAACTAACTCGAGATTAGCAACTATAATCGAGGTGGCGTGGCAACAATAGCAGAGGATCACTGTAGCTTAATTACCCGGGCGTCACAATTATATCCTAGTCATGCTTGTATTCAGTGTGAATTAATTTTAATGCATGCTTACGACTGTTGTCGCTCTCTCAGTTGGTCGTTTCCCAGTCTTTTGCTAGCCTTCACCTGTACTAAGCGGGAATACTGCTTGTGCATCCAAACTCCTTAAACCCCAAAGTTGTTCCATATGAGTCCACCATACCTTCCTATATGCGGTATTCACCTACCGTTCCAAGTAAATTTGTATGTGCCAAACTCCAAACCTTCAAATGAAATTCTGTTTTGTATGCTTGAGCAGCTCATGTTACAACTAGGGCTGCCTATATCTTCCATGCTAGGTGGGTTATTCTCAAGAGGAGTGGACTCCGCTCCTCATTCACGAGAAAGGGTCGGTAACCGGGATGCCCAGTCCCATGATCCAAAAAGATCAAAACAAATCAAAATAATTAAACAAAACTCCCCCAGGGCTGTTGTATGTTGGAGGCACTCGTTGTTTCGAGCAAACCATGGATTGATGCTTGTTGGTGGTTGGGGGAGTATAAACCTTTACCATTCTGTTTGGGAACTGCCTATAATGCATGTAGTATGGAAGATACAGCCATCTCATAGTTGTTGTGTTGATAGCGAAAGTATGCCGCTCAAAATGTTATTCAATCTCTATTTTAAAATCAAGCTCTGGCACCTCTACAAATCCCTGCTTCCCTCTGTGAAGGGCCTATCTATTTACTTTTTATGTTGAGTCATCATCCTTCTTATTAAAAGCACCCGCTGGAGATCACACTGTCATTTGCATAGTCCGATTGCCTTGTTATAAAGCCGCATAGTCCGATTGCCTTGTTCGCTACGCTAGACACCTCCTTTAGGGACCAAATATTTGGATAAAGAGTGTCTGGGTTTTCCACGAACACCCCAGTACTAGTTATGTGTGGGCGGAAGCCGACGACTAGCCTACTTTCAGAATTTTATAAATAGCCGCACAGAAGGTAATATTTTAAATCAAATAGCGCTATATAGAGCAAGTAACTTCGTCTTTATATTACAAAAATGATAGAAGTGAATTCACTCCAAGATCGTGTCCTTGGTACATTCATCGGCCACGAGATGAGCGCCTTTCATAACGCCATCATAATGTTTTTCCGGATACCGATGCGCCTTGCCCTCTGGCAGTCCATCCTTCACCAGCTTCTCCGCGTCCAGCTTGCCCCAATGCACCTTCGCACGAGCAAAGGCTCGGCGGGCACCCTCAATGCAAACAGACCACTTGATGACTTCCAACTACAGACAGGCATTCACCATCCGCTTTATCAGGCTGAAGTAGCTGGCGGGCAAGGGCTCACCAGGCCACAGCCGGACTATGAAATCTTTCATAGCCACTTCAGCAGCCCTGTGGAGTTCAACCAACTGCTTCAGTTGGTCACTCAGAGGCATCGACTGTTCGGCTCCAGCATACTGGGACCAGAGCAGCTTCTCCGTGGAGCTCCCCTCCTCGGCGCGGTAGAACTCCGCAGCATCAGATATGCTACGTGGCAGATCTGCGAATGCCCCTGGAGAGCTCCGAATTCGGGTAAGTAAAAAAATGCCTCCTCCACATGCTTGCTTTGCATTAAGAATGTCTTACCCGCCGCTATCTTTTTGGCCGCCTGGATTTCCTACTGGGCCTTTTCGGCTTCGGCCTTGGCACCTTTCATGCTCACAAGGGCCTTCGCAAGCTTAGACTCCTTCGTCTTGTAGTCACGCTCCAAGGACTCGAACTTCTTGCCGAGCTCCTGGGGCTCTTGCTGTACCTCGCCCACCCTAGCAT
The DNA here is from genome assembly GCF_002162155.2 of Triticum dicoccoides. NCBI lineage: Eukaryota > Viridiplantae > Streptophyta > Magnoliopsida > Poales > Poaceae > Triticum > Triticum dicoccoides. Next base: position 106,883,764 of record NC_041387.1, on the reverse strand, counting down.
TCTGCTTTTCGCGCTCAATACGCTCCATGGCCGCCTTGTCTTTGGCCTCGGACATCGCCTTCTTCAGGGACGCCACTTCGGTCGTGGCCCCTATTACCAAATCATGACACTTTCTTAGGGTCACCAATTTTTTCTATCCTTTGTGATATGTGAACAGGGTATTACTCACCTTTGTTCTCTTCGAGCTGCCTCTTCGTGAGGCTGAGCTCCCCATGGGCCTGCTCCAAGTCCCGCTTGAGTCCGGATACTTCTGCAGTGCGGGCAGCAGCGGCAACCAACGCCGCCTATTTATTCACATGAACACCTAATATTAAACTCCTACGGATTATAATTGACCCTCTGTTTGGCTTTTCGTTCCGAACACCAAACAGAGTATCAGGTGCTACTACCTATCGGGTGATAACTTCACACACTTTTTACTTACCTCAAAGCCTGTTAGGAGGCTGGTGCAGGCTTCAGTTAGTCCGCTCTTGGCGGACAAAACCTTCTGAATCACCACACTCATAAGAGTGCGGTGCTCTTCGTCCATGGAAGCGCTGTGAAGCACTTCCAGCAGACTATTCGACGCCTCTAGCGTAGCGGAAGTCATCGGCACGGATGGCTCGCCCTCCTTAGCGAGGGGCTGCCTGCCTGAATCCGGAGCCTTTGGAGGCTCCGATATAGTGTCCGGCTGGGAGCCTGACTTGCTGCGGCTCCCGTCAGCACGGTCTGCAGGGATCTTGTGCCCCATGAGACCGGCGTCTAGGGTTTCGCCTTGAGGCGTCTCCGAAATCACCTCCCCTGGCTCAGGGAGCCTTTGGGACAACACCTCTGTGTTGTCCGCAGGCCGAGGGGAAGTGGCCATTGGGAGCGAATTCATCGCTGAATCGCTCAAAGACCCATCCAAAGAAGATACCTCGGGATGGGCCCTGGTCGGACTGCATATGCATGTTCGGCGTTATAACAGACTATAAAAAGAAATCGCACTAAAATACAACAGAAGTGCGGATACTTACGATCTTACTAGGGGCTTCCCCCTGGGCAGCCACTCCTCATCACTGTAGGCGGCCATGGTGGAATAATCCAGCAGGGACACCTTTCCCTTCTTGGGCGTCCTGGCCTCCCTCTTCGGGGTGGCTTTCCTCTTCTTCTCCTCCCTAGTACGGGGATGTGGCATTTCTTCATGATTCTCCCCGCTTCCGCGTGAGGAATCCGCCTCGTCATCCTTGAACGACGAGCCTATGACGACCTTGCACTGGGGACCTTTCCTGGTCCTCTGGGCCGCCCTCTTAAACCCTTCGGCCTCCCCGGATGGGGCGGCCCTCTCTTTCTCCTTCTCCTCCTCCCCTTCATGGGAGGAATGTGCCTCATCGTCTTCGGACTAGGCATCCTAAACGACCTTGCGCTGGAGACCCTTCCTGGTCCCCGGGGCCTTCTTTTCGGCCTTCTTTTCTGGCGCCTTGTAGGGCGCTAGGACTAGCATCTCCGTCAGGAGAGCGGTCGCCGGACCTTCTGGCAGCGGAGCCGGGCAGTCGATCCGCTTCGCCATCTCCACGTACTCCTGATTAAGTACACACGATAACTTAGCATCTTCCCATGAGTATGCTGGGAAAGCTACATTTGGTGATGGTTAGAAAACTCACCGGATGAGGGGACCGCTCGGCGTGGAGTCCGCGGTCCTCGGACGTGGGAGGAGGTGTTTCGGTACCCTTAAACAGCACCTTCCATGCATCCTTAAGTGTCATGCCGTAGAGCTCTCGGAGTGTCCGGTGTTCAGCCGGGACGAACTCCCATAGATTAAAAGCCCGTCTTTGGCACGGAAGAATTCGGCGGACGAGCATGACCTGGACTACGTTGACAATCTTGATGTTCTTGTCAATCATATTTTTGATATAGTTTTGAAGTCCGGTCAGCTCCGTAGGCTCGCTCCAGGCCAGGCCCTTCTTCTCCCAGGAGGTGAGCCGCATGGGAATTCCGGATCGGAATCCGGGGGCCGCCGCCCAGTTGGCGCCGTGCAGCTTGGTGATGTAGAACCACCCCAATTGCCACCCTTTCACGGTCTCCACGAAGGAGCCGTCAAGCCAGGTGACTTTAGGCATCTTGCCCACCATGGCACCTCCACACTCCGCTTGCTGGCCGCTCACGATCTTCGGCTTCATGCAGAAGGTTCGTAGTCACAAGCCAAAGTGAGGCTTGATGCGGAGGAAGGCCTCGCACACGATGATAAATGCCGAGATGTTGAGGACGAAATTTGGGGCTAGATCATGGAAATCTAGCACGTAGTAGAACATGAGCTCGCAGATGAAGGGATGAAGTGGAAATCCCAATCCACGGACGAATTGGGCGAGAAACACGACCCTCTCGTGGGGTTCCGGAGTTGGAATGACCTGCCCTGCATTCGGTAGCCGGTGCGTGATGTCTGCCGCCAAGTATCTGGTCGCCCGAAGCTTCGCAATATGCTCCTCCTTCATGGTGGAGGCCACCCACTTGCCTCCTGCTCCGGACATGTTTGGCTGTGCAGAGAAGGCGTGGACTAGGGCACTGGAGCTCGAGGAGGCAAGAATGGATTAGCAAAGGAGGAAGAAGGCGTGGGTGAAAATGGGGAACCCTTGTCCCTTTATAGAGGCGACGAAAGCGGTGCGCCTCCCCACTTGCCCATTGAAGGTCGCTTATTTCCCAAGCGCCACGATAGATGGCGCGGTTGGGTTACCCATACCCGTATTGATGGGAATCCCGTGATAACGGGACATGATCTCTGCTTTGACAAGACGTGCCGAGGAACCACCTCGCAATGTGTGTTGTGGCTGGTTGTGGGAAAATGGTTCGAATAATGACCTGACCGTAGTTGTGGCACCCTGATCCGCATGGAGCAGGGGGCCTTCGCACGTCAGCCCAGGATAACACCTGACGCATGACAGGTCCATGATACAGCATTCCAGGTACAGGAATATTCATCAAATACATGTGTATATGATTACATCAGTGATGAATATCATCTTCTGGCATAGCCCTAAGGCTATTTACATGGCAGCAAAAGTCTATAAAAATGGTGGCGGAAGTCTTGGCAGCATATTACTCTTGCTGGGCTCCACAACTCACAGGACTGGCAAGATTACGGCCTAGCACGACGGAACAAGTGAACGACCTACAAAACTGGCATGACACGCCAGGTTAGTACATTGAAGGTACTTGCATGACAACCAAATACATAGCATCCAAACAAGCAGAAGACAAAGCAAAAACCAAGCATCTACAACAACCTATCTCATATCAGAAACTAAACATGGCATAATATCAACCGAAGACATAAATCAAACTAACCTCATGGCATCCACTAGCATGGCAACAACATGGTATATCAAGTTTACTTCTAACATGGCAACAACAAAGCATATCATATCATCTCAATCATATCAATCAAAGCATGGCATCATGAAACTCTACTGAAAGTAAACTACCAATCATATCAAATGCAGACATAGCATGTTAACTGTATGCAGCCATCTCATGTTCTACCATGATTCTTTACATGCAAACATATTACTCATGCAATGCAACCAAACTTGTGCACCGAGTCCCTAGGACTCTCTTACCAACGGTAATCACCTCATATCCTGATTACAAATAGAAACAAACCCGTGATCCTTACGGCGATCACAACCCAACCAACAACTGGCCCGTGATCCTTACGGCGATCACAACCCGACCAACAACTGGCCTGTGATCCTTACGGCGATCACAACCTGACCACATCTGGCCCGTGATCCTTAACCACATTAACCAGCTTAATTATTTCAGGTTTATCCTCCATTTCGACCAAGACCCGATAGTGTACCCTACTACAAACTCATGCCCAAGACCGAGGACGCGGCTATCGATAGTTTAAATACACTCTGCAGAGGTAGCGCACTGTACCCACACTACGGAACCCATGGCCTCGCACTCCCATTCGGGTGGACCAATGACATTCCGACGAAACCGATCTATTGTCATGACACTCTCCCGGCCACTCCGACTCACTCCCCACTAGGCTAGTCCTGGGTGGCCCCGTGTCTACCTCCAGACACCTCGACCACCGTCGTGGCCATGATCCACTCTGGGACCCGGTACCAAAACTTAACTTAACAACGGGCTCACAAGGTTATGCTCCGCCTACCTAATCAGGGTAGCACGTGCCCATAACCTTCCCTAGTTGGAGGCACCGACTAGAGGCACAACAATAGACCGCATTAAGGTCGTCCCATACCAGCAAATGTGGTTGCACTTGGAAAAAGTTCGATTTGGCAGCACTATGACTCGATCCCATCGATGACGGAGGGGTTCTATTATTATTAAGTCATATTATTATCTTCTCCATCATCAATCATCATACCAGCATTTTAACATGAATGCAACAATGAGCATACATCATAGAAATGCTTTAACAAAACATCGAGCTTCTCAAGTGAACACTTACAGCATAATGAACATGACAATACCAAGTACTAACATATCCACGGTGCATTACCATCATCATAGTATTTTATAATGATGACATGAAAATAATTAGAGTAGTGACATGGCATCATCAATAACAACATTCTAATTATCATGTCAAGAAATAGCATGAAAACACAAGCATGCATGGTAAGCATAACGGAATAAGTGCAAATGAAAACGAGAAGAAAAACTGCAACTACACACACACAAGGTGCAAGCAAAGTCAACATGCAAGTTTGGGGCCCATGATAAGAGGTTGGCTTGCCTGGGGGTCGACAAATACTCCGGGAAGAAGTGAGAAACGACCGCGGAAAAATTGTCGGAAATAGTTCTCTCTCGGAGGGGGCTGTTTACGGACAAGGGCAAAGTAGTCATTTTCATAGTGTTAAACCATAGTGAAAATGATGGGAACGGAACGGGCTCGACGAGATGAAGACGTGGGCATTGGATTTACCTCAATCGGAGTTACGGTTGTCGAGATACGAGGGGTTGAAGTTCAGGGACCTATCGGTGAAAATATTTCAGCAAACAGGCCCTTGGAGGAAGAAAACTGATCGTGCATTGTCTGGAATACGTCTTCGGTCCAGAGAAACGGCTTCGCGGCGGGGCGCTTCCACTTGGCTGACGTGGCGTGGACCGGGTCAAAGGGCAGAGGCGGGGCCGGGCTCCTGGGTCGCTGACGAGTGGGGCTGCGGGGCCCACCTGGCCAGGTCAATGCTTCAGTCGGCCGCTTCCTTTCTCTTCCCCGATGCACGCCCGCGGGACAGAGGGCGGCCATGCTCTGGTGACGAGCACCGGCGACACGGGCCACCTCCGGCGAGGCTCCGGCCACCGGCGTACTCACCACGGAGAGGCGCATCCGTTCCCCCACTTCATGGACTCCAAAAACGAGGGGGACGACGGCGTTCTTGAGAATGGCGGATGGCGTTGGAGGGCTTCGGTCATCGGCGAGGGGAGGGCTACGGTGGCTCCAGCGATGAAGCGAGGAGCTGGGAGGTTCCGCCGGAGTTCAGAGGATCTGATGGGGATGCTAGGAGGGAGGAAGGGGCTCCGATGGCCGCGGATTTAGTCGGTCACCGACAGCGGCCATGGCGATGGGGGAGGTCAGAGAGGCTCGGAGGCGAGGGGGAGAGAGCTGCGGGAGGCTTGGGGACCGTGAGGGGGCTCGGGGCTGGCTACTTATAGCCGCGGAGGAGCTCGAGGGGGAGGGGGCGAGGTGGCACGCGGCGGGCGACGTGTCCGCGCGTCGGCGACGGCGCAGCGTCGATAGGCGCGGCCAGAGCTCACGGGGACGCACGGGAAGGCGACGAGGGGGGTCACGACGAGTGCCAGAGGCTCACGGAGACGAGGGGCACTCGCAGACGAGCGGGGGAAGAAAACAGAAAAGAGGAAGAAGACGATGGCCACGGGCGCACAGCTCGACCCTTGGCACGGCTCGTCGGAGAAGAAAACGGAGGGGGCGCGGGGTCAAGGCGAACGGAAACGACGATGCGGAGCTGAAGGACATTAATGGCGAGGTCAGGGACGGTCGGAGCAGCGCTGACGTCCAGAACAGTGGCTAGACCACCGTTTTGGCAGGCTGCACGCATGGTCACCGCTGGCATAGCGCGCTCTGGAGGTTTTACAGCGGTTAAACCATGTCTACTGCGCAGTCCTTCGAGCGTGAAGTATTACTATGGTAAATACTTGGGCAGAGACAAAGGGAGATGAGTAAAACAAGCTCCACAAGTTTGCTGTTGCAAACTTGGCAACTTGCTGGAGATAAAACCAGAGAGGTGAAATGGTAGAACTGATGTCTGAGAGTCTTAGGGTAGCAAGGACTACGGTCCTGGGAGTTTTTAGGGCATTAGGACAATTATTTAGCATAGCTGCACTGCAACTGCTAAATCTGGTCCAGAAAACAAATGATGATGAAGCACTCACTAGGAGTGTTGGATTGAGCTATAACTTGGCAAATCCTCATGATTTGGCCATAAGTAGATGCTGAAAAAAGATCAGCCGAAATGGACTTGCCAAATTGGTACTTTCTTCACAAGCATTACTTTGGACCAGAAACTTGGGAAAATCCTAGGACAATATTGTCTAAATAAAATTCGCCAAAATCTTGGGTAGGTGGTTTATATGGATAGGAGAAGGCTTGGAATTATTTTAAGCCATAATGGGGCAATATAAAATATACTTACTTCACAAACTGAAAATTTGGACAGAGAACAAGAATTGCTCCTGTGCTCACATAGCTCAATGAAATGAGCTGAATTTCTGTGAAAGCTAATGATTTGATATACGTGAGAGGACGGAAAAGTTTCATCTCATTTGGAAACTCTATGAAGGTACTTCCTTCACAAAGTGACAATCTGGTCAGAAACTTTGACAAATTGCACAGGGAGCTAGGATGATTGGATTGAGCTAATCTTTAGTATCCATGGGTTATGTATCAATATTAATGACCCTACCAATTTTCATCCTAAATGGAATTAGGAATAAGGCACTTCCTTTGCAAAGTTCCAGAGAAGGCAGAAACTTGCATTGGATCATGTGCCCAATTTTTGAACTGATGAGCATGAGATGGTGATGGAACTAGTGATTATATAGCAAGGAAAAACTCCACAATTTATTTGAGAATTTTATCTTCTATAAAAATAATAGTTCCTTTAGAAAATGGCAGAAATGCAATATTGGTATTAAATAGGAAAAGGCAATTTTCCTTATTTAATTATGGCCAATATAATTGCAAGAGTTTGTATTAGGCATAATTATCAACTCCACAAATTCACATGAATTTAGGAGATGTCTATCTATGCCTCTTGATTTTATTCCTCGGAAAGGCAAGAAAAGGAATAAATCACAATTCAAAAATATTGCATGGGACTTGGCAATATTTTTGCATATCCAAGGTTGAAAAGGATAGGAGGGTCTCTAGGAACAGATGGGATGATCAACAGATCAAGGAAAATGATAGCTCCTTTGTAATCACAAAGGGCACATTCAAATTCCAAAAATTTGGAATTAGGGTTTGAGAGGGTTTAGGATGATGCAACTGAGGTCTTGCCCACTGAAAAAGACATGAGCAAGTTTTGAAAGGTTGGAAATGACAAGAATTCTCATAGTCATCAGCAAAACTCAGGAGAAAGATTTTAAAAAATGAGTGCCAGGAAGGAATAACACCACAAAAATTGACAACCCAATTTTGGGGCTGTTACAATAGTGTCGTGTCACCTTGTCTAAAGTTGTCAGCAGATTACACTTGTGAAATATTATTCTCTCTACGGTGGTACGCGAAGATCGTCTTGCAGATGCGGACACGATTCAGGTGTTCGATAATTACTTTGGAGTATTCAGAAATGGAACCCGCCTTGCAATGCCGAAGACAAACTGCGCGCCGGACTCATCGTCATTGAAGCCTGGTTCAGGGGCTACTGAGGGAGTCCTGGATTAGGGGGTATCCGGACAGCCGGACTATATACTTTGGCCGGACTGTTGGACTATGAAGATACAAGACTAAAGACTTCATCCCGTGTCCGGATGGGACTCTCCTTTGTGTGGAAGACAAGCTTGGCGATTCGGATATTATATTTCCTTCCTCGTAACCGACTCCATGTAAACCCTAGCCCTCTCCGGTGTCTATATAAACCGGAGAGCTTAGTCCGTATGAGGATGATCACAACATTCATAATCATCATAGGCTAGCTTCTAGGGTTTAGCCTCTATGATCTCATGGTAGATCAACTCTTGTAACACCCATATCATCAATATCAATCAAGCAGGAAGTAGAGTTTTACCTCCATCGAGAGGGCCCGAACCTGGGTAAACATTGTGTCCCTTGCCTCCTGTTACCATTAGCCTTAAACGCACAAATCGGGACCCCCTACCCAAGATCCGCCGGTTTTGACACCGACAATCACCCCACTCGACATTGGTGGGCATAGATTGGATCTTTTGCACGTCCACCACCAAGTCCTTGCTCCCGGTCATATGATTTGTTGCTCCACTATCGAGCAACCATGATCCCCCACCGGAAGCAAACACCTACACGAGATCAATGCTTGGTTTTAGGTACCCATTTAGTAATGGGTCCTTTGATGTTAGTAACAAGGGTCTTAGGAACCCAAATAGACCATTCAATGTACTCATAAGGAGAACCAACAAATTTAGCATAAACATGCCCATCACTAGCACGACACAACACATAAGAAGGGTTAAAGTCGCTGGCTTTGTTGGAGGAGGTGGTTTTACCCTTTTTGACATCAACACCCTTCACATTGTTCTTGTTCTCCTTGGGAGCACCCTCTCCCTCTTTCACGAAGGTTTGCTTGAGAGGAGGAGGTCGTTTGGTCTTGTCGTTCTTCTTCTTGTTCTTGGACTTGGGTGCGAATCCAATTCCCTCCTTGGCCACAACTTCCTTTTGATTGCTCAAAAGATCGTTGAGGTTCTTCTCACCTTGAATTCATGTCACAAGGCCTTTCCCAAGTTGATCCGTCAATTTGGCATTCTCCTCCACAAGATGCACATGCTCACAACACGGGTTAGTGGCATATGCATTATCAATTAATACCATATGAGGAAAGGTGGCCTTTTCCTTGGTTAGCTTAACTTGGAATTGAGCATGAGACCCCTTGAGGTTTGCATGAGCACCCTTCAAGACCTTGTGGGCCTTGTCAAGTACATCAAACTCCTCCTTGAGTCTAGCATGATCAACCCCAAGTTTAGCCTTCTCGAAAGTTAGCACACGAGACACAACAAGAGCATGATCAAGATCTTTCGTTAACTTGGCATGGTCATCGTTGTGTGACTCCTCAAGAGCCAAACGATGCCCACGCTCTTCCTCAAGAGCATTAGAGAGATCCGATATCTCATCAGCATAGTCACGACTATGACCTTCCATCTTAGAGATGGTTTCTTCGTGAGCCTCGATCATGTCATTGGCTTCACCAAGTTGTTCCAAGAGAGCAACAAAGTGCTTCTTGGATTTTCCCTTGAGATTACTCATAAAAGACTCAAATTCATTTACTTCCTCATTAGACCCCTCACTTTCATCAATGCCATCCGTCAAAGAGGGATTAGTAATGATGTTGGTTTTGATGTTGGGGGTTACCTTGTTGGTGGCTTTAGCCATGAGGCACTTGGCGCTGATGTTCTCGTTGGGTGAATCGAAGAGAGACATCCGGGGAGTTGTGGCAATGGCAACGGATGCCATGGCCATTGCTTCACTATCTTCATCATCATCATCATCATCCTCACGGTATTCTTCTTGAACCACCAACCCTCGAGTAGGAGTCTTCTTGGTGAAGTTGTTCTTGTTGGGGAAGGATTTGGCTTTGTCTTTTCGGATGAGCTTGCCACCATTGTCTTCCCGCTTCTCGTAAGGACAATCCGCAACGAAATGGCTCACATTGCCACAGTTGTAACAAGTTCTTACTCATTGCTTGCCCTTGAGGCCACTTGAGTTGTTCTTGTTGAAATTGGGCCTTGAGTTCTTCTTGCTCCAAAATTTCCTTGAAGCAAGAGCCATGTGCTCATGATAATCATATTTAGTATCTTCGGGGTTGCTCTCCTCATCTTCCTCTTCTTCCTCTTCTACCACAATAACCTTGGCCTTTAAGGCAAGGTTGGGCTTCTTTGCCCTTTGAGAGCAGAGCACCGTGTTATCGGCGGTCTTGTCCAAGATGCTCACTGCAACAAACTGATCCAACACTTCACTTGAGATCATGGAGTGGAAGTCCGGTCTTTGATGAATGACAGAGGACATGGCCTTGTTGTAAGGCATCATGGCCTTGAGGAACTTGCGCTTGATCCAATTGTCATCCATGTCCTTGCTCTCATGATCTCGGAGTGAGACCACGAGTTTGGTTACTCTGCGAAAGAGCTCACGAGGTTCTTCATCTTCTTTCATTGCAAACTCACCGGCTTCATCTTGCACCACTTCATAGTTGGAGCGTTGAATGCTTGCGCTTCCCCGATAGAGAGACACAACACATTGCCATGCGTCCTTGGCCATGGCATGGGGTCGGAGATGAGGGAGATCTTCGGGGAGGATAGCATCTTGGATGATGAAGAGAGCATTCTCATTGAATTTATTATCCACTTCTTCTCTAGGGGTGAAGTTGCTTCGGTCATGTGGATAGAAACCTTCTTCAATGATTCTCCAAAGATTAGTATTCACATGATTTAAATGATGCTTGAAGCGATACACCCAAGAATCAAAATCCTCATTTTCACAATCTTAGGAGGAGGGCCGGCATGATTTAAATGAGTAGAGGGAATCGGTCCTCCATAAGTTGGAGGTTCCACATGGGCAAATATGCCGGTGCCATTTCTACCACTAGTAGAAGGACCCTTCTCACTATTAGCTTCCCCCTTGTCGGAGTTAGCATCCGTCACCTTGTTCGTGGGATCACCCACTTTCAACGGCGAGGTAGATAGTTTAAGTCCTTCTAAGAATTTATTAAACATGCTTTCAACCTTGTCTGTCATGGAGGTTTTCAATGTGTCCAAGGCCACATTGAATTCCTCACGGGACACCGAGGTTTCCCCATCACCCGTAGATGAGATCGGATTCACACCGGAGTGCTCCTCCACACCGTCTACGGTGTCAACCGTACTCTTCGGACGGCAAAGTCCTTAATAAAGAGACGAGACTCTGGTACCAATTGAAAGGATCAATATAGTTGACTAGAGGGGGGGGGTGAATAGGCAACTAACAATTTTTAGCTTTTCTTTACCAAATTAAACTTTGCATCAAAGTAGGTTGCCTAAATATGCACCTAGGTGAACAACCTATATGATGCAACAACAATAAGTGCACAAGCAAGCAAGGGATACAACACAAAAAGCTTGCACAAGTAAAGGCACGATATAACCAAGAGTGGAGCCGATGGAGACGAGGATGTGTTACCGAAGTTCCTTCCTTTTGAGTGGAAGTACGTCTCCGTTAGAGCGGTGTGGAGGCACAATGCTCCCCAAGAAGCCACTAGGGCCACCGTATTCTCCTCACGCCCTCACACAATGCCAGATGCCGTGATTCCACTATTGGTGCCCTTGAAGGTGGCGATCGAACCTTTACAAACAAGGTTGGGGCTATCTCCACAACTTAATTGGAGGCTCCCAATGACACCACGAATCTTCACCAAAATGGACTATGGCTCTGAGGTGACCTCAACCGTCTAGGGTGCTCAAACACCCAAGAGTAACAAGATCCGCTAGGGATTAGTGGGGGAATAAAATTTCTCTTGGTGGAAGTGTAGACCGGGCCTTCTCAACCTATCCCGAGCAAATCAGCAAGTTTGATTGGCTAGGGAGAGAGATCGGGCGAAAATGGAGCTTGGAGCAACAATGGAGCTTTTGGGGGAAGAGGTAGGTCAACTTTGGGGAAGAAGACCCCTTTATATAGTGGGGGGAACCATCCAACCGTTACCCCTCCAAGCAGCCCCGCAGAGAGCGGTACTACCGCTTGGGTGGGCGGTACTACTGCTGAGCCATCGGTACTACCGTGCCACCTAGTGGTATTGCCGCGCACATGAGGGGAGCAAGGTCCTAGACCCAGAGCGGTACTACCGCAGTGGTAAGGGCAGTACTACTGCTCGAGAGCGGTACTACCGCCACTACTGCCGCAGCTAGTGCCGCAGAACCCGACACGAGAAAACGAGGCCTCGAGTCGAGGCGGTAGTAGCCCGGAGCCATAGCGGTACTACGGTGGAAGACAGCAAGCGGTACTACCGCTGAGGAGCAGTACTACCGCTTGTTGTGCTTCGGCGGTACTACCGCTGTGGCCCGTGGTACTACCGCTGGGACTAGACATGGCAAGCCAGGAAGGGACGGAAAACTCCATTGAAGCGAGAAGGATCAGCGGGTGCGATAAGGATGTGTACGTGTTGATTCCACCCTAGCCTTACCAAAGCGGATCCCCTCTTGATAGTACGATGACTCCTATGAAACTAGTCCACCAACAGAGAAACGAAGGAGCTGCACCGTCTTGAATAAAACACCGAGGGGAGGGAATCGTCTCGTGCCAAAGGATGAATCTCTGAAAGTCTCAACACACAGGATTAGTCTGAAAAAGCATTGTCATCAATCACCAAAACACCTTGGGGATAAATATGCCCTTACAGCTGTGGACGACGTCGTCGGGGAAGAGGCTCCGGCTGGGTGGCGGATGGAGGAGGGTGTGGGGCTTCGCGTGTTTTCGCAGCCTCGGTGTACGAATGGGTGGGCGGATGGGATGGGAGTGGGGAACCATGGCTTAGGGACGCGCTTGTCCGAAATGTGGGGTAAGTTACAAAAGTACCCCCACCGATTTGAGGCGGTTCTTTCGGTTCAGGGGTATCATGGGCATTTCGCGTGTCAGGATTTCACAGGAGGTGGGAGTTTTCACGCGCGTTGTAATTTTGGAATAGCAAGGCGCGGGTTGAGATGAAGGGAGTTGTCGGAGCACAATGATACAAAGATATATCTTAAATATTTCGGGCTAACAAGGTGCGGATTGAAGAGGCGGGAGTTTCACAGCACAATAGACAGAGATGCTAGCTTGAAATTTCGGCATAACAAGGCGTGACTTGAAATTTCGGGAGAACAAGGTTAACGTGTACCAAAAAAAAAGACAATTCCCACCTCATCACTAGAGAGAGCCATGTCCTGTTTTACTATATTACTAGAAATGCATTCAAATACAACAAAAAAACTAAAAAATCAGGACAACAAACATAACGTGTACAATACCAAAACAATTTGCACTTCCCTCATTAATAAAAAAACAATGTGTGTTGTCTAGCATATGGACTAAATTTGAGTACATTTTCCCTGTTTGAATGGGATTGTACTCGGGTTAGTTATACAACCATCTAAATATTATCTTTGCAAAACATGACATGAATATAGGAGAAGTAAATTCCTATATAAATACGAAGTACATGTACATACGATCTCAAATTCAAATATATGTATCCATTTTGTGTTGAATTCAAATCATAGTACATGTATGCTCTAGCTAGATGTTCGGAATCTAAACCATGTATGATATACTACGTACAATGTGTTTAACACGCACAACACACACACAAACACCATTTAGACTAGTAAGGTACACGTGCATTGCACACATGAGATTTGGCAATCAAATTATGAATAAATACCACATTATAACATGTAAGATTTGAGTCATATGTGCATGATGTAGATGCTCGTTTAATTCTTATAGTTCATTTCATTCAAAATCATCTAGTTTTTATAAGAAAGCTAATCTATTTTAAGGTTCATGGAATTGTGCGTTGTAAGGAATAAAGTAAAAACAAATAATGGAAAATCATGTAGAAAAACATTTGGGCAATTCTGATATGGAAGATTCTAGAACAAAGAAGAAGTGCTTGTGTTTTGAGGTTTGTGCATTATGCTTAAGTTCAACCATGGAGTCTTCTAGATTGTACATGTGGCAAAATCTGGTGGAATCTAGATGATATCCAATGGCCAGTAGTGCTCAAATTTGCCATCTCTGCACCATCGGGTTGGCCTCATCCAACGACCATCTTTCAAAGTTAAAGTTATCCGCACATTATATAAAAAATATGGAATATAAAATATATTGGGGTATAGATATAGATATGTGATGCGAAAGCGACCCATCATCTCCAATTAGAATAGTGTGTCCATGCACGGATGCGATGTGGCCAAATGATGTCTGCCATCGGTATCTCAAATTCAAATTAGTCCAACCTTGTTCAATGTGTATACATTACAACATGCTCGTTTCCAAACCACACCACACAGATCTCCATTATATTCATGCATGCATGGGTTTCAAATATCATGATCTCTTATTCAAATATTTGAATTCAACTTTACATTGATTATGACCTCATCTAGTCTTTTACACCCACACAGTCGTCTTGTCTTTATAATTGTACCACTAACTTTCTCTCGTGCATGCATGCACAAACACTACCGGTCGGCATTATCCATCGCACACATGCAATCTTTTTCTTCAGGTCGGTCTCCCATGCAGGCACACACACACACAAACATCCCCATCTCTATCATATCGGGCATTCTTTATCTCTCACGTGCATGCGCAATGATCGATGTCCTCTATGTGTGTGTGTATATAGCTAGGTCTTTCATAGTTTTCCACACAAACCAATCAATCTATATATCTAGTGAGGTCTCACCCTCTTTCCTGTCCACATTGATCGATCTATACCTCTCTATATAAGATTACATATATAGTGTGACGCCCGAATAATTAAGCTACAGTAACCCTCTACTAATGATGCCACGTCACCTAGATTACTGTTGCTAAACTCGCGTTAGTTCGAAACCTAGTTCGAATTTCAAAATTTAAAACCGAGGCAAACAATAAAAGTTTTAAAATATTAAACAAAAATGTTCGGTGTGTGACCAATATTGCTAAAGTAATTATATTGGAGAAAGCATAATTTTACAAAGTGCCAAAGTGCTTTAAACTACATAAAATAGAAAATAAAAAGAAATAAAAGAAAACAGAAAGCAAACTAACAAAAAAAAGAGAAAGGCCCCATTGAGCTTCGGCCCAGCAGGCGGCCCATTCGGCCACACCGACCGGCCCAACCCCTCCCCTCCATAACCCCACCAGGGGAAACCCTAACCTACCCACTCCCCGATCCCCACTCCCCCCCACTCTCCCCTCACTCCCCCGATCTGGAACGAGATCGGGGCGACCACGCCACCGCCCCGGATCGCCGTCGCCGTTGCCTTCTCGCCCCCCCTCTCCTCGCGCGACCCCCCCATCTGAAGCCGGTGCCACCCGTCTCCGACCCCGTCGCCCTC
>NC_041387.1:106860465-106868005 GCF_002162155.2 Triticum dicoccoides | reverse complement strand
CGCGTCCCGTGCGCCCGCACCGTGGCCGGCCGCCCGTTGCTCCCTGGCCACAAGGCCTGCCCCGTCCTCGCTCCCCTCGCATCCCCACTCTGGCGGCGCCTCCCGCGGCCATCCGACCCGCGGCCCTCCTCGTGCCGTGCTGCCGCGGCCCCGCTGCCCCAACCGCGCTACTGGCCCGCGCCCGCGGCCACCCCTCTTCGTCGACGCCCCGTCTCCGGCCGCTCCGGCCGCCGCGACTGGCGTCTCCCCTGGCCGGTGCCCTGCTGCGCCGGGTCATGGGCTCCGCCCGCTAACGGGCGCCCCGTAGCCCCCCTGCACCCGCGCGCCCATGCGCCCGTAACCGCACCGGTGGCGCCCACACGCCCGCAAAGGCCCTAGGCCACTGACCGAGCGGGCCCACCCCTAAAATGAAAATTGAAAAGAAATGAAAATGTAATTAATAAAATCATTAATTAGTTAATTAATTAATTAGTAAAACAATTAAGTTAATTAATCATGTTAAATTAATCTAATCAATTAGTTAATTTAATTAAGCAGAAATTAATTAGCTAAACCCTACATTAAACTGAAAGGTGTATGACATGCGGGACCCACACATCAGTTTGACCCAGTCAACCCCCTGTTGGCTGTTGACGTCATGCTGACGTCACGATGACGTCAGCATGCACTATTCTGGATAATGTTGATTTAAATTAATTAAATAAATTCAAAAAATGATTTAAAACTTTAGAAAATCATATAAAATAAAACCGTAGCTCACATGGGAAAACTTTCTACATGAAACTTGCTCAGAACGACGAGACGAACCCGGATACGCAGCCCGTTTGTCCGCCACGCACCCCTAACATATCAAACCCGCAACTTTCCCCCTCCGGCTCCTCTGCCCGAAAACGCGAAACACCGGGGATACTTTCCCGGATGTTTCCCCCTTTCGCCGGTATCACCTACTACCGCGTTAGGGCACACCGAACACCGCGTATTGCCTTGTTACGCTTTGTGATGCTTTGATTGCTCTATTATTTATTGTGTTCCCTCTCCGTTACTTCTTTCTGGTAGACCCGTGACTGCCAGCGACCCCCAGTTCGACTACGGTGTTGACGACCCCTCCTTCTTGCCAGAGCAACCAGGCAAGCACCCCCCTTGATCACCAGATATCGCCTATTCTTCTCTATACTGCTTGCATTAGAATAGTGTAGCATGTTACTGCTTTCCGTTAATCCTATTCTGATGCATAGCGTGTCATTGTTGCTACAGTCATTGATACCTTACCCGCAATCCTAAATGCTTAGTATAGGATGCTAGTTTATCATCATTGGCCCTACATTCTTGTCAGTTTGCCTTGCTATACTATTGGGCCGTGATCACTCGGGAGGTGATCACGGGTATATACTATATATACATACATACTATACAGATGGTGACTAAAGTCGGGTCAACTCGTTGAGTACCCGCAAGTGATTCGGATAAGGGGGCTGAAAGGACAGGTGGCTCCATCCCGGTAGAGGTGGGCATGGGTTCCCGACGGCCCCCGACTGTTACTTTGTGGCGGAGCGACAGGGCAGGTTGAGACCACCTAGGAGACAGGTGGGCCTGGCCCTGTTCGGCATTCGCGGATACTTAACACGCTTAACGAGATCTTGGTATTTGATCTGAGTCTGGCCACTGGCCTATACGCACTAACCAACTACGCGGGAACAGTTATGGGCACTCGACGTCGTGGTATCAGACGAAGCCTTCGTGACGTCAGCGACTGAGCGGCGCGCGCCGGGTTGGACTGCGTTAATGCAACTTCCTTTGTAATGGAGGTTGCTAGGTCTGCTCACCGGCCGCGTACGCAACGTGCAGGTGTGCTAAGGGCGATGGGCCCAGACCCTTGTGCGCTTAGGTTTAGACCGGCGTGCTGACCTCTTTGTTGTGCCTAGGTGGGGCTGCGACGTGTTGATCTTCCGAGGCCGGGCATGACCCAGGAAAGTGTGTCCGGCCAAATGGGATCGAGCGTGTTGGGTTATGTGGTGCACCCCTGCAGGGAAGTTAATCTATTCGAATAGCCGTGATCTTCGGTAACAGGACGGCTTGGAGTTGTACCTTGACCTTATGACAACTAGAACCGGATACTTAATAAAACACACCCTTCCAAGTGCCAGATACAACCCGGTGATCGCTCTCTAACAGGGCGACGAGGAGAGGATCGCCGGGTAGGATTATGCTATGCGATGCTACTTGGAGGACTTCAATCTACTCTCTTCTACATGCTGCAAGACGGAGGCTGCCAGAAGCGTAGTCTTCGATAGGACTAGCTATCCCCCTCTTATTCTGGCATTCTGCAGTTCAGTCCACTGATATGGCCTCCTTACACATACACCCATGCATATGTAGTGTAGTTCCTTGCTTGCGAGTACTTTGGATGAGTACTCATGGTTGCTTTCTCCCCCCTTTTCCCCCTTTCCTTTGTTTCTGGTTGACGCAACCAGATGCTGGAGTCCAGGAGCCAGACGCCACCGTTGACGACGACTCCTACTACACCGGAGGTGCCTACTACTACGTGCAGCCCGCTGACGACGACCAGGAGTAGTTTAGGAGGATCCCAGGCAGGAGGCCTGCGCCTCTTTTGATCTGTATCCCAGTTTGTGCTAGCCTTCTTAAGGCAAACTTGTTTAACTTATGTCTGTACTCAGATATTGTTGCTTCCGCTGACTCGTCTATGATCGAGCACTTGTATTCGAGCCCTCGAGGCCTCTGGCTTGTATTATGATGCTTGTATGACTTATTTATGTTTTAGAGTTGTGTTGTGATATCTTCCCGTGAGTCCCTGATCTTGATCGTACACGTTAGCGTGCATGATTAGTGTACGATTGAATCGGGGGCGTCACAAGTCGGTATCAGAGCCGACTGCCTGTAGGAATCCCCCTTACAACTCCTTGGCCGAAGTCATGTCTAGACTTTACAAAACTTTTACTAACATGGCTGTGCGGCCCATGGGCCCACGTCACCATTGGGTGGTATTAGGATCTTTTACTCCTTGTCTATACTCTGGGGCTCTGATCTCTCTTCTATTCGGGTTAAATGAATTTTGCTAAATCTAACATTAGGATCTCGTTATCACTTTCACCCGGAGAGCCCCTTATTTCTGATGATCGTCTGCTGCACGTGAAGACCCTGAAGATACTCTCCGTTGTTAACCCGAGAATTTATGTTCATCGCATTTGCAATTCCCCTTCCACCGTCAACCCTTATGGATAACTACTTGCAGTTGTTATTCTTACATTCATCCCCAGTTGGTCTTGTTATTACCAGATACCTCGAAACACTCATTGTTGTTTCGATAATCCTTTGAGCTTACCGCCTTGCTGTTCTTTGTCACCTGAATACCCCTATGGATAATTCTCGCACTTATCGAGTATCCGCTCATCCCCCAGTTGTTCATGTGTTTCACAATGGTCTTCGAAATACTATTCGATCCTCCAAAAATCCTTAGTAGCTTATTGTTCTGTCATACTTGTTACTTGCATGATGGATACTTTCCATATGTCTGGCAATATTCGTTAGTATCCTTAGGCATCGTCATTTTGATCCTTTTGATTCAACATGAGTGCGAATGCACGCAATCATCAGTTGATCCTTTTAAATTATCTTTTCGGCTCAGACATCATTTTAAACATGAGTTGGTTCTCAACCAATCCAAATGCCGTCGATAGTACCCCTAAGGCTATTCAACTTATCCACCCCTAATCAGAACATTGCTTCTGTTCCCTTAATTTGGAAATCATAATTCCTTTGCATTTGAGCTCTGGATTAGTCAGTTGTTTCTATAATCCAATGCCCTTGCATTGTTACTTCCTCTGATTGTGTGCCGATGCTCACATCAGCTCTGTTATGGACCGACAGATCCTTTAATGGATTTTATCATACATTGTCTTTCATATTCAATAACCTTGTGAGCCTTCCCTTGGATACATAATGCCTTTGGTAAATTGTATCATCTACTTTCTCAACCTTGCTCTACTTTCGAGCTTGTGATATTTACTCTTGAAAGTTGTGGTATATGTTTCTAAGAAGCCCCTATGGGTTGAACCTATACCTTCCTTAAAAACCGTATGAACCGGAAGGTTTTGACAAGTCAACCCTTCTAGTGTTTAGCAGATAATTTTCTACCATACAACTTCTTTGAGAACGAGAAGTGAATGGAAGGTTATGCATTATGGAAGTGGGAGTCGACCTTGAACTTTGTGTTCATGCCCATGGACACGATGTAGATCTTATCATTAAAGCTTCTCTTAAATTAATTATTCCCTTGGTATAAGTACATCTTATATCTGGGATCTGGCCTTTTGCAATTGTGGTTCCGACCATGATCTCCTTTAAATACCATTTCTCGTGCATGTTTAAGCACTTATCTTCTTTAGAGCAATACCCAGTCCAAGCTCTACTTTGGACTGTCATCGAGTATTACCCCCTGGTATCTCAAGATTATCACGGAACTGCATAACTTCTTATGAGTTCTTCATCAAGTGCTACATTCTCATTGATTCCAATTTTTCACGGGCTCTGAGTTATTAAACACTCAAAGGCACCGATAACTGACTCGAGTCCGCATGGCGATTAAACAACTCTTGGTAACCTTCATTACTTACGAGTTTGAACTCAATCACGTCATCCCTAGCCTGTTTGGCTATATCCTTGTCGTGCCGATTTTAACTGCGTTACCTGGTCCTTCTTCCCAGAGCACAATTTTTGACGGTGAGCTAAGCTTACATCGATTTTCCTCATCATATCATTTCGCCTTGAACTGCAAGCTTGATTTCGAGTTTCGATCGTAACCATGGTTCTAATAACCTTCCGCTTCATCATTCCTTTGACTTGTTGTCGTTGCTGATTGATTACATCTTCATGGAGCCTGTCGACAAAATTTGTCATGATCATCATCAACATCTTGACTCCTTCCTGGATATCAATTGAATACATGATGGGAAATACCATCCTTGCCCTCGATGATTTGTGTGGTCATCGACCACTTTAATGCCTCCCCTCCAACACAAACTTGTTCGTGTTCTGTGTTATACCTTGAGTTCCTTGCTATCCAGCCTTTGATCTTAATTACCTTGGAGTATTACCATCTCTTTTGTCAAGAATGTGGTGAGAATTACTCCACCTCTTAAGAATTCTTGGTATAGTGATACTTCTCACCATCACCATTCTCTCTTGGTCCCCGTGTTGATTCGATTGGTGATGTTGGGCTCTGCCCTTCTAGCAACCATATTGCTTTGAAGATTATGGTTGACATTTCATTATTAGACCATTGGATATCGAATCACCATTCTAAACATTGATCATGTACCTATGCCCATATTTCGGGTGCACCTTTCAACCAATGTTTACTCGTGGATGTTCTCCTCGAGCATACATCATTATATCATTTGATCTGACAAGTGTTATCTCCTTGCTCGGATAATTATGGAAATCCATCTTTTGGGAATCTCAATGAATTGTCGCTGAGTCCCTCAGCCACCTCCTAACCCTCTCCTTGATTTAAACTCTTGTTTCGGAACTTGCTTCCATAGTTTATTTCCCGAGAATCTTGCAACTCCATCACGTCAAATTGAGTTGCACCCTTCCTTCTCAGGCATCATGAGTCTGAGGTATCCTGACACCAATCAGATCCAAATCTTGGGTCTTATTTCCAAGAGATATAACATTGGCCTTTATATGACCCGGTAAGGTGATGTCATGCGTAGCACACCTGGCCGAAGGACCTATTGTTATAGTTCAATTTTGCCAAGGTTAACCATTCTTCCATGAGGAAATTATAAGACTTATTCTATGAGTTGTTCCTGATGGATCCTTTGTGTATCCAAAGTCTGACCCTTGCTTGAAGACCATGTCAATGCTACCTCAAAGCATGTCTGTGGCACTCCGATTTTCAGTAAGAACATTTGAAGCACAAATGCTAAATTTTCCTTATCAATTACCCTAACACCGTTGTATGGGTAATGTCATGAAATTTCTCTCACCTTATCTAAAGAGTTTTCTACATTATATCCTGTCATGGATATCATGCTCTACTTGTCCTTGGGAGGGATATACCCTTGAAATATGTGTTTAAACACAGTTTCCTTTCCATTTGTTATGTTTAATATGAAGATCACCTTTTCCTTTCCAATGTTTGGTTTAACCTTTCTTGTGATCTATAGGATCTAAGCAGTAATATTCTCCTGCTTTTGTAAACACCTCGGTGTACAATTCTGCCAGAAAGACCCTGTTACTTTTGTTGATGACATTCCGGTAACCACCGATGGACGAGAACTTTGCCTATTGGTCCGCCTCGTCTTAACGAGCAGGAAAATGGTTCTCTTCGTCCCTCGCCCTTGGTACCAGCGTTGTTGCCAACATAACTGATAGGCTATCCACTGACATGCCTCCCCGTTGCGGCTGTGCAAGATGTCACCACCCTTCCTACTTTCAAACCACATGTTGGGCCCATAACCCACAGGTCCACTGGATCGAAACTTGACTCTTCTTTACAACCCGGATTCTAATGTATCCTTTGCACCTGGCTTCGTATGTGATTCACGAGCTAAATTCTATACCATTAATCATTCTGGAATCAAACACCATGTTATTCTTGTTGTTCAAACCCCATCCCAGCTTCTGTCTAGTCATCGAATGATTGCCTACCCGTTTGAAACTTTGGTACCATCGTATATTGCACTCAACGAATTCACTGAAATACAACTCGTGGGGTACCTTGTGTATTTCCCATTGAGTTCACCGTCAGATGCCCAGCTTTGTGGAGATGCGTTCTTCCGGAGTTTTTCCCCTTGGTCACGTACATAGGACGATAGAGATCCCGAAGAAAGGATGACAAATTGATCATGGTGGCTTGAAGGAGAGAAATGAAGACATCAACAAAAGGGATCAACCTCTTCGAAAAGGGCAGACAAGATCGAGAACACTCGTTAGGTTTTCGTTACCAAACCTTCCCCCTTTCACTACCTCTTAAATCTCGGGACGAGATTTCTTGCAGTGGAGGAGAATTGTGACGCCCGGATAATTAAGCTACAGTAACCCTCTACTAATGATGCCACGTCACCTAGATTACTGTTGCTAAACTCGCGTTAGTTCGAAACCTAGTTCGAATTTCAAAATTTAAAACCGAGGCAAACAATAAAAGTTTTAAAATATTAAACAAAAATGTTCGGTGTGTGACCAATATTGCTAAAGTAATTATATTGAAGAAAGCATAATTTTAAAAAGTGCCAAAGTGCTTTAAACTAAATAAAATAGAAAAGAAAAAGAAATAAAAGAAAACAGAAAGCAAACTAACAAAAAAAAGAGAAAGGCCCCGCTGAGCTTCGGCCCAGCAGGCCGGCCCATTCGGCCACACCGACCGGCCCAACCCCTCCCCTCCATAACCCCACCAGGGAAACCCTAACCTACCCACTCCCCGATCCCCACTCCCCCCCACTCTCCCCTCACTCCCCTGATCTAGATCGAGATCGGGGCGACCACGCCACCGCCCCGGATCACCGTCGCCGTTGCCTTC